>NC_065583.1:159167740-159480240 GCF_024542745.1 Macaca thibetana thibetana | reverse complement strand
GCATGATCATCGACCTAATGATGCTCTGTCTAGTGGTAGAAACACTCAAACAGATTATTATGCAACATGGAGATGCAAAGATAGAGATATATACAAGGTAGTACTGAAATATGATGGAGGGGAACATTAGCTTGGAGTGGGGAAGAGGAAAGAGTCATAATTCTTTGAAGAAGTAATCCCAGAACATACCTCCTTTGTCAAATAAAAAATTAATTATTAAAAATCTGTAAATGTTTCAGTCTGTGTCTTCAGAATATACGGATTTTCTCTTTCAACATAATCAAAATACCATTATTATTTTTAAAACAAATAACAATGGTTGCTTAACTATGATAAAAAATATCCAGGAGGTTTTCAATCACCTCATCTATGTCATTTTTCTTTTAGTTGGTTTGTTTGAATCAAGAAGTATATGAGGTCACCTTGTGATGAGTAGTTGTCTCTTACCCTATGTAGATTTCCTTTTTTAAAAAAAAATTATTAGCCGGGCGCGGTGGCTCACGCCTGTAATCCCAGCACTTTGGGAGGCCGAGACGGGCGGATCACGAGGTCAGGAGATCGAGACCATCCTGGCTAACACGGTGAAACTCCGTCTCTACTAAAAAATACAAAAAACTAGCCGGGCGAGGTGGCAGGCGCCTATAGTCCCAGCTACACGGGAGGCTGAGGCAGGAGAATGGCATGAACCCGGGAGGCGGAGCTTGCAGTGAGCTGAGATCTGGCCACTGCACTCCAGCCTGGGCGACAGAGCGAGACTCCGTCTCAAAAAAAATAAATAAATAAAATAAAAAAATTTTAAAAAATTATTTATTTATTTATTTTTTTTGGTGACACAGTCAGGGTTTCACTCTGTTGCCCAGGCTGGAGTGCAGTGGTGTGATCACAGCTCACTGCAGCCTTGAACTCCTGGGCTCAAGTAATCCTTCTGTTTTAGTCTCCCAAGTAGCAGGGACTGTAGGCACACACCACACTAGGCTAAGTTTTAACTTTTTTTTCTAGAGACAAGGTCTCATTATGTTGCCCAGGCTGGTCTGGAACTCCTGGGCTCAAGCCATCCTCCTGTCTTGTCCTCCTTACAAGCAAGAGCCAATGTGCCTGGCACTTTTTCTTTTTCCTAATTCCTTGTAACTCATTTGCTGAGGAAACTAGATTGTTTGTCTTGTAGAGTTTTTCATAAATGAGTTTTGCTGATGGCATCTCCATGGTGTTCAGTAACATTTTTCTCTCTTCCTTGTATTTCCTATAAATATCGATTTAGGTCTAGACACTTGTTCAGATTCAAGTTGTTTCTGAGGGAGCAGGGCAGGGCGAGACTACTCTGTAGACAGTGTGGGGCATTTCCAACAGGAGACATGCAGTATCTGGTTGTCTCTCCTTTTGTGATGTTCTCAACCCTTGGTGCTCAACGGGCAGGTCCCTCCATTTACTGGGGTTGTAAAGTGGTCCTATTCAAATTCTATCATTTCTTTAGCTGGAAATCTATAAAGAGAAACTTCTCTCACTTAGTCTTTGCTTATTCAGTGGTGTTCCTAGCACATTAGGAAGGGCATGACAGTTCCTGATTGAAAATTCTTTTTTTTTTTTTTTTTTTTTGAGACAAAATCTCACTCTGTTGCCCAAGCTGGCTTGCAATGGCGTGATGCTCACTGCAGCCTCCACCTCCCGGGTTCAAGCGATTCCCCTGCCTCAGCCTCCCAAGTAGCTGGGACTACAGGCATGCGCCACCATGCCCGGCTAATTTGTGCATTTTTAGTAGAGACGGGGTTTCACCATGTTCCTGATTGAAAATTCTATTCACAGTGCCCACGTGGCATCCCAGGGCTCTAAATCTTTAAAATCAAAATTCTATCCAGTGTACAATTTTACTAAGGCGGTAAGGTGAACAGATGCATTTTTATAAAATCTTGTCATGGGAAGATTTTTTTTTTGCTGTAATATAGCTTTAAAAACACTCTAGCATACCCCCAAGCCTTTAGTAAAAATAGTTGTTTTATTTTAACAGCAATTAGAAAAGATAATCCTGCTAAACTGAAATCCTAGACTACATCTGATATCATTTTAGTTTTCAGTGACCTACTTACTGCATGGCACGATTTACAGTTGAAGTTTATTGCTTTAGCAAAATAATGCTTTGGTCATTCACTTAGGAAAAAAACCCTTTCAACTTTATTCTCTAGTGTGGCATGAAAGCTTTAACACTGAAAATTGGCTCAAGGTTAAGTCATTATTAAAACAATTTTGTGCATCAAGGCTCAAACAGAAGTACCTGTTAGACATGATGCATACAGAGTTTATGTTTCTTAAAAGACTAAGGAAGAGGTGGGGCATGGTGGCTCACACCTATAATTCCAGCACTTTGGGAGGCCTAGGCAGGCGGATCACCTGAGGTCAGGGGTTCGAGAACAGCCTGGCCAACACGGTGAAACACCATCTTTACTAAAAATACAAACATTAGCTGGACGTGATGGTGGGTGCCTGTAGTCCCAGCTACTTGGGAGGTTGAGGCAGGAGAATCGCTTGAACCCGGGAGGGAGAGGTTGCAGTGAGCCAAGGTCACACCATCGCACTCCAGCCTGGGGGGCAAGAGTGAAACTTCGTCTCAAAAAAAAAAAAAAAAAAAAAGACAAGAGAAGAATACATTCCCACCACTGTGTACAGGATGTGTAAACTACACACACATACACACAACACCCACACACACGCAGGTTAACTTAAAATAGCACATTAAAGAAACATTGCACTTTGGATGCTTCGTAAACTTCCCTTGTAAGTCTAGTCCCAAGGGAAATCAGCTGTTTGCATTTGGCTGGTGACATAAAGCATTAAGAGTAGTAGAAACAAGGGTCACCTCTGAGCTGTGGGGGGGACTCGGGTGTGACCTTGAGTCTCCCCAGTCCCTCCAATGAGACACTGGCTGGCCCAGATCTTGACCGGCTTTCCTCTTGCCCTCTTCCTCCACATCACTTAAACCCTTTGTCTCCAACTACATTAGATCTATTCAGTGTTTGCCTTTTTAATGCCTCCACAATTTCTTAATATCTACAAAGAGTGGATTGATTCTCACCCCCAGAATATGCCAGCAGGAAGCGGCGGGGTGTGCATGTTGGCCTGGGCCCAATTTCAGGGACAAGCCAACAAGGGGGAATATTGTCTTTCTTTTCATTCTGTATTCTATTTTTTTTAGAGCATTTTTCTTTCTTATCCAGATTAGTCTGACCTCAGCACAAGACAACTATATATTACTTTTAACGGCAAACTTGAATGTCGCCTGGGTTGCACTGGTGGTTTTCCATGAATGTAATGTGATAATCCCCACGGAGCCACAAACCGCTTATTACTCCTACCCTGATAGAAATACTTAGTTGGCGCTGTTATGATGTCTTTTATTTTTAACCCAGCTGAAAATGAAGCATTACAGAGCTCAGAAATATTAATGAGAAAATTCTCCACTTTATATGGCAGAGTAAACTCCGCACGATGGACTAGAATAAAAGTATTTTGCTTCAGTTTTGCCTCAACAGAAACATCTTCACTGAGGCTTTCAAATTAGGCTTTTGAGAATGAATCATATGACACACACATATACAAAATGGAAATGCCCTGCCATCTAAAATTAACTTTCTCTTATTGCACCTGTAGTGCTAACAGTTACAAAAGGAGTTACTAAATAATGCACGCACTCGGATGATTTAAAATGCAGCTGTGCTCTTTGCTATTTTAGAAATCCTGAGGGTTAGAGCCTAATCTAATCCTTTCTTTGTTAGAGGTTCTTTCAAATGATAGGCCCTTAAAAATGTTTTATTTTTCTTGAATCTGGCCTATGTTATTAACAGGCTGTCTGTAAGCCTCTAAGAACTTTCTAGTGTTTGTTCATTAGCAGATAGAAACGGACTTGCAATCTTACTCTTGTTCTAACTCAACAAACTATGCTAAAACCCAATGGGTGTTTAAAGCAGATGGGTTTCTTCTTTATGAAGGACATGACTTACTACCGTATTCTACTTCTAGGAACAGTCCTATCAGGATAATTTGTGAGATGGCACCATAATTACGAGTGTGAATAACCAGCAACTGAGTTTTCTTGTATGTTTCATGAAAACAAAATAAAGTCTCCTCGTGTTGTGTCATTGTGGGGAGGCAGGATGGAACCCCACCAAAAATTTGGTCCTAATGTCTGTACTTATTTTATATTTATTTATTTATTTATTTGATAGAATTTCGCTCTGTCACCCAGGCTGGAGTAAAGTGGTGCAATTTCGGCTCACCGCAACTTCCAAGTGATCCTCCCACCTCAGCCTCCTGAATAGCTGAGACTACAGGCGCCTGCCATCATGCCTGGCTAATTTTCCTATTTTTGGTAGAGATGGGGTTTCACCATGTTGGCCAGGCTGGTCTCAAACTGCTGACCTCAGGTGATCTGCCCACCTTGGCCTCCCAAATTGCTAATGTCCGTACTTATGACACGACAGCAGCACCAAAAGGGTATGAAAATTTTTTGTTTGTTTTTGGTTTTTTTTTTTTGAGACAGAGTCTGGCTCTGTCGCCTAGGCTGGAGTGCAGTGGTGTGATCTTGGCTCACTGGAAGCTCCACCTCCTGGGTTCACACCATTCTCCTGCTTCAGCCTCCCAAGTAGCTGGGACTACAGGCACCCGCCACCACGCTTGGCTAATTTTTTGTATTTTTAGTAGAGACGGGGTTTCACCGTGTTCACCAGGATGGTCTCGATCTGACCTTGTGATCCACCCGTCTCGGCCTCCCAGTGAAAAATTTTATTACTCACTTAATGAGACTTTCTGGGGAGAGCAAGGCAGACTTCCAAGCACGTTCAAAATGGCTTTCGAGAGCAGGGAAAGGTGACCACGTTGGCTTTTACTATGATTAGGAGGTGGCCAGGAAAGGTAACCACGTTGGCTTTTACTATGATTAGGAGGTGGCCAGGGGTGAGGGGTTCCACGTGTATTTCTGAGCTTGTGTGGTTTAAACTTTCACTGGTGTCAAAAGAGCAAGCAGCTGGGCTTCCTTACATCTTGGCCAAATAAGAGGGAGTATTGGGACTTGACTTAAACTTGATGGTTAACTGTCTTCAGTTAAACATCAAAATGGACTCAGAGCTTTCATTACACCTCATTTTTAATTGAAGATCTAAGACACCTTGAAAGGTGGGAACTATTTCTAGACTAAAACCAAATTTTCTCACTGCTTGAGAAGTGGGGCTTGTGGAATAAGTATTCTTTGAATAACTTTTACAATTCTGCTGTATATTTCCTTCCGGGGCTTTTAGAGGGAAAAAAAAAGTATCCAGTCATTTTTTGATAAAAAAAAATTCTGATAAGAAAGTCATGACCGGGCGCGATGGTTCACACCTGTAATCCCAGCACTTTGGGAGGCCAAGGTGGGCAGATCACGAGGTCAGGAGATCGAGACCATCCTTGCTAACACAGTGAAATCCCGTCTCTACTAAAAATACAAAAAATTAGTCAGGTGTGGTGGTGGGCACCTATAGACCCAGCCACTCGGGAGGCTAAGACAGGAGAATGGTGTGAACCCAGGAGGTGGAGCTTGCAGTGAGCTGAGATTGTACCACTGCACTCCAGACTGGGTGACAGAGCGAGACTCCGTCTCAAAACAAAACAAAAAAAGAAAGCCATGCAAAGTCTAGATTATCATTAAGGATCCTTAAGAATTGCCCCATTCCAGCATTCTCAATTAATGCTTGCTGTTGATAGATTATTTTTCACTCTCTAACCTAAATCCTTTGCACACTAGGTCAAGGTATTTCTTAGTTTTCCACACTACCCTGGATGGAATGATAGGCACTGAGAAGTTGAAGGGACATGGCCAGGCGTGGTGGCTCACGTCTGTAATCCCAGCACTTTGGGAGGCTGAGGCGGGTGTATCACCTGAGGTCAGGAGTTCAAGACCAGCCTGGCCAATATGGTGAAACCTGTCTCTATTAAAAATATAAAAATTAGCCAGGTGTGGTGGTGTGCGCCTATAATCCCAGCTACTCTGGAGGCTGAGGCAGGAGAATCGCTGGAACCTGGGAGGCGGAGGTTGCAGTGGACCAGGATTGCACCACTGCACTCTAGCCTGGGTGACAGAGTGAGACTCCGTCTCGGGGACGGGGGGAAAAAAAGGTCAAGGGACATTAGGGACTGTTTAGGATTATCTTACCATTTAGATGGAGAAACTTCTGGCCCGGTCATTTATCCAGGATCACACAAACTAGAATCCAAGCGCTGAGCTTTTAAAAATGTGCCTCCACTAATTTAGCTCAGATAATTTGATGTTATCTTATATTTTCCTGGGCTCTTAATGACAATGCTGTCTCTGAAGATTAACGTTAAAAGCCTAGCTTTAAAAACTACATCAATTGTGTATGTCATTTTCTCATAATCTTCTTTGTCTGAATATGTTGTAGGATTTTTATATGAATTATAAAATAAAGACTCTGTATTTCATCACACTGGAAATGTTAAATTATATCTTAGCATTGGGTAATACACCTAATGACAAATCTTCCCTTTTGTTAATCAGTGTATTGACTTTTAAAATAAGTTTTCTTTGATTTTTTTTTCTTTTTTTATACTATATTCCGAGATTTTTTTTTTTTTTTTTTAAATAAGCTTTTATTGTCTGGGCACTGGTGGCTCACGCCTGTAATCCCAGCACCTTGGGAGGCCGAAGTGGGTGGGTAACCTGAGGCCAGGGGTTCGAGACCTGCCCGGCTAACATGATGAAAACCCGTCTCTACTAAAAATACAAAAAATTAGCCGGGGATGATGGCACGCGCCTGTAATCCCAGCTACTCAGGAGGCTGAGGCAGGAGAATCACTTGAACCCGGGAGGTGGAGGCTGCAGTGAGCCGAGATCACACCACTGCACTCCGGCCTGGGCAACAAGAGCTAAACTCTGTCTCAAAAAAATAAAATTAAATTAAAATTAAAAATAAGCTTTTAATTTACAATGATCTTAGATTTACAGAAGTTTTGAAGATAGTACTGAGAGTTTTCACCTAGCCCACGCTCAGTTTCCCCTAGTAATGACATCTTACATTAGTGTGGTACATTTGCCAAAATTAATTAACCAACCTTGATACAATATTATTAACTGAAGTCCATACTTTACTCACATTTCCTTCATTTTTACCTAATGTCCTTTCCTGTTCCAGGATCGTGACTTCTTAGGCTCCTCTGCACTGTGACGGTTTCTCAGACTCTCCTTGCTTTGTCTGAGCACTGGTCAAGTATTTTGTAGAATGTCTCTCAATTGGGCTTTGCCTCATGTTTGTCTTATGGTTAGAGTTATGGGTTTTTGGGAGGAAGACCACACAGGTAAAGTGAAATTCTCATCACATTATTTCAAAGGAACAGACTATCTGCATGATTTTTGTCACTGTTGATATTAACTCTAATCATCTACCTGAGGTAGTGTGTATTAGATAAAGGGTACAGCAGAATGTTCTGGAGACGCACAAATGACTAGGCAGGAAAGACAGAGGAGTTTTCATGTGTGATTTAGACGAAGGAAAGTTATTCTCTCCTCCCATATTATATTATTTGGAAAGCAGTTTTTTTGGTGTGTCTTTTTTGTGTGGTTTTTTGGTTTTGTTTTGTTTTCTGAGACGAAGTCTCACTCTGTCATCTAGGCTGGAGGGTAGTGGCACAATCTTGGCTCACTGCAACCTCTGCCTTCCGAGTTCAAGTGATTCTCTCTCTCTTGCCTCAGCCTCCTGAGCAGCTGAGACTACAGGCATGCGCCACTATGCCCAACTAATTTTTGTATTTTTAGTAGAGACAGGGTTTCACTATGTTGACTAGGCTGGTCTTGAACTTCTGACCTTGTGATCCGCCCACCTCAACTTCCCAAAGTGCTGGGATTACAGGCATGAGCCACCATGCCCCGCCTGGAAAGAAGTCATTAAGCGCAACTATAGTTTAAGGAGTGAGGAGTTATGCTCCACCTCCTTTAGGGTGGAATATGTGCATAAATTTTATTTAGCATTACTCTGCATGGGAGGTTGGACTATATCTATCTCTCCTATCTGTCTATCTATCTATCTATCTATCTATCTATCCATCCATCCATCATCTATGTATCTATACACCCATCCATCCATCCATGTATGTATGTCTTATCTGCCCTTCTATCTGTCTATCCTTTAATCAATCAATCAGTCAATCAATCCTTCTATCTCTCTATCTACCCATCTATCTGGCATCTATGTATCCATGTATCTATCCATCCAGCCAGCCATCCATGTGTGTATTTATGTATGTATCTGTCCTTCAATCTATCTACCCTTTAATCAATCAATATATCCATCCATCTATGTATCTGTGTATCCATCCGTGTATGTATGTATGCATCTATCTATCTATCATCTATCTAATCATTTGTCTGCCCATTGGGTCCATCTGTCCATCCATCCGTCCATCCATCCATCCATCTACATACCTACCTACCTATCTAACCATAAGGACTCATGGGTACTTATTTTATACTTTCTATTCTAATCCAATACCACTTTATCTTGGGAATGAAATTGTTTCAGTTTTGGCCATCGGGACCTCTTTCAGTTGACTTCTGTTCCCCTTTGATATATCCTTATCGTGTGTATGTGTGGGGTTTTTTTTCTTTTCTTTTTTTTTTTTTTTGAGATGGAGTTTCGCTCTGCCGCCCAGGCTGAAGTGCAGTGGCTCACTTGGCTCACTGCAAGCTCCACCTCCCGGGTTCACACCATTCTCCTGCCTCAGCCTCCCGACTATCTGGGACTACAGGCGCCCGCCACCATGCCTAGCTAATTTTTTTTTTTTTTTGTATTTTTAGTAGAGACGGGGTTTCACAGTGTTAGCCAGGATGATCTCGATCTCCTGACCTCATGATCCGCCCGCCTCAGCCTCCCAAAGTGCTGGGATTACAGGTGTGAGCCACCACGCCCAGCTGTTTTTGTTTTTTTTTCCCTTAGCACTACCTATTTTCTGGCACTGTAAGATGTTCCAGTTGCCTCTTATATGTTTCCTGCACCAGTGTTAGGGTCAGCCGGTTCTCTAAGATGTGATATATTCTGCCAAAGAATGATTGTAGGAATAAAGATGTGGGTGTGAGGTGCGCTTTTTGCTACTGAAGTGTCATTGCTTCTAGGTGGTTCTCTCAGCCAACGAAGCAAGGAAATATGTTCATACTCTAACCCTTCTATATGCACAAACCTATAAATATTTTTATATGTATCCATTTTCCTTCCTTCCTTCCTTCCTTCCTTCCTTCCTTCCTTCCTTCCTTCCTTCCTTCCTTCCTTCCTTCCTTCCTTCCTTTCTTCCTTTCTCTCTCTTCTCTCTCTCTCTCTCTTTCTTTCTTCTTTCTTTCTTTCTTTTTTTTTTTTATGAGTCTTGTTCTGTTTCCCAGGCCAGAGTGCAGTGGCATGATCTCGGCTCACTGCAACCTCCACCTCCCGAGTTCAACTGATTCTCCCATCTCAGCTTCCCAAGTAGTATTTTTTGTATTTTAGTTTTGTAAAAAACTAAAACATAAAAACTAAACACATTAGTTTTGTGAAAATACAAAGCTAATTTTTGTATTTTTAGTTTTGCCATGTTGGCCAGCCTGGTCTCAATCTCCTGACCTCAGGTAATCTGCCTGCCTCGGCCTCCCAAAGTGCTGGGATTACGGGCATGAGCCACCATGCCCAGTTAGTTTTCATATTAAGCTAAACACTAGTTCATACGGATATCTCCCTCTCTAATCCAGTACATCGGGTATCCTAGTCTCCCTCCCTTGCTTCTTTGTAACAACCCCCTCCAACAGTGGGAAACCTGGCTTCTGCCATCTGCCATCATATACTTAATTGTTCAATTCTGGTTATACATGTGTAGTGGTTTTAGAATTGTTTATCTGATTATGGAATTTTTGTTGTTGTTGTTGTTGAGATGGCATCTTGCTCTGTCACCCAAGATGTAGTGCATTGCAGTGGTGCGATCTTGGCTCACTGCAACCTCCACCTCCCAGGTTCAAGGAGTTCTCCTGCCTCAGCCTCCAAAGTAGCTGGGATTACAGGCGCCCGCCACCATGCCCGGCTAATGTTTGTATATTTAGTAGAGATGGGGTTTCACCATGTTGACTAGCCTGGTCTTGAACTTCTGACCTCAGGTGATCCACCCACCTCAGCCTCCCAAAGTGCTGGGATTACAGACGTGAGCCACCGCGCCCAGTCCTGCGTGGTTCCATTTTTAAAAGTCCACCAGAGTAGATTTTTCTTATGTTAAATTGCATTAATAGGTCCGTGTTATTTTTTGTTAATGTTTGTATCACTTCAAAAGCATAGTAATTATCAATTAGTCTAATGAGAGTAAAAGGAAGAGTTTCAAGAGATTGAAGGAAGCCTGTGATGTCAATTTAGGATTCATTTGTATCTGATCCTTCAAGACTAGGAGTCAGGCTGGGCGTGGTGGCTCACACCTGTAGTCTCAGCACTTTAGGAGGCTGAGGTGGACAAATCACTTGAGCTAAGGATTTGAAGACCAGCCTGGGCAACATGCAAAACCCCATCTTTACAAAAATACACAAATTAGCTGGGCGTGGTGGTGTAAGCCTGTGGTTCCAGTTACTTGGGAGGCTGAGGTGGAAGGATCACCTGAGCCTGGGAGATCAAGTTGCAGTGAGGTGAGATTGCGCCACTGTACTTCAGCCTCGGCGACAGGAGTGCGACCCTGTCCAAAAACAAAAAAACAAAACAACAACAACAAAAGACTAGGACCCAATTTGGATAAATGGGACTGAGACTTAAAAAATATAACCATTTTCTTTCTCAGTTTCTAATCACAGTCGCTCATGCTTTTCATTAAATCTCTGCTTTTGCATTTGAGCGTGCCTGGGTCCCCCTTTTTTTTTCCCCCTCAACTTCTTTATTTATCCTCTTCCTCACTTCCCTTCCAAAGCAGCTGGTCTTCCCCATCCATTGGGTGTGGTTACTTCCTCTTCCTTGGTCCTCCACTCCAAAGCATCCTTGTTTGTCTGGAATGACGTGACAGTAGCTGAGTCACACCTTATGGGAATGAAGTCATCAAAAGTCTCTCCCTATCCTTTCCTCTTTTTGGAGATTGGGAATGTGAGAAAAATGGTAAAAAGGAAATGGACAGGGCCTACAGCCAGCTCAGGAGAATGGCTGTCATGGGTACTGGGTTGATGACAGGTTTAAGGAGTTTATAGGACCTCTCTTCTGTTGAGATTGAGACTGTCACCTGAAACCAGAGGCTGTTTATTTAATTTAAGAAGTGGACCATAGAAAGGAATCTCTTTTTAAAAAGTGACACAATTTCGGCCAGGCGCAGTGGCTTAAGCCTTTAATCCCAGCACTTTGGGAAGCCGAGGTGGGCGGATCACGAGGTCAGGAGATGGAGACCATCCTGGCTAACACAGAGAAAAAATTAGCCGGGCGTGGTGGTGGGCCCCTGTAGTCCCAGCTACTCGGGAGGCTGAGGGAGGAGAAAGGCGTGAACCCATGAAGCGGATCTTGCAGTGAGCCAAGATCGCGCCACTGTACTCCAGCCTGGGAGACAGAGTGAGACTCCATCTCAAAAAAAAAAAAAAAAAAAAAAGTGATGCAATTTCTTTTAGAACATTTTGACTTAGTCTAGGTGTGGTGGTGGCTCATGCCTGTAATCCCAGTACTTGGGGAGGCCAAGGCAGGAAGATTGCTTGAGCCCAGGAGCTTGAGACCAGCCCAAGCAATATGATGAGATCCCCGTCTTTACAAAAATAAAAATTAAAAAAAGTAGCTAGGCATGGTGGTACACCCATGTGGTCCCAGCTACACAGGAGGCTGAAGCAGGAGGATCTATTAAGCATAGGAGTTTGAGGCTGCAGTGAGCTGTGTTTGCGCCACTGCACTCCAGCCTGGGTAACAGAGCAAGACCCTGTTTCATAAAACAATACAGAAAAATCCATTTGACTTAAAATACTTACATCTACATTCCTTTGTTAATCTTTTGATGTAGGGCCAAGGATTTTTTTTTTTTTTCCTATAAGGTTTGGGCCCACTAATTGGAATACAGCATCATCTTTCTTCAATAACTGACATCCTGCAGCATACCAGCTGTGAATTCTAACTTTAGTTTCTTTATTACAAAGGAGAATTCAAAGAATTTGTGAAGCAATCAAAGTACATAATTCTTCTAGATTTTCATGACGCAGCCCACCTTGAGTCATGTATGGTTCTTTCACCCAAATTTACTTTGACAGCAGTTGTTAGTTACTTTTATTCCATCTTTGTAAAGTAGTCAGCTGTAGTTTCTTAGAAAAAGCAATTCTCTTTCTTTTTGCCCTCTTATTTAATTGGTTTTCATAATGGTTAATTAGTTTAATTAAATTCTTAGTTAAAATAACAAGTGTGTTTCATATAAAAATATTTGAGAACAAACAACTGACTTTGATAAGCGCAGACCGAGTCTGATAGGTGACTCCGTGCTTATCAAAGTTACCTATGTTTGTCGTGTACCAGAGGGAAGCCTATTAATTTCAAGCTTTCAGCATGTTGTGAGTCTCAGTCAATTTGCTTTACAGATAAATTGAAGAGTGTTGCTTAACCCAAATGAGTTGGTTAAGTGGAGGTCCATTGGGAGAACTTCTACTCTACCATATGGTTTACAAAGCTGAGTGTACTTCCGGGTTTGAAATGTGGAGTCATTGGACAATCACTACAGTGTAAAGAGAACTGCTTTATATAGCTTAAGCTACTCTGGTAAAAACACCTTTAGGCTCCATATTTCTACCTCAGTGATATACGTAAAGTGCATGAAATTCCACTGTTGAATAGTTGTGATTTCAGAGCATTGCCTTGTGTAGATATTCTCTCTTAAATGAAGATAGTCTCCTCTTGTCTGTGGGGGACAAGTTCCAAGACCCCCAGTGGATGCCTGAAGCTGTGGATTAAATAGCACTTGTGTACCAAGTGCTATTTATACTATTTTGTTTCCCTATATATACAGACTTATAATAAATGTAATTTATAAATTAGTCATAGTAAGAGATCAACAGGCCCATTGTGGTGGCTCATGCCCATAATCCCAGCACTTTGGGAGAGCAAGGCAGGTGGATCGCCTGAGGTCAGGAGTTCGAGAGCAGTCTGACCAACATGGCGAAAACCCATTTCTACTAAAAATACAAAAATTAGCCAGGCATGGTGGTGTGTGCCTGTAGTCCCAGCTACTCAGGAGGCTGAGGCAGGAGAATCACTTGAACCTGGGAGGCGGAGGTTGCAGTGAGCCGAGATCACACCACTGCACTCCAGCCTGGGCGACAGAGCAAGACTCTATCTCAAAAAATAAAAAAAAAAAGAAAAGATCAACAATAATAAAATATTGTTATAAAAGTTATATAAATGTGGTCTCTCTCCAAATATCTTGTTGTACTATACTCCATTTTTTTTGTAATGGTGTAAGATGATACAATGTCTATATGATGAGATGAAGTGAGGTGAGTGACCTAGGCATTGTAACGCAGCATTGACTACTATTCACCTTTTCACTGCGTGTCAGAAGGAGGATCACTGAGCCATGACAATGCTGATTGACCACAGATAACAGAAACTGGCTGGGAGCCGTGGCTCACTAATCCCAGCACCTTGGGAGGCTGAGACGAGGGGATCTCTTGAACCCAGGAGCTTGAGACCAGCCTGGACAACATGGCAAAACCCTGTCTCTTCAAAAAAAAAAAAAAAAAAAAATACAAAAATTAGCTGGATGTGGTGGCATGTGCCTCTGGTCCCAGTTACTTGGGAGGCTGAGGTAGGAGGATCACTTGAGCCCAGGAGGTGGAGGCTGCACTGAGTCATACTCATGCCACTGCACTCCAGCCTGGGAGACAGAGTGAGACCCTGTCTCAAACAAAATAAACAAACAAAAAGACAATAAAACCCAAACAGAAACTGTGGAAAGTGAAACCTTGGAGAAGGGAGTAATATCCATTATGATTGTGATGTATAGTTTTACTTATTAACACCTAGATTTAGCATTAGTATCTTCTTTGAATCAGTTTATTGAATCAATTTCACTGCCCAGGAAGAGCCTTGGGAAGAGTAAAAGCTTCAAGAAAAAGAATGCAGAAAGTAGAGTTTTCCAAAGACAGTCTTATTCTCTCTTTTGTTTTCTTTTTTGAGACAGAGTTTCATTCCGTCACCCGGATTAGAGTGCAGTGGTGCAATCTCGGCTCACCGCAACCTCCGCCTCCTGGGTTCAAGCAATTCTCCTGCCTCAGCCTCCCGAATATCTGGAATTACAGGCTCCTACCACCCCACCCAGCTATTTTTTCTGTATTTTTAGTAGAGATGTGGTTTCAGCATGTTGGCCAGACTGGTCTCGAACTCCTGACCTCAAATGATCCACCCTCTGGCTTTCCAAAGTGCTGTAATTACAGGCGTGAGCCACCACGCCCAGCCAATAATCCTATTCTCTACAACACTCCCCAGTGCTGAATCTGAATAGAAGCATGTTAGTAGCACATGAGAACAATCTAGAATAAGTCATGGACTTAGTGATTAAATTTATCAACATGTGAGATGGGAGTGATGGTGCACATCTATAGTTCCAGCTACTTGAGAGGCTGAGGTGGAGGGAATCTCTTGAGCCCAGAAATCTCTTAAGCCCAGAAGTTCAGGGTCAGCCTGAGCAGCATAGCAAGATCCCATCTTTAAAAACATTTTCTATTTTTATTATTTATTTATTTATTTATTGAGACAGAGTCTGGCTCTGTCACCCAGGCTGGAGTACAGTGGCATGATCTCGGTTCACTGCAACCTCCGTCTCCCGGGTTCAAGTGATTCTTGTGCCTCGGCCTCCCAGGTAGCTGGGGCTGCAAGCACATGCCACCAAGCCCGGCTGTGCCACTGTACCTAACCTTTTTTTTTTTATTTCATTATTTACTTTTTTGAGATGGGGTCTCACTCCAGTTGCCCAGGCCAGAGTTGCCCAGGGTGGAGTGCAGTGGTGCAATCTTGGTTCACTGCAGCTTCGACCTCCCGGGCTCAGGTAATTCCTCCACCTCAGCCTTCCAGGTAGCTGGGACTATAAGCACAGGCCACCAAGCCTGGCCTTTTTTTTTTTTTTTTTTTAAGTACAGACGGGGTTTTGCTGGTCTCAAACTCTTAGACTCAGGCAATCCACCTGCTTCGGCCTCCCAAAGTGCTGGGATTACAGACGTGAGTCACTGTGTCGGGCCAATTTATTTATTTATTTTTGAGAGAGGGTCTCACTGTGTCACCCAATCTGGAACGTAGTGGCGCAGTCACAGCTCACTGCAGCCTCGACTTCTCCCACCTCATCCTCCCAGGTAGCTGGGACCTTGTGCCTGCCACCATGCCTGGTTCATTTTTTGATTTTTTGCAGAGACAGTGTCTTGCCATGTTGCCCAGGCTGGTCTCAAACTGCTGGGCTCAGGCGATCTACCTGCCTAGGCCTCCCAAAGTGCTGAGATTGCAAGCATAATTTATAGCCCAAATGGATTTTTTAATATCTACATTATCCATTATTCCTATATAGGCTAAATTAGTAAAATACTGCCTGACGAAGTTTCAAAATAACTTTTTGTGTAGGTGAGAGGAGAGCTATTTCTTGAGGGGTTTGTGGATAGATCTTGGATGAAGACTATTCCTAGACAGGTGTGGTGGCTCATGCTTGTAATACCAGCACTTTGGGAGGCCAAGGTTGGAGGATTGCTTGAGCCCAGGAGTTCAAAACCAGCCTGCGCAACATAGTGAGACCCTGTCTTAAAAAAAAAAAAAAAAAAAAAGGACTATTTCTAGAAGAATAAGGAATCAAGTATTCATTTAGTATGTTACTCCTACGTTTCTATCTAGGAAAAAAAAAAAAGTACATTCTTTTTTTTCTTTTTTGAGATGGAGTCTCACTCTGTCACTCAGGCTGGAGTGCAGAGGCATGATCTCAGCTCACTGCAACCTCCGCCTCCTGGGTTCAAGCAATTCTCCTGTCTCAGCTTCCTGAGTAGCTGGGACTGTAGGTGCCGCACCACCACACCTGGCTTTTGTTTTGTTTTGTTTTGTTTTGTATTTTGAGTAGAGATGGGGTTTCAACATGTTGGTCAGGCTGCTCTGGAACTCTTGACTTCAAACAATCCACCTGCCTCGGCCTCCCAAAGTGTTGGGATTATAGGTGTGAGCCACCGCTCCCACGACGCTCAGTCAAAAATAAGTACTTTTCTTTCTTTTTTTTTTTTTTTTTTTTTTGAGACGGAGTCTCGCTCTGTCGCCCAGGCCGGAGTGCAGTGGCTCGATCTCGTCTCACTGCAAGCTCTGCCTCCCGGGTTCCGGCCATTCTCCTGCCTCAGCCTCCCGAGTAGCTGGGACTACAGGCGCCCGCCACCACACCTGGCTAATTTTTTGTATTTTTTAGTAGAGACGGGGTTTCACCGTGTTAGCCGGGATGGTCTCCGTCTCCTGACCTTGGGATCCGCGCGCCTCAGCCAACCAAAGTGCTGGGATTACAGGCGTGAGCCACCGCGCCCGGCCAAATAAGTGCATTCTTCAAAGTGAAAGAAACAATTAAGCTAAGGAAAGGGGCAAAGAGCCACTGACTGTCTTGTCAGGGTCATGTGCTGACGGCATACATACACGAAGCTCTAGTCTATTTTTAGTTTTACCTTTGGGCCATTTACAGAATTTCTCTAACCTGATTATAGCCCTAAGAGTTGGACCCAGTGAAAAAATCTCTCATCACAAGCTCAGATGGTTATTGGGTTACAGACTCAGAAGCAGTGGACAAAAATCCCCACCGCGCATTAAGCTTGGGGGTCATAACATCCTGCAGACATTTCCCAGGGGGCAGGTCCCGCGGCTCTCAGATGCGCAGCCTTGTGCCTGTGCATGTGGGCAGGAAGGCCACCTGTTGCTCATCTGTGTCCGTTTATTATTAATGTCCACAAAACCTTTGTAAGGACAAAGAAAATAAAACACACCGGACTGACTTAAAACAAACAAATATTTATGTTGAATGTGATTTTTTTTTTTTTTTAAATGAATGTTCAGCATCGACTGTCTTAACTCCAAACGGGAAAATAATGCTCCCTGAATACCTGGGGAAAAGAATGTAAGGGACAATTGGAAGATACAAGCTAAGACTCACACAACTGCCATGTCTTCATAAGAATGGATTCATTGATTCATTCACTTATTCTTGCAACCAGTAATTATTAAGCAAACACTAAATGCCGGACACCCTGCTGGCTGCTGGGGAGACAATTCAGAAGACTTCACTTCTGCCCTCAGTGAGTTTATAGTGGAGGAGAGGAAAAGGGACATAACCAGCAGTAAACAAATGCTTTTGTTTGTAGTTCTATAGAAGAAACATGGCAAGATATTACATGACCATAGATTATCATCATGAGCAACCTGATCTAGACAAGAGATCCTAGAAAGGCTTTTCCAAGGAAGTTACATGGAAGCCCAGAGCTGAAAAGGAGTCAAGATCAGACAAGAAAAGAGCAGGTGGCAAGAAGGATGGGTGGAGCTGTTCTAGAGGAAGAAGCAGGGTGATACCTAAACTGGAATAGGGCTCAATATGTGGAATGGGCTGGAAGTTAAAATTAATGTCTAGCCTTTGTGAGCCCTTATTAAGTGCCACATTGTATGCTAGGAGCTTTATGTACATTGTCACACTTAATCTTTTGTAGCACCTCTACAAAGTATATATATTCTCAGATGAAGAAATAAAAGGACTAGAATAATTACATGGGTCAGGCATAGTGGCTCACACCTGTAATCCCAACATACACACCCCCAAATTTTAAAATTAGCCAGGCATGGTGATGCACACTGTTAGTCCCAGCTGTGCAAGAGGCTGAGGCGGAAGGATTGCTTGTGTCTGGAAGGCCGAGGCTGCTGTGAGCGATTGCGACACTGCATTCCAGCCTGGATGACAGAGCGAGACCCTGTCTCCAAAAAAGCAAAAGACAAAAACCCAAGGAACAAGGTGTGTATTATCTGAAGTTGTTCATCAAGTCAGGGCTCTTGAGTGGCTTCATTTTTCTGAACTGTGCGTTTCCCATGACTTAGAGTGAGGGCTGGTTGAGCAGAGAAACATTGCCCAAAGGATGAAAGGGCTATACGGAAGCTCTAAACCAGTGAGACGGATGAGGGTCTGGCCTCACCATCATTTATCCAGATAGCCTTCACCCCTGTTTGGTTTGGAGTGATGAGGTCCCAGAGGAAGCTCCAAGAGGTAGCCTTGCTGTTTGCCTATCCTCAAACTAGTTCCTAACTTTAATGGTTTGCAAGTTCTTTTTATTATCTGATGAAAGCCATAGACTCCATTTCCCAGACAAAGGTACCACATACAAAATTCAGTGTATTAGTCCATTTTGACGCTTCTAATAAAGACATACCTGACACTGGGTAATTTATAAAGGAAAGAGGTTTAATTGACTCACAGTTCCACTTGGCTGGGGAGGCCTCACAATCATGGTGGAAGAGCAAGGGGCGTCGTACATGGCAGCAGGCAAGAGAGAGCTTGTGCAGGGGAACTCCCCTTTATAAAACCATCAGATCTAGGGCTGGGTGCAGTGGCTCATGCCTGTAATCCCAGTACTTTGGGAGGCTGAGGTGGGTGGATCACAAGGTCAGGAGATCAAGACCATCCTGGCTAACACAGTGAAACCCCATCTCTACTAAAAAAAAAAAAAAAAAAAAAATTAGCTGGGCATGGTGACAGGGCCTCCATGCTACTTGGGAGGCTGAGGCAGGAGAACTGCTTAAACCCAGGAGGTAGAGGTTGCAGTGAGCTGAGATCTCACCACTGTACTCTAGCCTGGGTGACAGAGGAGACTCCATCTTAAAAAAAAAAAAAAAATACATCAGATCTTGTGAGACTTAGTCACTATCATGAGAACAGCATGGGAAAGACCAGCCCCTATGATTCAATTATCTCCCACTGGGTCCCTCCCATGACACATGGGAATTGTGGGAGCTACAATTCAAGATGACATTTGGGTGGGGACACAGCCAAACCGTATCACTCGGCACATAATTTTGGGGCACATAGTCTTATTCATATACCAGAGGTTAAGCACACTTGGTGTTTCATAAGTTGTGATGAGTAAGGAAGCTAGTGTACGTTAATGACTGCCTCTTAAAGGATTCCTCTTGGACACTGGAACATCCTATTTCAAACAAGACCTTTAATGGTGGAGGGTGTCTCGGTTCTTGGCATCTAGAACAAAGAATTGGACAAAACGCACAAACAAAGCGAGGACGGAATGAAGGGTTTTATTGAAAATGAAAGTACGCTCCACAGTGTGGGTCTGAGCATAGTGGGTCAAAGGCCCTGTTACAGAGTTTTTGTGAGTTTAAATGCCCTCTACTAGGGGTACGCCCTATGTAAATGAAGAGGATGAAGTAGTTACAAAGTCATTTACTCAGTGCATGCCCTATGGAGAGGATATTTCCTGTTATAGCTGAAGTGTGAATCAGCCTTATATTCCCCACCTCCAGACCCTAGTTTTGCGCCTCACGACGAGGGGAAAATAATCCATCAATCACTCAGTCAGGGGATTCAGCAAACATGATTGATCTTTCTGTTTTGCTTAATTGGGAGGTTGTAGTTAACTTCTATGGGGAAAGGTGATGTGATTTAAATTACATCCTTTAACATGATGGTCACTCTCAATACAAACTAGTGGAATATCTTTGGAGAACAGCAGAGAGAGACAGGCTTCAATGGTTATGCTTACATTGCCTCACTTCTCATGAGAACAATAGTGAGACACTTCAAAAGGTTTACAGCTGCTAACCCCGTATGAATGTAAAAGCTAAAAATGAAATAGCCAAGAAGTCTAGTCCCAATTCCTGCAATTGTCTTGACACTAAAGGGAAAGAAAAATGACCAGTAAATTAATTTTTGTTCTTCCCACAATTCTAAAACAGCAATGCCCTCACAAGCTGTGAACATCAATAGCCTGAAAAAGGCCAACACTGGAGCTGTAGCCAGTGTTGCCTATTTTAATTGAAATTCTTAATTAGCGACAGCCTGAGGCCATAAGTCATCATGAGTTGCTTTTACAGCGGGACCTGTGACCATCCAGGCCTCCAGGGTAGCATTGAGTGTCTGTGTGGTTGTGATCACAAGACACATAGCACTCTTCTCAGAGAGATTTTATGAAACAGAACTTTCATAAAACATCAGATAAAAACACAGCATGTCCCAGAAAATTGTAACATACCCAAACACATCCTTATCCCAAAGAGCTGTCTGGAATAGCCTAAGTGCTTGTAGATTTCAGTTTTTCTTTTGAGAAAATATTGAATGAAAAAGCATATTACATTTAGTGGATTCTCAAATATCAGTGGTGGGATATACAATGCTGTACCTGTGCGTGTAATATATGTGATGATTTATCAACTCTTAGCAGTGGTCAAATTGCAAGTGAGGCTATTAAAATGAACTGTGCAGTTCGTGAGAAATCTACATAGGCATTTAACATACTATCAAAGAAGAAAAAGTCCTGGTAGTTTCTCTCCAGGGTGTCTCTCTCCACTAACTTGTTGAATAACAAACCTTGGGGCTGGTATAATATCTGAGTGACAGGTATTATTACTGGGTCCCTTGGGTCAGCTTCATGATTCCTCGTGATTTTAGAAGGACATCTTTCCATCCAAGGGATGTCTTCACAGACAGAGACTTACTTTGCTTTTTGACAGGAAGTAGTTTCTCGTGTAGTCATTTTGGTTTTTTGTCAATTTCCAAAAAGGTGGATTAAAATAACTGCTGAAGTTGGAGGCCAAGCTCAGGGAAGTGGTCCTGGTCTCTTCTGGGTAATGGACTGGAAATGACCATCTGATACCACATCTATTACCCAGAAGCCATTAGTTGTTAACAAAGTTAACGTAGATAAGATGTTAGCAGTTTTTTTGGAGTCAGCAGAACTGAATGGGTCCTATTACTAAAAATTTTAACAGCTTTATATTAGAAATAATTTGGCCAGGTGTGCTTCACACCTTTGGTCTCAGCACTTTGGGAGGGCGAGGTGGGCAGATCATTTGAGGCCAGGAGTTTGAAACCAGTCTGGGCAACACAGTTTTGTAGAAACCCCATCTCTACAAAAAATACAAAACTTAGGCTGGGCACAGTGGCTCACGCCTGTAATACCAGCACCTTGGGAGGCCGAGGTGGGCGGATCACGAGGTCAGGAGATCAAGACCATCCTGGCCAACGTGGTCAAAACCCCGTCTCTACCAAAATACAAAATATTAGCCCAGTGTGGTGGTGCGCACGTGTAGTCCCGGCTACTTGGGAGGCTGAGGCAGGGGAATCGATTGAACCTGGGAGGTGGAGATTGCAGTGAGCCGAGATTGCGCCACTGCACTCCAGCCTGACTGGTGACAGAGCAAGACTCCGTCTCAAAAAAAAAAAAAAAAGCAAAAATTAACCAGTGTAGTGGTGTGTGCCTATAGTCCCAGCTACTCACGCGGAAAGCTGAGGTGGGAGGATCACTTGAGCCTGGGAGATTGAGGCTGTGTTGAGTCGTGATTGCCCCACTGTACTCCGGCCTGGGTGACAGAGTGAGACCCTGTCTAAAAAAAAAAAAAGAAAAAGAAAAAGAAAAAGAAATAATTCACATATCATAAAATTCACCTACTTTAAGTGTACGATTTCATGTATTTAATATATTCATGGGCCTGTGCAGCTAGCAACACAATCCACATCTAGGACATTTGTGTCCCTTTCCTAAAAACCCTGTGCCCTTTGTAGTCACCTCCCATTCCTGCCTTGGACTGTCTCATCTTTGTAAATATTTTCCCCAAACATCTTAGTTTTTTAAACTTATTTTTATTAAACGTAGTAAACAGTGTACAAAGTATATTGCAGTACATTGTAAACACTACTGAAGGAACACAGGGCCGTGCTACATAATTTACACAGATCATTCACTTAGCCAATAGTAATGGAATGACTGTTACGTGCCAGACACTGTTCTGAGGCTTAGCATATAGCTATGAACCAAATAGACACAAACTACTGCCCCTGTAGAACACACATTCTAGCCAGGGGGGAGGGGACAGCTAATACATAAATTCAATATAACAACATATAATATGTTACATGGTGGCTGGGCACAGTGGCTCACGCCTGTAATGCCAGCACTTTGGGAGGCCGAGGCGGGCGGATCACGAGGTCAGGAGATAGAGACCATCCTGGCTGACATGGTGAAAGCCCTTCTCTACTAAAAATACAAAAAATTAGCTGGGCTCGGTGGCGGGCGCCTGTAGTCCCAGCTACTTGGGAGGCTGAGGCAGGAGAATGGCCTGAACCCGGGAGGCGGAGCTTGCAGTGAGCCGAGATCGTGCCACTATACTCCAGCCTGGGTGACAGAGTGAGACTCCTTCTCAAAAAAAAAAAAAAAAAAAAAAAAGCCAGGCATGGTGCTTCACACTTGTAATCCCAGCACTTTGGGAGGCTGAGGTGGGTGGATCACGAGGTCAGGAGTTTGAGACCAGCCTGACCAACATGGTAAAAACCCATCTCTACTAAAAATACAAAAATTAGTTGGGCATGGTGGCGGGTGCCTATAATCCCAGCTACTTGGGAGGCTGAGGCAGGAGAATTGCTTGAACCCAGGAGGCAGAGGTTGCAGTGAGCCAAGATCGTGCCATTGCACTCCAGCTGGGTGAGAGAGCGAGACTCTGTCTCAAAAAAACATATATATATTACATGGTGATAAGCGCTATAGAAAAAAATTAATTAGCGAAGGGGAATGATGAGTATTTTCATTATTGTTAATACTTTATATACTGGTATGAAAAATTTATTTGAAAGGTCATGTTGGAGATTTTCAAAGAGCAATATTAAAAGAGACTTAAGAGATGGTATTTTGACCTGAAAATGAGAGCACTTAAATTCAGCCACCCGTCCACTAAGAGATCCTGGAAGGGGCAATGTGTGCAGAGAATAAAGAAGGAAGATCTAAACAGAGAAATACTTATTGTGCACTGGAGTTCGACTGTCAGCTTTGGTGCTCCCAGCTTGAAGCTTGGCTAACCAAGTGTCCCCAAAAGGCCTGAGCACAGGCTGGCTGCGATGTACACTCTGCTCGTATTCCTAGGCCAATGCTGAGTCCTTGGTCTTCCCTGGCTAATTTGAAGAGGAGCACTCCCTTAAACTCAGGAGCTCAGAAAGGAGCTGGTGAGAGAGAACCTGGGAACTTTCTGCCTCAGGCCTGGAGTTTCTGTTCTAGGCCTTATTTATTCATTCTATGATGAGTCATCACTGTGATGGCTTCTGGGGCTCAGGAGTGAAAGACAGACAAAGATGCTGACATGATAATTTACTGGGAGAAACACTTTCTTTTTCACTTTTTTTTTTTTTTTTTAAGAGATGGGGTCTCACTATGTTGCCCAGGCTGGTCTTGAACTCCTAGCCTCAAGCGATCTTTCTGTCTCAGCTTCCCAAATGCTAGAATTACAGTTGTGAGCCACTGTGCCTGGGTCTGGAGAAACACTTTACAAGTAATTTCAATAAAGTGTGGTGACCTCCTATACAGCACAGAAGTTAGGGTCCCCGACTTAGGAGCCGGATGATGTGGCTCTGCATTACTGCTTTTTTTTTTTTTTTTTTTTTTTTGGAGATGAAGTCTCGCTCTGGCGCCCAGGCTGGAGTGCAGTGGCCGGATCTCAGCTCACTGCAAGCTCCGCCTCCCAGGTTTACGCCATTCTCCTGCCTCAGCCTCCCGAGTAGCTGGGACTACAGGCGCCCGCCACCTCGCCTGGCTAGTTTTTTGTATTTTTTAGTACAGACAGGGTTTCACCGTGTTAGCCACGATGGTCTCTATCTCCTGACCTCGTGATCCGCCCGCCTCAGCCTCCCAAAGTGCTGGGATTACAGGCTTGAGCCACCGCGCCTGGCCAACTCCATTTCTTTGTGCCTCAATTCCCTCACTTATAAAATGGGATGATAATAATGGTATCTATCCCACGGGAGAAGAACAGTGCCCTACATAGTGAATGCTAAATAACTACCATAGACGTTTTCTCTAGTTACAGAAAAGAAGGCTGAGTTTGCTTAAAAAGTGGCCTCAGGGAAATGAAGAATCCACACCCACTGCCACCTGTAACTCCCTGGAAGATTCCAGCACAAGGATGTGGGCCAATAAAATTTCCTAGCGTTTGGCTTATCCTGATCAGCCCACCTGCTTGGGAGTGGAGTACCTTTACCTTTGTTCCCAGATCAACCTAAAGGAGAAGGTTCAGGGTGGGGGAAGTACAGAGAGGGCTTTGAATTTCTTCACCATACAGGTCGGTATTCTCGTGCTGTTGGTTCCTTTTCCTGATTATTCAATAGGTTTGACAGTCAGGCTGTGAACCCACCTCCGTGGGCAGATGAGATCAGTGCAGTATCAGGTAAGTAGAGCCTTATTTTCCTCCTGAGAGCAATGAGATTTGGTGCTTTCCTCACCCCCACCTCTTCAGCAAATGCCCCTTTGATGTTTTTCCCAGAAGCTTCTATCATAGGACAAGGCAGGGCTTCAAGTTCTTTCCAAAGACACCCTTGATTCTAGACTAGGAACAAGCCCCCAACACCATTTTCATTTTACATTACCTTTATTTAATCTGTCCAACCTAAGCACAAGGTGAAATTAAATGACAAACGTTGGTTTATGGAATCACCCCCAAATCATACAGCACTGGCAATGAAAAACAAGAGAGCCGTATGAATCCCCCATTATCCAGAGAACCTCTTACAACCCTAGTGAAATTAAATAATCCTAAGTAAATGTGCTTTTATCTTGTTGCCACAGAGAAATTAAAAATCAGTAGAAAGAAGAGAAAGAGTGAGCAAGGAAGAAAGAAAAAAGGAGGAACATAGTTTCTCTTTTCAATTTGGAAATTAAATTGCAAAGCTCTCCCTCCTCATTTGTTTGTTTTGTTTTCTTGTTTTTTTGTTTTATGAGACAGAGTCTTACTCTCTCACCCAGGATGGAGTGCAGTGGCGTGATCTTGGCTCACTGCAACCTCCGCCTCCCAGGTTCAAGTGATTCTCCTGCCTCAGCCTCCCAAGTGGCTGGGATTATAGCTGGGATTACAGGCGCCTGCCACCACCCCCAGCTACTTTTTGTATTTGTAATAGAGATGGAGTTTCGCCAGATTGGCCAGGCTGGTCTCAAACTCCTGACCTCAGGTGATCCACCTGTCTTGGCCTCCCAAAGCGTTGGGATTGCAGGCGTGAGTCACCATGTCCGAGCCTCATTTGTTTTTAAAATTGCATATTATCATTCCCATTTAAGAATTCATTAATGCGGCTTTGAAGACTTCCCGAATGGACCACCGAGCTTCCAGGGTTAGGATGACATCTCAGGAGAGCTCACTCAGCCTGTGACCAGGGAGCTGCCTATTTCCTCTTGGTCACTTTCGCTGCAGTTTTGGGGAATAGCTATGTCTCAAGTTTGTGATGTACAATTATCCTGATCAGTGAAAAGCAGGGTTTCAGCACACATAGTTTTTCTTTAGCTATATAAATCATTGTTCGATGAATAGTAGAGGCAATGAACTACTCTAATTTGTCCTACTTTGACTTTAAAAGTAATCTTTAAAATGATACTTTACTAGCACAAATGTATGTTCAAGTTGCAGATTTTAAGTGTTGGGATTACAGGCGTAAGCCACTGTGCCCAGCCATTAATATCTCCTTTTTTGTTGTTTTTTTGAGACAGGTCTCGCTCTGTCACCCAGGCGGGAATGCAGTGGCGCGATTTCGGCTTACTGCAACCTCTGCCTACTGGGTTCAAGCTATTCTGCTGCATCAGCCTCCCGAGTAGCTGGGGCTACAGGTGCCCACCACCATACCCAGCTAATTTTTGTACTTTTAGTAGAAATGGGATTTCACCATATTGGCCAGGCTGATCTCGAACTCTTGACCTTGAGATCCACCCACCTTCACCTCCGAAAGTGCTGGGATTACCGGCGTGAGCTACTGTGTCTGGCCCAATAATAGCTTCTTGATCTGTTATCACTCATTGTTGTATAATGTGTGTGACTTACAAGCCCAGTGATATAGTTTGGCTCTGGGTCCCCACCTAAATCTCATCTTGAATTGTAATCCTCACATGTCAGGGAGGGGCCTGGTGGGAGGTGACTGAGTCATGGGGTCAGTTTCCCCATACTGTTCTTGTTATAGTGAGGGAGTTCTCACAAGAGCTAATAGTTTTAAAAGTGGCAGTTTCTCTCCGGGCTCAGTGGCTCACACCTGTAATCCCAGCACTTTGGGAGGCCTCGAGGCAGGCAGATCACAAGGTCAAGAGTTCAACACCAGCCTGGCCAATATGGTGAAACCCCATCTCTACTACAAATAGAAAAATTAGCTGAGTGTGGTGGCACATGCCTGTAGTCCCAGCTACTCGAGAGGCTGAGGCAAGAGAATCTCTTGAACCTGGGAGGCGGAGGTTGCAGTGAGCCGAGACTCCACCACTGCACTCCAGCCTGGGTGACACAGTGAGACTCCACCTCAAAAAAAAAAAAGTGGCAGTTTCAGCTGGGCATGGTGGCTCACACCTGTAATCCCAACACTTTGGGAGGCCAAAGTGGGCAAATCACTTGAGGTCAGAAGTTCAATACCATCCTGGCCAACATGGTGAAACCCTGTCTCCACTAAATATATGAAAATTGGCTGGACGTGATGGTGCTCACTTGTGATCCCAGTTACTCTGGAGGCTGAGGTAGAATTGCTTGAACCCGGTGGGTGGAGGTTGCGGTGAACCGAGATCGTGCCACTGCACTCCAGGCTGGGCAACAGAGCATCTTTTTCTCTCCTGCCACCATTTAAGATGTGCCTTGCTTCCCCTTCGCCTTCTGCCATGATTGTAAGTTTCCTGAGGCCTCCCCAGTCATGCAGAACTGTGAGTCAATCAAATCTCCTTTCTTTATAAATTACCGAGTCTCAGGTAGTATCTTTATAGCAGTGTGAGAACGGACAAATACACCTGGGTCTTGCTGGACATTTGAATGTGCAGATTCTGTGTTTTAAGAGTGAACTCCCGGCAGGGTGCAGTGGCTCATGCCTGTAATCCCAGCACTTTGGGAGGCCGAGGCGGGTGGATCATGAGGTCAGGAGATTGAGACCATCCTAGCCAACACGGTGAAACCCTGTCTCTACTAAAAATACAAAAAATTAGCCGGGCATGGTGGCAGGCGCCTATAGTCCCAGCTACTCGGGAGGCTGAGGCAGGAGAATCACTTGAACCTGGGAGGCGGAGCTTGTAGTGAGCCGAGATCTTGCCACTGCACTCCAGCCTGAGCAACAGAGCGAGACTCCGTCTCAAAAAAAAAAGAGAAAAAAAGAGTGAATTCCTGGTCTGGCGCATAGTGACTCACGCCTGTAATCCCAGCACTTTGGGAGCCCGAGGAGGGGGATCACGAGGTCAGGAGTTCGAGACCAGCCTGACCAACATGGTGAAACCCGTCTCTGCTAAAAATACAAAAATTAGCCGGGTGCGTGCGTGTAATTCTAGCTACTCAGGAGGCTGAGGCAGGAGAATAGCTTGAACCTGGGAGGCAGAGGTTGCAGTGAGCCGAGATCGTACCACTGCACTCCAGCCTGGGAGACAGAGCAAGGCTCTGTCTCAAATTAAAAAAAAGTGAACTCCCTTGTACAACTCTACAGGAATGTACAAGAATAGGCTTCAGTTTTGAAAATCATTTAAATTATTTATCAGTATACAGTTCAGCAGCATCGAGTGTATTCACAATGTAGTGCCACCATCACCACAATCCACTAGTTTGGTTTTAAAAGTTATTTCCAAGAGTCTATGTCATATAACTTTGAAGGGCGCACATGTATATATCAGCCATTCCGTTAAAATCACTATTTGTACTGTTGCCTAATTATTAATACTTTAGTTCAAACTTTAATTAATTAATTAATTTCTTGGCCGGGCGCGGTGGCTCACGCCTGTAATCCCAGCACTTTGGGAGGCCGAGGCGGGCGGATCACAAGGTCAGGAGATCGAGACCACGGTGAAACCCCGTCTCTACTAAAAATACAAAAAAAAATTAGCCGGGCGCGGTTGTGGGCGCCTGTAGTCCCAGCTACTCGGGAGGCTGAGGCAGGAGAATGGCGTGAACCCGGGAGGCGGAGCTTGCAGTGAGCCGAGATCGCGCCACTGCACTCCAGCCTGGGCGACAGAGCGAGACTCCGTCTCAAAAAAAAAAAAATAAAATAAAATAAATAAATTAATTAATTTCTTTAATTAATTTCTTCAATTTAAACTTCAAAATAAAATAAATAAAATTAAATTAAATTAAATTAAAGGCTGGGTACAGCGGATCACACCTGTAATCCCAGCACTTTGGGAGGCTGAGGCAAGAGGATTGCTTGAGCCCAGGAGTCTGAGACCAGCCTGGGCAACATAGTGAGACCTTATCTCTACAAAAGTAAATAAAATAAACTTGCCCTCTCCCCCTTAAGTTTAGAATTCTCTCTTGTCCTTTCCTTGCAGTGTTTCCAGAAAATTCAGAACCCTAGAGATGCTGGGAGTTGGGATTTGCAGACATGGCTTGATCTCTATGTAGTGTTTTCAAGACTTTAATTAGCTACTTACCCTAATTTCTTTAGTTAGTATCTTAACTGTTCCCTGAGCTAATCCTAGTGACCTGAAATCTCATCAAGTTCTTTCTGAGGAAAATAAGAACATTCACTCCTATGACATCCTTTTTCCTCCCAGAATAAGAAGTAATCATTGTTGATAAAAGGTCACTGACTTTTTTTTACTAGAATGATCCTCATGACAGCCCTTTGAAGACACTGTTGTCATCTCCATTTACAGATGATGAGATGGAAGTACAGAGAGGGTAAGTAACCCTCACTGCATCACACAGCAAGGAGAGTGCAGAGCCAGGACTTAAACCCAGGCAGCTGGCTCCAGAGAGCTCCAGTGCTCACACCTGGCCTCCAGAGCCCATACCTTGTCTTCATAGCAAGGATCAATGTTTTTGCTGACTTCTCCCCAGTGCTTCAGTACCATGGAAAAATCTGTGTCACAAACGAGAAAGACACAAGGTTTTGGGAACTGGAGGCACTATCGAATCTCCCTATGTGACTTGGACATGTCTCATAGCTCTTCTGGATCTTTCTTTCTTATTTCAGAAGAAATAATACACATAGAGGGATTAACATAAAAAATTCAATAAACATTCTCTATTGTTATTTGGAGACAAATAGAACTGGCTGGCCAGGCGTGGTGGCTCACACCTGTAATCCTGGAACTTTTGGAGGCCGAACAGGGGGATTGCTTGAGCTTAGAAGCATGAGACCAGCCTGGGCAACATAGTGAGATCTCGCCTCTCAAAAAAAAAAAAAAAAAAAAAAAAAAATTAGCTGGACGTGGTGTCCTACACCTGTAGTCCCAGCCACTCAGGTGACTGAGGTAGGAGGATTACTTGAGCCTGGGAGTTTGGGCGGCGATGAGCTGTGATGGCACCACTGTACTTCAGCCTGAGTGACAGAGCAACACGCTGTCTAAAAAAAAAAAGTAACAAAAAAAAAAAAAGAGAGGAAAAAGAAAGTCACAGGTGGACATGGTGGCTCACGCCTGTAATCCCAGTACTTTGGGAGGCCAAGGTGGGCGGATCGCCTGAGGTCAGGAGTTCGAGACCAGCCTGGCCAACATGGTGAAATCCCGTTTCTACTAAAAAAAAAAAAAAAAAAAAAAAAAAAAAAAAAAAATTACAAAAATTAGCCAGGTGTGGTGGCAGGCGCCTGTAATCCCAGCTACTTGGGAGGCTGAGGCAGAAGAATTGCTTGAACCTGGGAGGTGGAGGTTGTAGTGAGCCAAGATTGCACCATTGCACTCCAGCCTAGGTGACAAGAGCAAGACTTCATGTAAAAAAAAGAAAGTCACCTTGCTTTGCTACATTGTAGTTTCCTTTATGTAAAATAGAACTTATCATACATAACTTCCAGGGTTGCTGGTAGATTGCTTAGGACATTGTCTGACAGATTAGGGAACCTGAATAAATAGTAGTCTTTAGCAATATTAGGTATTATATAAAATCCCAAGTTCTAGAAGCAGCCAATTTGTTTTCCAAATAAAGCAGACCTTCCTTTCATTGAACAAAGAATAAAATAAGAACCTGAGTCCCATCTCCCTTCGTCTAGTCCCCAAAGAGACCGCCCACGCTGAGGCCCACCAACCAGCAATGCGTTAGGGATAAACGACTAGGCTAAGTCCCCTTGAATGATTTCTTTGCCCCTAAACCCTCTGAATATATCTCATTTCTAAAAGACCTATCACTAACCCTAAAAGCCATCAGACCAGCGGGAAACAAAAAAATCGAACAATGCAACCAAACACAAGACAAAGCTTTGACGTCTGGCCAGCTTGTGAGATAGAGATAGGAATGAATGCACAAAAAGTAGAGGCAGTCCAGTGGGCCTGTATATCCATCGTAGGGACATGGTCCTGGCTCCAACATGCCGAGGTATGTCTGTTGTGATCCTACAAGTTGGAATGATGGAACTGCTTGGATGCCATTTGCACAATGATCCTGAAATCTGACAGGGAAATACTGTTTGACAGTCATGCCTAATATGGGTAAAATTGAAAATCGAGTGTTGGATCTTAATTCCATTCCAGGCTATTTAAAAAAAATAAGCCCAAGAGAATGCAGAGGATGAAATAACAGTTTCTAGGCCAATTAGAAAACGAGGTAATAGTATCAGGAGTGAGTCAGAGAAAAAAATCCAAAACAACAACCTCGATTATTTTTCTTTGTTGTGTGATGTGGTTTTAAAACAATGACCTGCACATCCTGCTTACACCAACTGTTAAAAATAGCATTAGGAGTTTTTGTTTTAATCTCTCCTGGGCATAGGCTATGATATCAATTACCTTTGTACATAGAGCAACTTTCGTCTTAAGAAGAGGGAAAATGGGGATTTTGGAGAGCAGCAAAATAATTCAGAAACATAAGGACACAAGGCTGGGCTTGGTGGCTCACGCCTGTAATTCCAGCAATTTGGGAGGCCAAGGTGGGCAAATCATTTGAGCCCGGGAGTTTGAGACCAGCCCAGGCAAAATGGCAAGACCCGTCTCTACTCAAAATAGAAAAATTAGCTGGGCATGGTGGTGTCCACCTGTAGTCTCAGCTACACAGGAGACTAAGGTGGAAGGACCGCCTAGCCCAGGAGGTTGAGGCTGAGATTGTGCCATTGCACTCCAGCCTGGGTGACAGTGAGATCCTGTCTCAAAAAGAAAGAAAGACAGAGAGAGAGAGAGAGAGAGAAAGAGAGAGAGAGAGAGAGAGAAAGAGAGAGAGAGAAAAGAAAGAAAGAGAAATGTAAGGAGCCAGCTCTGACTCCAAAAGAAAGAAAGAAAGAAGAGAGAGAGAGAGAGAGAGAAAGAAAGAAAGAAAGAAAGAAAGAAAGAAAGAAAGAAAGAAAGAAAAAAGAAAAAAGAAAGAAAGAAAGAAATGTAAGGAGCCAGCTCTGACTCCTATGGACAACCTTGAAGATTTATTCTACCAGTGTTGTGTCTCCCTCTCTCCTCTCTCTCCCTCCAGTGATTTCACAGCTCTGCATACCTGTCTTGCACACCTGCCGTGTTCTAGGCACTAAACAGAGGCAGAAAGCAGAAAGCTCCACTGTGGAGACCACGTCTGTCCACTGCGTTCTGTGCAATGTCAGGCGTGTTATGTAACTGTTTTGTTTTCTGAGGCTGAAGAGAAAATGGTTTCTCTGAGGAGACAGCCAATGAACCAAACACACCCTTGAAGCTCCTAAAATAAATTTCATTTAACACTTAATGCTAATGTTATCAGTCTTCTGGAAGTTCATTTCATTCCAAGAATAGCTTCTAGACTTTTTATTGCAGTCTGTTTAGTAAGTATAGACTGGAGAGTTGAACAAAACATGGTACCAAGAAAAATGTGTCAATAGCCCCCTGGGTAGCAGGAAATGTCCATTCCATTTTTGTGGTTGGCGCATGACTGATGCAAACATGCTAGTCATCCATAGCTCTTTCAAGAGAAATGCCAATTTTTAAAAAAAATTTTATTTTATTTTAAGTTCCAGGGTACACGTGCAGGACATGCAGATTTGTTACATAGGTAAACGTGTGCCATGGTGGTTTGCTGCACCTATCAACCCATCACCTAGGTATGAAGCCCCACATGCATTAGCTGTTTATCCTGATGCTCTCCCTCCCCACCCCCACAACAGACTCCAGTGTGTGCTATTCCCCTCCCTGTGTCCATGTGTTCTCATTGTTCAGCTCCCACTTATGACTGAGAACATGTAGTGTTTGGTTTTTCTGTTCCTGTGTTAGTTTGCTAAGGATGATGGTTTCCACCTCCATCCATGTCCCTGCAAAGGACATGATCTCATTCCTTTTTATAGCTGCATAGTATTCCATGATGTATATGTAGCATACTGAGAAATGCCAATTCTAAGGTGTTACGTGTACAAGGCAGTGGACCTCTGAATGGGCTCCCCTAGGAAATTGTTAGAAATGTCCATTCTTGCATCCCAGATCTACTGAATCTGAAACTGTGGAGTTGGGGCCCAGAAATCAACTTTAATTGCCCTCCAGTGGATTATTTATACATGCTTATGTATGTTTTTCATAATTTCAAATTTTCCAGTCATGTCATTCTAATGAATCTTAATTCTATGTAAAACTTGGTAAAAAGCCCTCTGACCAACTTTTTCTTTCTATAACTTGAGTTTCAGGTATCACTTCCACAACTAGAACCTCATACTGCCATCACTCTTTAACTAGACAGCATCGTAAACTTTCTTTCTTTCTCTTTCTTTTTCTTTCTTTCCTTCCTTCCTTCCTTCCTTCCTTCCTTCCTTCCTTCCTTCCTTCCTTCCTTCCTTCCTTCCTTCTTTCTTTCTTTCTTTCTTTCTTTCTTTCTTTCTTTCTTTCTTTCTTTCTCTTTCTTCTTTTTTTTATTCGGAGTTTTGCTCTTTTCACCCAGGCTGGAGTGCAATGGCACAATCTCGGCTCACTACAGCCTCCTCCTCCAGGGTTCAAGTGATTCTTCTGCCTCAGCCTCCTGAGTAACTGGGACTACAATCATGTGCCACTAAGCCCGGCTAATTTTTGTATTTTTAATAGAGATGGGGGTTTCACCATATTGGCCAGGCTGGTCTCGAACTCCTGACCTTGTGATCCGCCTGCCTCAGCCTCCCAAAGTGCTGGGATTACAGGTGTGAGCCACCGAGCCCGGCCCATAAACTGTTTTTCTTATAGCACCTTAAAACGCTCTATTTCTTGGCTGGCATGCTAGCTTATATCTGTAATCCCAGCACTTTGGGAAGCTGAGGCGGGAGGATGGCTTGCGCCTGGGTGTTTGAGACCAGCCTAGGTAACATGGTGAGACCCTGTCTTCAAATAAAATAAAATAAAAAGCATAAAAATGCTCTATTTCTTACAAAGACATGAGAGTTTTAATAAAAGAGAACAAAGCACCATCAAATAGTTTCAGACAGGCTGATGTGTAGGTTCTTTACAATATTTAAAAGAATGTTACTACTAGTAGACTAGTAATATGACTACTGGGTAGTAAATGTTCTTGCGGGGCTGAGAGAATGCATCATGTACAACTGGCAGTCGTGAGCTAAGTCCAGTATAGAAACATTTCTTCTCCTGGATGGCGTCATCACCTAATTCCTGCAGAGCATCTGACATTTTATGTGCTTTTAGGGGTCGTGTCGTCGGAAGAATGAGCAGCCGTCTGTTGGGGCTGGCTCGTGCTGCTCAGGACAGCGCAAAAGCCAGCTGAGCACATTTCTTCCCAACTCAGTGTTTGGAAACATCATGCTGGCAACAGCCATGCCTGGAGCATTTACACCATGAAACTGGCAAACACTGCAAGTGGGAACTTCTTAAGTTTTTTTTATTTTTTGAGAGCTGGTTCACGTCACCACTGAAGTTAGAAGAATATGGAGCTCCAAGACAGGCCCTACTGACTGAGCTCATCTCCTCCGGAATAGCAGTCTTTGGAAGTACTGTTTTAGGATCAATCAAGACTCATCTTTATGCTTGTTGGGATGGTACTCACACTGGGATGCAAAGCCAGCCTGTTAGAGGATTTGTCTGTGCAACTTAATTGTTGCTGTTCTTGCTCCTTCTATGCAGCCTCTGTGGACCTCGCAGGCATCTATCAGGCGCCCCTGTCTCCTGCCAGGTCTGCAGCTACTGCAGGAGGGAGGCCCAGAAGTGTCAGAGCTGATGGGCTCAGCCATGCAGGGGTGACTCCCTATCCCTCTCTCTGCCTCCTCCTTTTGTAGTCTGCTCTGGGGTCAATCAGGGGACTAGAGGTTTTAGTGAAAAAGCTAGTTCCAGCTGGGTGCAGTGGCTCACGCCTGTAATCCCAGCTTGGGCGGCTGAGGTGGGTGGAATACTTGAGGTCAAGAGTTGAAGACTAGCCTGGCCAACATGATGAAACCCCATCTCTACTAAAAATACAAAAAAAAGAAAGAAAGAAAAGAAAAGAAAGAGAGAGAGAGAAAGAAAAAAGAAAGAAAGAAAGAAAGAAAAGAAAGAAAGAAAGAAAGAAAAGAAAGAGAAAGAAAGAGCAAAAGCTAGTTCCACTTCAACATATAAAGTTAGCATTTACTAAGCACATAATATGATCCAGACACTCTGCTAATAACTCGACAAACACCCTCATTTAGTATTTCCAGAAGCACCAAGAGATAAGGATTTCTCGTATCTTCATTTTTCAGGTGAGAAAGCTGAGATTCTGAGAGGTAGGTTATAGCCACGATCATCGAGGATTTGAACTTGGTGTGTCTGACTCCTGTCCCTCTTCCTCGAATCAGAGGTGAGTTCATGGGGCGAACATAGGTCTGAGTCACAGACACCAGACCCTTCTTCGGATTCATCTTGTGTCTGGGTTTTCTTTCCTTGGGCTGTATTATCTCCCTGGCTCCCTTTTGTCTTTCGTGCAAACAGACATCTGGTAGGTCGGTCTCATGAGGTCACCAGATGTGCCCAAGTAGGTTTCAAGCCCTGGATTAGACACGGTGTAAGTTCAAGCTAGGACAGCCTCCTCCCAACTAGTCAATCAGGGCTTTGTTAAGTGTTTATTAGAGTGATTTGCTTTATAATTACCCACAGAGCTTTAAAAACACAGATACTTTAGGCCCCACCCTAGAAATCTCGATTTATTGATTAAGGCATAAGGCCTGGGAATTTTCTATAAGCTCTCTCTCTCTCTCTCTTTTTTTTTAGACGGAGTCTCACTCTGCCGTCCAGGCTGGAGTTGAGTGGCGCAATCTCAGCTCACAGAACTCTCTACCTCACGGGTTCAAGCGATTCTCCTGCCTTAACCTTCCAGATAGATGTGACTACAGGCATGCACCACCATGTCTGGCTACTTTTTATATTTTTAGTAGAGATGGGGGTTTCGCTGTATTGGCCAGGCTGGTCTCAAACTGATGACCTCAGGTGATCCACCCACCTTGACCTCCCAAGGTGCTGGGATTACAGGCATGAGTCAACGCACCTGGTCTTTATAAGCTATTGAAGGGTATAAACAACTAGAAAGTTCTCCCAGTGTTAGATACCTAGAAATGCCAAAATTTTTCAACATCCTTTTCAATGTGTAATTGAGCTCTCAAAATAGTAATGAAAGCTATCTTCAGACAGCTCTCAAGACAGTATCTTCTGGGGCCAAAATCATGGAAGGAACTGGAAACCAGGCTGTTGAACACATGCGCTGAGAAGCAGCTGTGCTTGGTGACAGGTCGTGGTGAGAGGAAGGGAAGAGGGTCTAGCCATCAATCAGGGGACTATTTTCTACAATTATTTAGTATTGGATACACCCCCAGAATACTATCCTTTATACACAGATACTTTAGGTCCTCCCCTAGAAATCTAAATTTATTGATTAAGGCATAAGGCCTGGAAATTTTCTATAAGCTCTCTCTCTCTCTCTCTTTTTTTTTTTTTTTTTTAAGACGGAGTCTCGCTCTGCCGCCTAGGCTGGAGTTGAGTGGCGCGTTATAACGTTATAACATTTGACTAAGATTCATCCATGTTGTTGCAAGATGTAGTTCATTCATTTCTCGGCTATATAATATTCCATTGTGTGGCTAAACCACAACCTACCTATTCCTTCTCCTGTCAATGGACATTTGGAGTGTTTCGAGTTTTTTACCCTTAAGCAGTTATGAAATTGCATGCACAGGCCTCCTGGTACACACGTGACAGATTTTTTTCTAGGAATGGAACGTATTCAGAGAAGAACTCTTGATTCTTTCCCCTAAGCTTTTCCCACCTACTGTCTCCCGGATAGCACATCATGGCAACTCCACACTTCCGCTTGCTCCAGACAAAGCTTTGGCGCCATCTGTGTTGGTTTTCTGTGGCTGCTGTTACAAATCACCACAAATTGATTGGCTTAAAACAACACCAATTTGTTATTTCGCTTTTTAAATTTTTTTTTTTTTTTTTTTAGACGGAGTCTCGCTGTGTCGCCCAGGCTGGAGTGCAGTGGCCGGATCTCAGCTCACTGCAAGCTCTGCCTCCCGGGTTTTTACGCCATTCTCCTGCCTCAGCCTCCCGAGTAGCTGGGACTACAGGCGCCCGCCACCTCGCCCGGCTAGTTTTTTGTATTTTTTAGTAGAGACGGGGTTTCACCGTGTTAGCCAGGATGGTCTCGAACTGCTGACCTCGTGATCCGCCCGTCTCGGCCTCCCAAAGTGCTGGGATTACAGGCTTGAGCCACCGCGCCCGGCCTTAAATTTTTTAGATTAGAAGTCCAACATGGGTCTCATCATATTAAAATCAAGACACCGTCAGGGCTGTGCCCCTTCTGCAGGCCCTGGAATCGGATGCTGCCTGGCTTTTCCCAGCATCTAGAGTCTGTCTCCATTTCTCAGCTAATGGCTGCATGCCTCCATCTTTACACTCAGCTGAGTCTTTCTCAGGATGCCATCTCTCTGTTTCTCCCTCTTCTGCCTCTCTTTTCTACGCTGAAGAACTCTTGTGATTATATTGGGCTCATTTAGATATTCTAGGATAATCTCCCAATGTTAAGATCATCTGATTCGAAGCCTTAATTCCATCTGCAACCTTAATTCATTCCCCTTTGCCATGTAGCCTCAAGTAATCACAGGTTCCGGGGATTGGGACATAGACATCTTTGGGGAACCATTATTCTGCTTCCTACACCATCTTTGAAAACTCTCTTTCACATGATATAACCAATCAGCTAGAAGACCCTGCCAACTCAGTTGTCAACATAAATTAAAAATCCACCACTTCTTACCACTCTACTGCTGTCCCTACAGCAGTAGAATGGTAATTCTGAGAGACAATGGTTCAATCCACCATCATCTTCCTTGGGACTATTATAATAGTGTTCTGAACACAGGTCCTGTGTTCATCCTTGCAGCCTCATCTCAATTACCAGCCATAATGATCCTCCTAAAATGTAAATCAAATCATGTCACTCTTTACACAAAACTGTCCAATGCTTTTCATTTTTTGTTGAGACGGAGTCTCACTCTGCCACCCAGGCTGGAGTGCAGTGGTGTGATCTCAGCTCACTGCAGCCTCCACCTCCTGGGTTCAAGTGATTCTCCTGCCTCAGCCTCCCAAGTAGCTGGGATTACAGGTGCCTGCTACCATGCCCGACTGAGTTTTGTAGTTTTAGTAGAGACGGGGTTTCTCCATGTTGGCCAGGCTGGTCTCTAACTCCTGACCTCAAGTGATTGGCCTGCCTCGGCCTCCCAAAGCGCTGGGATTATAGGCATGAGCCACTGCACCTGGCCCAGTGTTTTTCATTTTCTCAGAATAAAAACCCAGATTCTTGCAATGGCCTATACATCTACTAGACTCATGCACCCTCTTCCACTCCTGACCTCTCTGCCTCATCTGCTACTCCTCCTCCCATTACTCACGCCTCGCCTTTAACTTACTATATAATTTACTTATTATTGTTTCCCTCCTTCTTTCTAAAACAGTTAAGTTCCATGGGAGTAAGAGTTTTGTCTGAGTTATCCACAGATACCTACGCAGAGTTTGGAACTCAGTATTTATACTAAAAATGATTTGTTTCCAAAGCAGCAGCATGGACAGAAGATGAGGCCCTGGGCTAGCAAAAGAGGGAAGATGAAAACACGAGCGCTACACGAATCTGAGAACAGAGAAAAGTTTCTCCCTGGTGTGCGCGGTGGCTCATGTCTGTAATCCCAGCACTTCGGGAGGGCAAGGCGGGTGGATCACCTGAGGTCAGGAGTTCGAGACCAGCCTGGACAACATGGTGAAACCCCTTCTTAACTAAAAATACAAAAAAATTAGCTGGGCATGGTGGCGGGCACCTGTAATCCCAGCTACTCGGTAGGCTGAGGCAGGAGAATTGCTTGAACCCAGGAGGCGGAGGAGGTTGCAGTGAGCCAAGATCACACCACTGCACTCTAGACTGGGCGACAGAGCAAGATTCTGTCTCAAAAAAGAAGAAAGAGAGAGAGAGGAGAGAGAGAGAGAGAAAAGAAAAAGAGAAAAGAAAGGAGGAAGGGAGGAAAGAAAGAAAGAGGGAAGGAAGGAAGGAAGGAAGGCAGGCAAAGAAAGGTGAGAAGACACATGAGCTTTTCTTTCCATTCACTCTTCCTTTTTCCATCATTCTCCATAACCTCATTGCTGCTGCATGCTACATGGGACTCAGTTTAAATGTGGATGAAAGGAAAGATCTTATGGCTAGATGTAACCACAATGACTCAAATAGTAGCTGGGATTACAGGCATTCGCCACCACGCCTGGCTAATTTTTTTTGTATCTTTAGTAGAGACAGGGTTTGGCTATGTTGACCACGGTGGTCCCGAACTCCTGACCTCAAGTGATCCGCCTGCCTCAGCCTCCCAAAGTGCTGGGATTACACGCATGAGCCACTGCGCCTGGCTGTTTCCCAAGTCATCTAAGAAATTATTATCAAGGGCCTACTGTCAAGTGTGTTTGGGGTTGAATTTATGCAACCTGCATGGTCAAGGTATTCTGGAAGCCAAGAAATTAACATGAGAAGTGGTCTCAAGGACGGGCATGGTGGCTCACACCAGTAATCCCAGCACTTTAGGAGGCTGAGGTGGGCGGATGACTTGAACTCAGGAGTTTGAGACCAGCCTGGGCAACATGGCAAAATCCCATCTCTACAAAAAGTACAAAACACTAGCCGGGGGTGGAGATGCATGCCTGTAGTCTCAGCTACTTGGGTAACTGAGGTGAAAAAATAGCTTGAGCCCAGGAGACAGAGGTTGTAAGCCAAAATAGCTTGAGCCAGATCCTGTCTCAAAAAAAAAAAAAAAAAAAAGGCCGGGGGCGCAGAAGCTTGTTGCACTTTGGGAGTGAGCCACGAGGTCAGATCGAGAGACGATGCTAACCGGTGAAACCCCGTCTCTACTAAAAAATACAAAAAAATAGCCGGGTGAGGTGGCGGGCGCCTGTACCCAGCTAGAGCCAGGCAGGAGAATCGTAAACCCGGGAGGCGGAGCTTGCAGTGAGCTGAGATCCGGCCACTGCACTCCAGCCTGGGTGACAGAGCAAGACTCCGTCTCAAAAAAAAAAAAAAAAAAAAAAAGAGAAAGAGAGAGAAGAGAAGAGAAAAAGAAGTGATCTCAGGCTGGTGATGCCCCTGAACCTTTGAGAGAAGCAAGTAAGTCTGTAACTTTCTGAAGGAGGAACATGCCCTCCACCCAGACTTCCCTGAATTTTCATAGGCAAATCCCCACTGATAATGAGTTCACCATCCAAAATTCCACATCCCACAGGGGAGCTCTCCATGTGAACAGAGTGAAACCAACAGCAGGTAAAGTCAACAGCTGGGTCAAGCTGCCAATAACTCTAGACAATAGAACAATGGGATGAAGACCATGCTGTATATTTGCTCTGGTTTGTACGTGTTCCCTCCAAAACGTTGAAACTTAATTCCCATGTGTTGATATTAAGAGATGAGGCATTCTAGGAAGTTGATAAGTCATAAGACTCCACCCTCATGAATGAATTAGTGCCTCATGAATGAATTAGTGCCTCATGAATGAATTAGTGCCTCATGAAAGGGCCAGAGGGAACTAGCAGAGGCTTTTGTTTGCCCTCTGCCTTCCAACATGGGAGAACACAGCGTAAAGACCCTGGTCGGACACTGAATGCCTTCATCTTGGACTTCCCAACCTCTAGATCCCTGAGAAATAGATTTCTATTGTTTGTAAATTACCCAGTTTGTAGTACTTTGTTATAGCGGCATGAATGAATTAAGACAATGTTTAAACGGATGAAAGGCCAAAATAAGTAAATACTTAGAAAACACAAGGAGAAACAAAACAATAATCAAGAAGACCAGCAACATCTGGAAAAGAGCACAATTGGCTGGCTATGGTGACTCACACCTGTAATCCCAGCACTTTGGGAGGCCAAGGTGAGCAGATTTGCTTGAGCTCAGGAGGTGGAGACCAGCCTGGGCAACATGGCAAAACCCCATCTCTACAAAAAAATACAAAAAATTAGCCGGGAATAGTCCCAGCTACTCTAGGAGGCTGAGCGGGGAGGATAGCTTGAGACCAGGAGTTCACAACTACAGTGAGCCATGATCCTGCCACTGCACTGCAGCCTGGGTGATGGAGTGAGACCTTGTCTCAAAAAAAAAAAAAAAAAAAAAAAAAAAAAAAAGAAAAGAAAAAAATATGGTGACAGATAAATGTAAATGCTGGTATCTCCATAACCAGAGGAAGACTTGAGCAGAACTTGATATACAGTGGATCTGCCTTGCAGCCATTTCAAAGTTGTTTTACTGATAACTTCTACTGAAGATCAGAACACTGCTTCATCTTTAACATGTGGTTCATTAGTTAGGTAACTTTGCAATTCTGTGAGAATGTTAAACATTTACTACACTCAGAATAAAGATGCACTAAGATAGAAAATGTGTCTTATCATCTCAAATTCGGTCCTGTTAGGATCAAAGCTTGGGGGTTTGAAGAAGTCAACAGACTTTAGCATACAGTAGGATGATCATTTGGGTCATCCACAATATCAACTAGCAGTGCTTGTAAAGTAAACAACTCTGGAGGAGGTAGTCTCTGCTGTAGGATATATCTCAGTTCTCTGTGTAACACACGATGCTTTTTAGCTTCGTCAGGACTGTTAGGAACACAGCAAAAATATCTGCAGCCAAGTAACTAAGCAATGATTCAATAGAATGCCAATGGCAGAAGTGAAGGAGTTGATCCCAACACTCATGGCAAACCTCATTGGAGAAAGGAAAGACAGATTTTTGTAACGATTATTTGGAAAATATTTCCTCTTGCCTTTCCTGTCTTGGTAAATTGTACTACTGTCTACCCAGTTTCCCAAAATAGAAAAAGTGATGGCATCCTATCTTTCTCTCTCTCTCTCTATCATGCTTCAGCTGATCAATTACACATCTCATCCATTTTACCTTCTAAATAGTTTTCTAGGATAGTGGCCAGAACAGACTACTAACATGGTAAATCACTACATTTTTTGTGTGTTACTTTTTTCAAACTAAAAATCTTTAGGTGACTTGGAATGATAAGTTAGTCATGATGATACACAAGAGATTATAAAAATTTAATAGGCTTTTGGCTGGGCATGGTGGCTCATGGCTGTAATCTCAGCACTTTGGGAGGCTGAGGTGGGAGGATCACCTGAGGTCAGGAGTTCGAGACCAGCCTGACCAAAGTGGAGAAACCCTGCCTCTAGTAAAAATACAAAATTAGCCTAGGGTGGTGGCGCATACGTATAATCCCAGCTACTCCGGAGGCTGAGGCAGGAGAATCACTTGAACCTGGGAGGTGGAGGTTGTGGTGTGCCGAGATCCCGCCATTGCACTCCAGCCTGGGCAACAGAGTGAAACTCCGTCTCAAAAAAAAAAAAAAAAAAAAAAAAAAGGGCCGGGCACAGTGGCTCACACCTGTAATCCCAGCACTTTGGAGGCCAAGGTGGGCGGATCATGAGGTCAGGAGATCGAGACCATCCTGGCTAACACGGTGAAACCCCGTCTCTACTACAAATACAGAAAATTAGCCGGGCGTGGTGGAGGGCGCCTGTAGTCCCAGCTACTTGGGAGGCTGAGGCAGGAGAATGGCGGGAACCCGGGAGGCGGAGCTTGCAGTGAGCCGAGATCACGCCACTGCCCCCCAGCCTGGGTGACAGAGCCTCTCAAAAAAAAAAAAAAAAAAAAAATATATATATATATATATATATATATATGTAGGCTTTTATCAGAGTTTGAAATTTAATATACTGTGTAGAATATCCGGAGAATCTGAAAACTAAGCATGATGACTTTTCCCCCTTATGAAGTGTAATTTTCTAGGCATGTTGGCGAAGCTAAGGCATTATAATGAGGTGGCCCTGGAGCTGGAGTATCTGCTTTGAATCCGGGTTTCGGATCTGTGGCTACTTTTCTAATCCTCGGCTCCTCCAGCACCTGCCTGGAATAGTACAATTCCCTCCTAAGTGTTCTCTTCTCTGTTTGAGCTCCTTTGTATTTCATTAACATTACAGTGATTTATTTAAAGTCCCATACAACTTTTTTAGCCAGGTGCAATGTCTCACACCTTTAATCCAAGCACTTTGGGAGGCCAAAGCAGGAGGATCACTTGAGGCCAGGAGCTCAAGACCAGCCTGAGCAATATAGTGAGACCTCATCTCTAGCAAAAATTACAAAATTAGCTGGGTGTGGTGGCATGCACCTGTGGTCCCAACTTCTCAGGAGGATTGTTTGAGCCCAGGAGGTCGAAGCTACAGTGAACCATGATGGTACAGTACACATTTTTTCATTTCAACTGTAAATATTTATATGTTTGTATGTAGGGGTATGTGTGTGAGTGTGTGTGCATTTTTAATTAGTGCCAATGGCTAAGTCCTGTGAAGGTTACAAAGATGAATGGCAGAATGAAAATTGTTCCAGCTCTCAAGGAGCTTCTACATTAATAGGAGATTGTAAATAGTTTAACTGATTTGTATGATTAAATAAAAAATTTTAAAAACTATCTTCATGTTGTTGATGCTTGAAGAACAATGCAGGATGCAGATTCCTATTAGTGGAAGTTAACATGGTCAACAATAGCATGACCTCACATTGCAGGTTCACATTATCAACATGGTGCCAAGTTTTGTTTAAAAGCTTTTGCATATTTTTTGCAGCAACTTGTACAACAATACAACTCTAAACAAGCTGGGGCGATGGTGTGGAAGAACCCAGCACCGTTGATCAGATTTCAGAGGTCACAGATGAAATGCTCTTTTAAGCTTAGTGCTTACCGGCAGGAGGGGATACAGATGTTAAACTTCATACATTTGTGTGAAATACAATTTGTCCTTCAAAAGAAGCTTTTAATGTAGAAAGTGCTGGGAATCTTTTTATCTAGGACATGACAAAGTCTTGTCACCATTTGATGACAGTGCTGAGACTGTGGAGATAAGCTCTTGCCATGTTGCTCAGGCTGGTCTCAAACTCCTGGGCTCAAGTGATCCTTCTGCCTCCCAAAAGTGTTGGGATTACAGGTGTGAGAAACTGCTCGGCCGCTGTCATACATTCAATTTCTGGAACTTCATAAACTTTGAGTGAATGAATTCTATGGGTGAAATAGATGTTTTATATCCCTATGTTGAGCATCCAAAAGCCAAATGTGGTGCTGAACAATGCATTTAACTGGGATAGATTACCAATGAAAAGGCAGGAACTATTTTTTTCCCCAAAAGACGAAGCTTTAAATAAAGTGGGATGATAAATTACCCACTGAGACAACTCAGAAAATACAGAACACTGTTTTTAGTGTTGATTTTTGTTCTGTTTTTGTTTTTTCGAGTTTGTTTGTTTATTTCTTTATTTATTTTGAGATGGAGTCTCGCTCTGTCGCCCAACCTGAAGCACAGTGGCGAAATCTCGGCTCACTGCAAGCTCCGCCTCCTGGGTTCATGCCATTCTCCTGCCTCAGCCTCCCAAGTAGCTGGGACTACAGGCATCCGCCACCACGCTCGGCTAATTTTTTGTATTTGTAGTAGAGACGGGTTTTCACCGTGTTTAGCCAGGATGGTCTCAATCTCCTGACCTCATGATCTGCCCGTCTCAGCCTCCCAAAGTGCTGGGATTACAGGGGTGAGCCACCACACCTGGCCTCAAGTTTATTTTTAATTTTTGCAGGTGCATAACAAGTTTATATACTTGTGAGGTACATGAGATACTTGATACGGGCATGCAATGCATAATATTCATATCAGGGTAAAAGAGAAATCCATCACCTGAAGCATTTATCTTCTGTGTTACAAACAATCCAATTCAACTCTTTTAGTTATTTTAAATGTACAATTAAATTATTTTTTAATGGCCAGGCACGGTAGCGCACGCCTGTAATCCCAGCACTTTGGGAAGCCGAGGCTGGCAGATCACCTGAGGTTAGGAGTTTGAGACTAGCTTGGCCAACTTGGTGAAACCCCGTCTCTACTAAAAATACAAAAAAAAAAAAAAAAAAAATTAGCCAGGCATGGTGGCGGGCACCTGTGATCCCAGCTACTCAGGAGGCTGAGGCAGGAGAATCGCTTGAACCTGGGAGGCGAAGGTTGCAGTGAGTCAAGATCACGCCACTGCACTCTCCAGCTTGGGTGACAGAGGGAGACTCTGTTACACACACACACACACACACACACACACTATATATATACACACACACACAATATATATATACACACACACTATATATACACACACACTATATATATACACACACACACTATACATACACACACACTATATATACACACACACTATATATACACACACACTATATATACACACACTATATATACACACACACTATACACACACTATATATACACACACACTATATATATACACACACTATATATACACACACACTATATATATACACACACACTATATATATATATACACACACACTATATATATATATAAAAAAAACTATAGTCACCCTGTTGTGCTAGCTAACGCTAGGTCTTATTCTTTGTTTGTTTTAAGATGGAGTCTCGCTCTGTCGCTCAGGCTGGAGTGCAGTGGCACAATCTCGGCTCACTACAATCTCCTCCTCCTGGGTTCAAGCCATTCTCCTGCCTGAGCCTCCCAAGTAGCTAGAACTACAGACATGTGCCACCATGCCCGGCTAATTTTTTTTTTTTTTTTTTGTATTTTTAGTAGAGATGAGGTTTCATCGTGTTGGCCAGGCTGGTCTCAAGCTCCTAACCTCAGGTGATCCACCCACCTCAAAGTGCTGGGATTACAGGCGTCAGCCACTGTGCCTGGCTTGTTTGTTTCTTTTCTTTCTTTCTTTTTTTTTTTTTTTTTGAGACAACGTCTCGTCTCACTCTGTCGCCCAAGCTAGAGTGCAGTAGCACGATCTCAGCTCGCTACAACCTCCGCCTCCCGTGTTCAAGAGATTCTCCTGCCTCAGCCTCCTGAGTAGGTGGGATTACAGGTGCATGCCACCACACCCGGCTAATTTTTTGTATTTTTAGTAGAGACAGGGTTTCACCATGTTGGTCAGGTTGGTCTCGAACTCCTGACCTTGTGATCTGCCTGCCTCGGCCTCCCAAAGTGCTGGGATTACAGGTGTGAGCCACCACGCCCGGCCTGTTTGTTTCTTTACCTTACTTTTTTCTTCTGGTTACCCACATGCAAGGGCTTATTCATTCTTTCCAACTGTGTTTTTGTACCCATGAGAATATAGAAATTTATTACATATATATGTTTGTTATTGTTGTTGTTGTTTATTTTTGTTTTTTTTGAGACTGGGCCTCACTCTGTTGCCTAGGCTGGAGTGCAGTGGTGTGATCATGGCTCACTGCAGCTTTGACTTCCAGATCTCAAGCCATCCTCCTGCCTCAGCCTCCTGAGTACCTGGGAACACAGGCGCACACCAGCACCCCATGCTAATTTCTGTATTTTTTGCAGAGACTGGGTCTTACTATGTTGCCCAAGTTGGTCTTGAGCCCCTGGGCTCAGGCAATCTTCCCGCCTTGGCCTCCCAAAGTGCTGGCATTACAGGCATGAACCACCACACCTAGCAGAATATAGAAATTTAGTACGTTTTCATTTAAATTTACAATTGAATGTAGAGAATATCTGAAAGATTTAAAAATTAAATATGAGGCCAGGCCCGGTGGCTCATGCTTGTAATCTCAGCACTTTGGGAGGCTGAGCTGGGCAGATCACGAGGTCAGGAGTTCAAGACCAGCCTGAGCAATATGGTGAAACCCTGTCTCGACTAAAAATACAAAAATTAGCCAGGCGTGGTGGCACACCCCTGTAGTCCCAGCTACTCAGGAGGCTGACGCAGAAGAATCACTTGAACCTGGGAGGTGGAGGTTGCAGTGAGCCGAGATCATGCCATTGCACTCCAGCCTGGGTGACAGAGTGAGACTCCATCTCAAAAACAAACAAACAAACAAAATTAAACATGAAGACTTTTTTCTTTCATTAGTCATGATTTTCTAAGCATGCTGCCCAAGCAAAGGCTGTGTTAACAGGTGGCTGCCGCTGGCCCGCCTGGCTCTGACATTCACACCCCGAGGGTTTGGACAAAATGCTTCACTCATTTGTCTCAGTTTGCTCATCTGTAAAATAGGTGTGCCATTGTCAGTACTTATCTCTGTGGGTCCCATTGAGGAATCACCCTGATAATGTAAACAATGTGCTTTGAGTAGAGTCCGGCTGAATTTGGCCCATCCTGAATTGCTCTATAAATGTTAGTGCTTTTGTTCATATCCTCTGTAATGGGACTTTGTGAACCACAGACTTTTGCAGATCACTTTGGAGTTTTGCCTTGGCACCAAATGATTATGGATGAAATTGAAAGAAGAACATAAGGACAGTGATGGACGGATAGCTTAAGAACCAGATGCCAGACCCTGTTCCGGGGCTGTCTTTGTGATTTCCAAGCAGAACTGATATGTCTGTCAAGCTACAGTCTTCCTTATCTGGGCCCCTTGAATTGTTGTTTTGTACCCATGCAAACAAAGATAGGAAATCTTCACATAAGCAACTTACATATTTTCTTCAAAGGAATTTTTTTTTTTTTTTTTTTTTTTTTTTTTTTTTTTTTTTTTGAGACGGAGTCTCGCTCTGTCGCCCTGGCTGGAGTGCAGTGGCCAGATCTCAGCTCACTGCAAGCTCCGCCTCCCGGGTTCACGCCATTCTCCTGCCTCAGCCTCCCAAGTAGCTGGGACTACAGGCGCCCGCCACCTCGCCCGGCTAGTTTTTTGTACTTTTTTAGTAGAGACGGGGTTTCACCGTATTAACCAGGATGGTCTCGATCTCCTGACCTCGTGATCTGCCCGTCTCGGCCTCCCAAAGTGCTGGGATTACAGGCTTGAGCCACCGCGCCCGGCCCCAAAGGAATTTTAACTTAATTGTTCTATCTTCGTTTCCTTGAGAACTGCTTAGATATATTTTCTCTTTTGTGTTTATCAGAAGATTACAATTTTATAAAAACAGGCTTTACTGAGGAATTCTTCTACATATTCAAAGCTATTAGCTGGGTGTCGTGGATCATACCTGCAATCCCAGTGCTTTGGGAGGCCAAGGCAGGAGGATTGCTTGAGCCCAGGAGTTCAAAACCAGCCTGAGCAACATAGTGAGACCCCGTCTCTACAAAGCATAGAAAAAATATCTGGGTGCGGTGGTGCATGTCTGCAGTCCCAGCTACTTGGGAGGCTGAGACAGGAGAATCACTTGAACTCAGGAGGTTGAGACTGCAGTGAGTTATGATTGCATCACTGCACTCCAGCCTCAGTGACAAAGAGAGAAAGACCCTTGAGGCCGGGTGCGGTGGCTCAAGCCTGTAATCCCAGCACTTTGAGAGGCCGAGATGGGCAGATCACGAGGTCAGGAGATCGAGACCATCCTGGCTAACACAGTGAAACCCCGTCTCTACTGAAAAAAAAAAAATACAAAAAACTAGCCGGGCGAGGTGGTGGGCGCCTGTAGTCCCAGCTACTTGGGAGGCTGAGGCAGGAGAATGGCGTGAACCTGGGAGGCGGAGCTTGCAGTGAGCTGAGATCCGGCCACTGCACTCCAGCCTGGGCGACAGAGCGAGACTCTGTCTCAAAAAAAAAAAAAAAAAAAAGAGAGAGAAAGACTGTTTCAAAAAAAAAGAAATGTTAGCTAGTGAAGTTTATGCAAAATCCTTGGAACTACACCCGTGTTTGCATTATGTTTCTGTGAGATAAACCCTCTGAATGGCTTTCCTGATTATCTGAAGTAGTAGCTTGAATTTTCATAGGCGTCTGCTGTAGTCTTCAGTTTCTCCAGAGTCAAGGTTAATTGGAGGAGGCGATTACACTGGGAATCCAGAGAAGCAGACACACAACACCCTGGGAATAGCTGCTGCTTGGAAAAGTCTCTTTGGCCACTGGTTGCTTTACGGCAGGCAGATGGAGGTCAACCAGGAAGCGGTGTTTTTCTCCCATGTGATTCCCACTCTGAAAGAAACCTCTGGGGTCTCCCAGTGTAAGGAACACCACTGTGAAAAACACGATCCTTTCGATTCCATCACTGATGCTGTGCTAGGAAGAGACCTAAGTCACCCCTGGCACCCTCCCACTGAAATTCAATATCCACTTCTCTGCTCCTTGTATCAGTGACCTAGAATTTCACTTTGTGGTTCTTCTAGAATTTTAAGATTCTATCCCTAATCATGAAGATCATGAGTTCGTTAAACAATTCTATATATGCTGAGTATTAAAAAAAAAAATAGCAGACTAATGCTGACAATGTTAAAAAATAATGTCTGGCCAGGAGCGATGGCTCAGGCCTGTAATCCCAGCACTTTGGGAGGCCAAGGTGGGCAGATCGCAAGGTCAGGAGATGGAGACCATCCTGGCTAACATGGTGAAACCCCGTCTCTACTAAAAATACAAAAAAATTAGCCAGGCGTGGTGGCGGGCCCCTGTATTCCCAGCCACTCAGGAGGCTGAGGCAGGAGAATGGCGTGAACCCGGGAGGCGGAGCTTGCAGTGAGCCAAGATCGTGCCACTGTGCTCCAGCCTGGGTGACAGAGTAAGACTCCTTCTCAAAAAATAAAATAAAATAAAATAAAATAAGATAAAAAAATTAATAATAATAATGTTGATAAAAATAATACTGATAATATTAAAATATTTTGGAGTGGCCCTCCTTTTTTTTTTTTTTTTTTTGAGACAGGGTCTCACTCTGGGGTGCAGTGACATGATTTCAGCTGACTGCAGCCTCGCCCTCTTGGGCACAAGTGATTCTCCCACCTCAGCCTCCCAAGTAGAAGGGACTGTAAGTGCACACCACCGCTCCCGGCTAATTTTTGTAGAGAACGGGTTTTGTCATGTTGCCCAGGCTGCTGGAGTGGCTATCTTGAAATAATATTTTAAAAGGAATAATTTATCTCACTTGAGCAAGTTATTAAAATGAAGTTTCAAATGCCATATTTATTTTACTCTTTTTTGTTGTTTGTTTTTTCAAATGCAGTATTTAAACAGTCAACTTTATATCAGTCATGACCCGCAATTGCCCAAATAAACAGAAAAATGCAGCTGAAAGAAGTTTCTTCATAATGTCTATAATTTTGAAGTAGATGAGTGAAACGAGGAGAAGAAAAAATTAGAAAAATGGACAATTTTAGTGTATTTGAAATGACACTATTTTCCTGAAGAGTTTGGATTCTATTAGTCAGCACTGATTGGGGTTTACTTCAGTATGATTTAGTAGGAACCTTCAGCTAAACTCCAGAGGGGGAGGAGTACAAATTTTCATTTTCACCAAGGTCTGTTTATAAAGACATGAATTTAGTCACATTTTACCTTGGCAGCCAGCCCCTTTGTCCGATACAGAGCCAGAGAAAAGCTACTGTAACAAAGGCAGACAAACAGTAGATGTGTTCAAGAACGCGAGGGTCATCCAGTAGGTTTTGCCAACCTCCAGACAACTCTGCCTGTTACCGAGTCTCAGCTTATCCAGCAAAACTCCCACCTAGAGTCACAAGATTAAAACTGCTGGATGCGGCTCACCTAGAACAGCCCCACACGGCATCCAAGAATCCCAAAATAAAAAAAAAAGAAAAACTTGCTAAACTGGTTGCCTGGGTCACTTTGCTTTCAATGAGATTCTACTTTGAAAGGGAGAAGCAAAGGTGAAGAGAGGAGAGTAAATCCCAGGCTGTGCTTCTCCCCTGAACTTCAACCCCAGGAAAACGGCATAGCTAAATTACAAAAGGACTTCCAAATTGGGGTGTGTGTCTAGGCAACTTCCCAGGAGAAGACAATACGAATGTGCAAATTCCATATTGCAGATAATCTCTTCTAACTGAAGAAAAATGCAAAACTGAGAGGAGAGGAGGCAATACCTAGCGCTGATATGCAGGAAGAACTGTTCTTTATTTATTTATTTTTTTTGAGATGGAGTCTCCCTCTGTTGCCCAGGCTGGAGTGCAGTGGCACAAGCTCAGCTCACTGGGTTCAAAAGATATTCCTGCCTCAACTTCTCAAGTAGCTGGGATTACAGGCATGAGCCACCACACCCCACTAATTTTTATATTTTTAGTAGAGACGGGGTTTCACCATGTTGGTCAGGCTGATCTTGAACTCCTGACCTCAAGAGATCCATCCACCTCGGCCTCCCAAAGTGCTGGAATTACAGGCATGAGCCACTGCACACAGCCAGAACTGTTCTTTTTTTTCCTGAGATAGAGTCTCACTCTGTCACCCAGGCTAGAGTGCAATGGGACGACCTCGGCCCACTGCAACCTCTGCCTCCCGGGTTCAAGTGATTCTCCTGCCTCAGCCTCTTGAGTAGCTAGGATTACAGGCGCCCGCCACCGTGCCCAGCTAAGTTTTTTGTAGAGATGGGGTTTCACCATGTTTAGTAGAGATGGGGTTTCACCATGTCGGGTCAGGCTGGTCTTGAACTCCTGATCTCATGATCTCCTTGCCTTGGCCTCCCAAAGTGCTGGGATTACAGGTGTGGGCCACTGTGTCGGGCCAGAACTGTTCTTTTACAGGAGAGGAAGAGATTCACAAACAGCCAGGCGCTAGGTCCTCCCTGCTTTGTATGGAAGCAGGAAAATCGTGGATTCATTGTTTGAGAATGAAGCCAGGTGCTGGGAATTTATGAGCCTTGAGGAAACTGACTGGAGGGAGAGCTGCCTTCCCTAAAGCCTGTGTTCTCCCCTCTTTCTAAATTGTATTGCAGAAGCATATTTCAAAAATATAAAAATTGGCATGAATAAGACAGCATTTGGGGTGTCCAGAAGGCACTGAGGAGTAGTAGTGGGTGTGGTTGGAAGGCACTCAGGGAACACTGTCTTGGAAGCAATCCCTTTCTGGCCAGAGTCCAAGCTTTGGCAGTGGATGGGAATTCCCCTAACAATGGTAGAATGACACTTTGGCCCAAATACATCGTGAGCTTTGTCCTAGACCAAGTTCCTTTTTCATTTTCTAATCTTATCCTTTAGTTTAGCTAAGTGACCAAATAATTTTCCAATGCGGTTTTGATATTTATGTATTTTAATGCCTGGCGTCTGAAGACTGTCTTTGCTTATACTTACCGATTCTCACAGAAAATGTATTATTATCCCCATTTTTGGAGAAACTTGAGGCTCTGGAAGCCCAATGGCGGAGAACTAAGAATAGAAATCTCCCTTCCGGCTCCTAGGCCTGTGGTCTGAATTATTTCCTGTACTTCTGCCCTCTTGTCTACTTGCCTCAGTGATTAAGAATATTTGGGGCCAGCACAGTGGCTCACACCTGTAATCCCAGCACTTTGGGAGGCTGAGGCCAGTGGATCACTTGAGGTTGGAAGTTTGAGACCAGCCTGGCCAACATGGTGAAACCCCGTCTCTACTAAAAGCACAAAAATTAGGCCCTGCGAGGTGGCTCACACCTGTAATCCCAGCACTTTGGGAGGCCAAGGTGGGTGGATCACCTGAGGTCAGGAGTTCAAGACCAGCCTGGTCAACATGGCAAAACCCCATCTCTACTAAAAATACCAAACAAATAAAAAATCAGCTGGGCGTGGGGGTGGGCGCCTGTAATCCCAGCTACTCAGAAGGCTGAGGCAGGAGAATTGCTTGAATCCGGGAAGCAGAGGTTGCAGGGAGCCGAGATTGCACCACTGCACTCCAGCCTGGGTGACAAGAGCAAGACTCTGTCTCCAGAAAAAAAAAAAAAAAAAAAAAAGAATATTTTGATGATTGTAAAATCCTTTCTTTAACATCAGAGGCCGATAATCCTAGCACTTTGGAAGGCAAGTGGATCACCTGAGATCAGGTGTTCAAGACCAGCCTGGCCAACACGGCAAAAATCCCGTCTCTACTGAAAATACATAAATTAGATGGGTGTGGTGGCACATGCCTGTAATACCAGCTACTCAGGGGGCTGAGGCAGGAGAATTGCTTGAACCCAGGAAGTGGAGCCTGCAGTGAGCTGAGATTGTGCCATTGCACTCTGTCTCAAAAAAAAAAAAAAAAGGCCGGGCGCGGTGGCTCAAGTCTGTAATCCCAGCACTTTGAGAGGCCAAGACGGGCGGATCACAAGGTCAGGAGATCGAAACCATCCTGGCTAACACGGTGAAACCCCGTCTCTACTAAAAAACATACAAAAAACTAGCCGGGTGAGGTGGCGGGCACCTGTAGTCCCAGCTACTCCGGAGGCTGAGGCAGGAGAATGGCGTGAACCCGGGAGGCGGAGCTTGCAGTGAGCTGAGATCTGGCCACTGCACTCCAGCCTGGGCGACAGAGCGAGACTCGGGTCTCAAAAAAAAAAAAAAATCCTTTCTCTAACATCAGAGTTCTAGACTTTGCACATGGCTATCTTCCTAGGCACAGTTTGTAGGAGAAAGTATTCCATTTATTTAATTACTCATTCATTCAACAAATATTTATTAAACATGTATTGTGTGCTGAGCAATCTTCTAGGTGCTAAGGAGACAGTTGAGTTGTGAGCACAACAAAGATCTCCGTCTTTGAAGAACTTACATTCTAGTGCAAGGAGACAGATGGAAAATGATATAGATAGCTTGGACAACATGGTGAAACCCCATCTCTACCAAAATTGCAAAAACTCGCTGGGCATGGTGGTGCTTTCCTGTAGCCCTAGCTACTCAGGTGGCTGAGATGGAAGGATCACTTGGGCCTGGGATGGGAGATGGAAGTTGCAGTGAGCTGAGATTGTGCCACTGCACTCCAGCCTGGGCGACAAGCAAGACTCTATCTCCAAGAAAAACGAGAAAGATAGATAGAGAGAGAGAGAGAGAGACCAGGGAAATCTATGGCACCTTAGAAGTGATAACCGAGCTGGGGGAAGGGTGAGGTACCACGTAAAAAGACCCACTCAGTGGCATGAAGACCTGAAAGAAGGGAGGGAATGAGCCATGAAGGCAAAGGAGAGAGGGCAGGAGAGACCTTGGCATGTCCAATGTATCTGGAGAAAGTGAGAGAGGATCATGAGGTGAAGACGGGAGGGTAAGGATGGAGTGGTCCTGTGCAGACCATGCACAGATCATGTAAAGATTATGCACAGATCATAGATCAGGCACCGATTATGAACAAATCATGGACAGATCATGCACAGATCATAGATCATACATAGATCATGAACAGATCATGCAGAGCTCACAGACCATGGATCATGCACAGATCATAGATCATGCATAGAACATGAGATGAGATGGGTAGCTGTTGATCTGATTCATGTTTTAACAAAATCACACTGATTTCATGTGCCACCACGCCCAGCTAATTTTGTATTTTTAGTAGAGATGGAGTTTCTCCATGTTGGCCAGGCTGGTCTCAAACTCCTGACCTCAGGTGATCCGCCTGCCTTGGTCTCCCAAAGCACTGGGTTACAGGCATGAGCCACCATGCTGGCCTAAAAGGTACAGAATTTAAGAGCTTGTTTGGATTAATGCAGAACCCACAGCTCATTACTGAACCATCACTGAGTATATGTGTTCCAAATGCACAGGGGGTTATTCTTTTTTTGTTGTTGTTGTTGAGACGGAGTCTCGCTTTGTCGCCCAGGCTGGAGTGCAGTGGCAGGATCTCAGCTCACTGCAAGCTCCGCCTCCCGGGTTCACGCCATTCTCCTGCCTCAGCCTCCCGAGTAGCTGGGGCTACAGGCGCCCACCACCTCGCCCGGCTAGTTTTTTTTGTATTTTTTAGTAGAGACGGGTTTTCACCGGGTTAGCCAGGATGGTCTCGATCTCCTGACCTCGTGATCCGCCCGTCTCGGCCTCCCAAAGTGCTGGAATTACAGGCTTGAACCACTGCGCCCGGGCGGGGGTTATTCTTAAGAAAGCAATCAGCCTAGTGGGCCGCAGAATGCCATTATAAGGTCTGTTTGCTCTGAGAAGGGGACTGCCCAACTCTCCTTATAAAATAGCAAGGGAAGCTCCCCAGATAAAGCAGTTAATGCCATGTTGGACTAGCTTTATGGTAACTGGCATACCCTTCCAGCAAATAGGCCTATTACCCAGGCCATATGGTAAATTTAGGGTTAAGGGGACCCCTTTTACATGAGTTTCCCTCTCCCACAGAATCACGGGACTGTTTAAGAAGCCTTATCAAATCTGCTCTCCCTCATAGGTCTTACAGATGTAACTCCCTGCTGGGAACCCAAACCCTTTTCACCAGAAAAGGTAAAATGGTATGGGAGTAAAAAAGGGTTCCTGAGACCAGAACATAAAAATATATAGTTTAGGCCAGGCAGGGTGGCTTATGCCTCTAATGGCAGCACTTTGGGAGACCAAGGTGGGCAGATCACGAGGTCAGGAGTTCGAGATCAGCCTGGCCAGCATGGGGAATCCCGTCTGTACTAAAAATACAAAAAATTAGCCAGGCATGGTGGTGCATGCCTGTAATCTCAGCTACTTGGGGGGCCGAGGCAGGAGAATCACTTCCATCCAGGAGACAGAATTTGCAGTGAGCTGAGATCATGCCACTGCACTGCAGCCCAGGCAATAGAGCAAGACTCTGTCTCCAAAAAAAAAAAAAAAAAACAAAAACAGTTTAATTGAATTACAAAATGTAAGCTGTTTAAACAAGCTTTATATAAGGTAGTTGTAATCCCCTTTACCTAAAAGTCTTATGAAAATGGGTGCTATATCTAACTGGGGGATATTTTTCCCCTTTCCAGTACTATAAAAACTGAAGATATATAAATCTGCTCTTTTAGGAAATGCTATCTGAAGACACTAAATAGGGACTAGTAAAATTGTTAAGCTCACAAAATATAGGATAAAGCTGGAGTGCTAGTCGGGACAATTCCTCGGCTGCCTAACCTTTTATGTGGAGTTTTTTTTTTTTTTCTTTATCGGGGCTGATGCCAAAAACTGAGTGCTTTTCAATAACAACTACTGAACTGGAGAATTTCTATTTGGGGCATTTACTGTCTTGCTATGGAACATTAACTGAAGCTGCCCCTATGCTAATGGAAATAATGTTTCCCAGAAGAGTTCCATGCTAAAATAAAAATGGTTTACACAAAATCTTGCTACCTAATAAGCAGAGAGCCTCTTTTCTAGGACTAATTGTGAGGAACTGCTAAATTCTACAGAGCCTAATAGCGCTCATGAGCTGTTTGGTTTGTAAATGGCATTTCCAAAATAAACAAACATCTTGTTTTAAAAGCTGCTGCTCTGGTTAAACAAGGGTCAAGAAAATCTTTTTCTTTTATGTTATTTGGGTAAAGTATGTTTTTGCAAGCAAATTTACCTTTCTGAGTCCTCCAAAATTCAGATTGTAATTTTATGACAATATGGTAGTGTCTGCATAATTCAATAATAGTTTTTTTTTTTTTTTTTTAACTATTGGAGACACTGGTTATTTTACCAAGACTGAAACTAAAATAGCCTATTTTTAGGTAATGTTTCAGCGAAACCAACTCAAAAGGAGTCTATATGGCCAATCAATTCTTGCTGCATTTTATGCAGATAATCAGACAAGCATAATAAGCCTAAAACTTACCTTGCACACAAATTGGCCTTGCTATAATTTTCTCTTTAATAAAAAAGGTGGCTAAAAAAAATTGTTTCAAGGGTAAAGCATAACACTTAATACTAGATTTCAGCCCTAAGTTTTTGAGTGCAGATTAAATCATTATTTCTTGGCTAGAAAGCCAGATTATAGGCTGGGCATGATGGCTCACGCCTGTAATCCTAGTACTTTGAGAAGCCGAGGCGGGCGGATTGCCTGAGTTCAGGAGTTTGAGACCAGCCTGGCCAACGTGGTGAAACCTTGTCTCTACTAAAAATACAAAAATTAGCCAGGCATGGTGGCGGGTGCCTGTAGTCCCAGCTACTTGAGAGGCTGAAGCAGGAGAATCACTTGAACTTGGGAGGCGGAGGTTGCAGTGAGCAAGATGGTGCCATTGCACTGCAGCCTGGTGAACAGAGCAAGACTCCATCTCAAAAACAAAACAAAACAAAACTAGATTATAATTTTTCTTCATATTTTTAGTTGGTGCCCTAATGGAATAGATTCCGTTTTCTATTCTGACATATGAATTACTCTTGTAATTGTCAAACTATAAATGTTATTTCTCTCTCCTTGTTTTACTTCCAAGGAAACCAAAATCATGGTATTTTGAAGACCAGAGATACGAATCTCCGTCATTTGGCATCCCACTGACCCCAGATCTGTTTCATTGCTGATGCTCTACTGCCAAAACGATCCAAGCTGCCTCCTCTAGGCCCAGGGACTATGGCAAAAGAGGTGGGTGTGTAAGATTGTAAGGGCTGGCTTTCTGGGAAAACATTAGGTCAAGGTCAAACCCTCCAAATCAAGAAGGGGGTACAAAAATGCCTAAACAGCTGGTAAAACAAGTTTAGCTGCCTTCTAAACTATTATGTGTCACTTTTACATCCACCCCAACCATAAAAATGTTCTACTTACTATAGAATTAAAGAAAATTTTTTACCAACAGGATAAAAATACCTTGGAACAAGTCAGGCACGGTGGCTCATGCCTATAATCCCAGCACTTTGGGAGGCTGAGGTGGGCGGATCATGAGGTCAGGAGATGGAGACCATCCTGGCTAACACGGTGAAACCCCATCTCTACCGAAAATACAAAACATTAGCCGAGCATGGTGGCGGGCACCTGTAGTCCCAGCTACTCGGGAGGCTGAGGCAGGAGAATGGCGTGAACCGAGGAGGCGGAGCTTGCAGTGAGCTGAGATCATGCCACTGCACTCCAACCTGGGCGACAGAGCAAGACTCTGTCTCAACAAAACAAAACAAAACTAAGCTAAACAAAACAAAACAAACAAACAAAAAACCTTATAACAAAGCCTCCTAGGTATAATACTCCCAATTATGAGTTGTGAAGATAAATCTCTCTATCTTTATTTTTCAGAACAATGCTTATGTTTTGTATAGCTAATTGCTATATGTCTGTAGCGAAAACCAGGCTCACAGTAGCTCAACACATAGAAGTTAAAAGTAAGCCCGTCTTGTAACTTTTCCTTTTGGTTTTGTTGTCAGCTTTTTAACTTAAAATAATAATTTTAAGAAGTAACAAATGCCTGTCCACATTCATTCTTATCTGGCCTAGAACAATTAATTGGCTATAAGTCTTTTGACTTTTTTTTTTTTTTTTTTTTTTTGAGACAGAGTTTCGCTCCTGTTGCTCAGGCTGGAGTGCAATTATGACTTCTCCTGTGACAAAATCTCCTTTTCTTTCCCAAATACCAGTATATGTGCAATACGAAGGTGGTAGGAAAAATAGATTTGTCTACTGTTAACAAGTCTATAACAATTTAGACATTTAGGACCAGGCATTCCTTGCACTGGATTTATACTCTTCTCAGGATGTTATACCTGTGGAGATATATTGGCTGGAAGAGAGACTCAAATTAATGGATTCTGAGTTAATGTTGGTCCTACAATCTTCACGTAAGATTTATCATAAAGTTCAGCCTGGCATGGTGGCTCACGCCTGTAATCCCAGCACTTTAGGAGGCCGAGGTATAGACAGGGGTATAGGTAGGGGTGTAGGCAGGGAAACTAGTAGTTTTAGAACCATCATGCCTAATAGCAACCAATTAGCAGATAAATATCTCTTTAGAAACTTATATTAAAGCTTTTGCCTTGCTCGATATTTTTTGAGGGTTCAGATGAGTTTATATATTTTATGTTACAACTTCATTGAGATATAATTCATATGTCCTATAATTCACCCACTTAAATTGTACAAATCAATAGTTTTTACTATTAGTAGGTAACAATCACCTATAGCAGGTAACCATCACAATAGAATTTACATCCTCCAAAATAATCCCACAACCATTAGCAATTACTCTCCGCTCCATATCCCCTCAATCTTCCCAGCCCTAGAAAACCACTCATCTGACCAGGCATGGTGGCTCATGCCTGTAATCTCAACACTTTAGGAGGCCGAGACAGGCGGATCATGAGGTCAAGAGATCGAGATCATCCTGGCCAACATGGTGAAACCTCGTCTCTACTAAAAATACAAAAATTAGCTGGGCGTGGTGGCAGGCACCTGTAGTCCCAGCTACTTGGGAGGCTGAGGCAGGGGAATCTCCTGAACCCGGGAGATGGAGGTTGCAGTGAGCCGAGACTATGCCACTGCACTCCAGCCTGGTGACAGAGGGAGACTCCGTCTCAAAAAAAAAAAAAAAAAAAAAAAAAAAAAATCACCAAGTTCAAATGCCCCTTTATAAGGAGGGTAAACACATTGTGAGTCTAATTAAAGAATATGATGATGCATGCAGTGATTTTTTTGAGCTGGTTAGGTTGTTTACTGCTTTCTGACTCTACTTATAATCTTACTGGATGCCTAATCTTCTCTATCTTTATGGTATTTGTCACTGTATTAGCATTATATAGGTCCTGTAAATGTTATGCCAGATATAGCAAGAGGAAAAAGGCACAATTGAAGACCCAGATCATGATAGCTCACAAAATGGATCTGATGCCAGTTTTTTTTTTTTTTTTAGACTAAACCGTAGGCCTGACTCCATCTCACCCCTTAAACAATTGGCATTACATCAGGTCAGACCATGTCCTCTCCCCCATGACCCCCATGATCCAAATCGCTAATATTTAAAACTATTACCGCCAACCTGACTACTCTAGGAATGAGCCTTCCTAGCTGTGGGACCTGTTGCTGTTCGGCCTGTATATGCATGCTATGGAATGCTTTTTGGCCAAGACTGGAGACTGAAGACTAAACTCTGCTTTTTTTTTTTCTTGCCCAAATTCCTATCTAAGGGGTCTGCGGAGTCATTCCCTACGAATCATAAATTCTCATCAGATGCGTTTTATTTGACCCTATAGATCATGATTTACTTTCCCACCTGACTCTGGCATAACATTACAAGACAAAGAAGAAAATAAAAATATTTTACCCCAAAACATTTTTCTTTGCCATATTTTGAAATGGCCCTACAAAGCTGTTCTTTGCGAGTGGGGCGGGGGGGGGGGGGCCGGGGGGGGAATTTGCGTCTGTAAAGAATCTCTATTAACATAGTTAGATCTTTTTCCTCCAGGCCCTACCAATCCTAAAGAGATTAATTCAGATCTGAATAGGAAACATTTGTCACCCATTATCTCTAAGGGCAGTCTCTATAAGACTTCAGTATAACTTTGGTCTCCACAATCTTTATCTTAACCTGAACATTCCCTTTCTGTCTATCCCAGGACTGGACAAACTCAACCAATTGTCAACCAGAAAATGTTTAAATTCACCAGAAGCCTGGAAGCCCTCACTTTGAGTTGTTCCGCCTTTCTGGGCCAAACCAATGTATTTCATGTATTTCTTAAATGCGTTTGATTGATGTCTCATGCCTCCCTAAAATGCTAAAACCAAACTGCACCCTGGCCACCTGCCACCTTGGGCGTATGTTCTTAGGACCTCCTGAGGGCTGTGTCACAGGCCGGATCACTCATATTTGGCTCAGAATAAATCTCTTCAAATATTTTACACAGTTCGACTCTTTTCGTCGACACAGACACTATAGTTCTTTTTACATAATTTTTTAAATTTAATTAATTTTTAAATATATATAGAGAGAGATGCAGTCTCACTACGTTGCTCAGGCTGGTCTTGAACCCCTGGGCTCAAGCAGTCCTTCCGCCTCAGCCTTCCAAAGTACTAGGATTACAGGTGTGAGCCACCATAGCCAGCCCTAAACCTAGTAGTTCTAATTTCTTTTCTGTTCCGCAACACTCAGTTGGAAGGGCAGACCACACCTATCTGGGGTGGATAACTTTAAATTGAACATGTCTCGCAAATCATCTTGACTGATGGGCGTGGGTATCCTATCCCCACCCCAAGCCTTTTTCTTGAGAATCAATAGTGTGAGGAAAATAAGATGGATTCAGGTCATTTTGGGGCAGCCAATCTAGGACGGCCGAGCTTTCAGGACTGGTGATACACACACCTGTGCCAGCTTGGATTTAGGAAAGACAACTTCATTTTATCAACAAGAAAAATTAGAGTCCCTGAAAGATCTCGTTCTGTTTATTTTTTCCTAATATGGCTTTTCTGGGGAATAAGCGACGGCAGAGTAGTTTAAAAGCTGTCGCTCGTTGGCCAGTGGATCTCTACCCTGTAAAAATATTATTAGTTCTTGCTGAGTGGGAATCTGAATATCTTGGAGATATGAATGGGTGTGGTTGCTGCTCTATTTAGAGCTGACTACAATCAGCACTTAGAATTTGTCTGGCTGGTTCGCCAGAGGGAGAGTAAGAATCCTTGAACTAGCCACAATAACCCTTTCCTTCCAACCTTGTAGCTCTGTGCACGCCCTTACAGATAAACCAGCCTACTCAATGCAAGGGCAGCTCCCGCCAGTTTCTCTCGGGCTGCTGTCCAGGCAGGTGTCTAGAAGCGTGATTTACGATCGTGATGAGTAGGCAGATTGGGGCTGCTTCTTCCACTGTTGTTTGCCTAAGGGACTAGTATGACTCCCACTCTCCATTTCTGGGAGTTTTTGAAGTCCAAGGATAAAGATTTAATACATGAAGGTAAGAGGCCCCTCTGCACATCTTCTGCATGCTTCTCTGACCTGGCTTTCATTGGGGGTGGTCTGACTGGGCCGTAAGCCAGATGAGGGATGAGGCCAGAGGCTCATGTTTGCCCCCTGGCCGCCCTTCTGAGGTTCCAGGAATCCTCTATCTGTCTCAAATATCTTGCCAACTCGAAAACTCCTCACGGACAAAGAAATCTATATATTTTAAGTAGCATTGAATTCCAGAATCCAGCTAATGCAGGATCTATTACAGACCAATAAACCAGAATAATATGTGCATAAAAAGGTAGATGCCTAGGAGAGCCTGCATCACCAGCCAGAATGTGGATCCATTATTTCATTGTAAAATACACAAGCTGTATGTAAAAATATACATGTATAATTTAAACAACACAATAAACAGCTTTTAAACCACCACCTATGCCAAGAAATGGAACATCACCAGTCCCCCAGAAGTTTCCTGTGTGCTCCACCCAGATCGTATATCCTTCCTTCTCCCACGCCCCTCAGAGATAACCACTGTCCTGAATTTCGTGTGAATGATGCCCTTGCTTTTTAGTGCCTATGTATTTCAGTAAACAGTGTACACATGTTTAGTTTTGCCTGTTTTGAAAATGTCTTTGAAATCATACTTTATGATTGGTTTCTTGGGCTCAATATTCTTTTTGAAATTGAGCCAGACTGGCGTGTGTAACATGATCTATTCATTTCACTGCTGTGTAATAGTCCATGGTATGGATAACCGGTACCTTTTAATCATTCCACTGCTGATATGTAACTTGAATTATTTCCTTAATGAAGAGCACTGCTAAAAACACGTGTCAACATGCTTCCTGGTACACAGGTGTCAAGTTAAATTTGAACTGCTCTTTGTTTACCAGACTATTTTCATTGAGGGATCATCAGCAAATGAGAAAAGTCCTCTGGACTGGAGCTGCCAAACATTTGACCTATTTTAAAAAGTGAGAAGAGTTGGCATCTGGAATCCATTGCCCAATGGGCATGGTGAGGAATCTTGGCAAAATTCTGAAACAAAATTCGATGTGATTTGTGCTTAAGAATACAGTACTTAAAAAGAATGAGGTTTCCATGACTTAGTATAATGTCACAAAAAATAAGCCAGGACATGTTATTTTAACAGTCCTTTTGGTACAGTCACTGCACCGATAGGTCCAAGAAGTGCTACATTAACCTTATTTTCCATGGAGCATTCTATGAGGCTCTGTATAGATTCCCCCATGATAGAACTACTCACAATGGCTGGTATTTGTCTACTTTTCTACATTTCTATATTTGTCTAATTTTCCATATCACAGACTCACGTGGGCAGGGGTCTTATCTTGTTCATCTAAGAAAGTGCTTGGCTCCAAGCTTGTCCTCTCTAGGCATTTGTTAAATAGATGCTCTTCTTGAAGATAAGACCAAGAACATAAGATCTGCAGTGGCGTGAGACCAGCCTGGCCAACATAGTGAAACCCCATCTCTATTAAAAATACAAGAATTAGCCAGGTGTGGTGGCGGGTACCTGTAATCCCTGCTATTTGGGAGGCTGAGGCAGGAGAATCGCTTGAACCCAGGAGGTGGAGGTTGCAGTGAGCTGAGATCATGCCACTGCACTCCAGCCTGGGAAGCAATGTGAGACTCCGTCTCAAAAAAAAAAAAAAAAAAAGATCTGTAGTGATATAGACTAGGCAGAGGTATTGGCAGGGGTGTAGGCAGTGGTAGGTGGTAGACAGGGATATAGGTAGGGGTGTAGGCAGGGAAACTAGTAGTTTTAGAACCATCATATCTAATAGCGATCAATTAGCAGATAAATATCTCTTTAGAAACTTATATTAAAGCTTTTGCCTTGCTCTATATTTTTTGAGGGTTCAGATGAGTTTATATATTTTATGTTACAACTTCATTGAGATATAATTCATATGTCCTATAATTCACCCACTTAAATTGTACAAGTCAATAGTTTTTACTATTAATAGGTAACCATCACCTATAGCAGGTAACCATCACAATAGAATTTACATCCTCCAAAATAATCCCATAACCATTAGCAATTACTCTCCGCTCCATATCCCCTCAACCTTAGAAAACCACTCATCTGACTGGGTATGGTGGCTCATGCCTGTAATCCCAACACTTTGGGAGGCCGAGGCAGGCGGATCTTGAGGTCAGGAGATTGAGACCATCCTGGCCAACACGGTGAAACCTCGTCTCTACTCAAAACACAAAAAAATTAGCCAGGCATGGTGGCGGGCGCCTGTAGTCCTAGCTACTCGGGAGACTGAGGCAGGAGAATCGCTTGAACTTAGGAGGCGAAGGTTGCAGTGAGTTGAGATCACGCCACTGCACTCCAGCCTGAGCGACAGAGCGAGACTCTCAAAAACAAACAAAACCCACTACTAAAACAAACAAAAAAACAAAAACACAAAAACAAACAGAAAGAAAACCAAGTAACCTACTTTATTTTTTATTTTTTAAAATTTTAAATAGAGAATGGGGTCTTGCTTTGTTGCCTAGGTTGGTCTCGCACTCCTGGGCTGAAGTGATCCTCCCACCTTGGCCTCCTAAAGTGCTGGGATTATAGGCATGAGCCACTGTGCCCAACCCACTAATCTACTTTTAGTCTTTCTATAGATTTGCTTATTCTGTATGTTTCCTATAAATGGAATCATACAACATGTGGTTCTTTTGTGACTGGCTTCCTTCTCTTAGCATAATGTTTTCAAGATTCATCCATGTTTTATTTAGCATGTATCAGGACTTCATTCTTCTTTATTGTTGAATAAGATTCCATTCCATGGATATAACACATTTTACTTATCCATTCATCAATTGGTGATCATTTGGGTTGTTTCCCCTTTTTGGTTATTTTGAATAATGTGGATATGAACATTTGTGTACAAATTTTCGTATAGATGTATGTTTTCATTTCATGTCATTTATCTTGGGTATATACCAAAAAGTGGGATTGCTGGGTCAGATAATAATTCTCACTTAACTTTTCCAGGTACTTGTCTTGGCCGATATTTTAATAAGTGATGTAGGCAAAGACAAAATTATAATGGCCAAACTTGTGAATGGTACAAATCTACAAGGAGTCAGTGCTGTGGAGTGACACTATTCAATATGGTAGCAACTGGCCACAAGATTGCTGAGCACTTGAAATGTGGTTACTCTGAATTAAGATGAGCTAGGAATATAAACGACGTATTAGATTTCAAGGTGTTATTATAAAAAGTAATGTAAAATATCTTAATCTTTTTAAGCTGGCTGGGCACCATGGTTCACACCTGTAGTCCCAGTACTTTGGGAGGCTGAGGTGGGAGGATTGCTTGAGTGCAGGAGTTTGAGACCAGCCTGGGCAAGTGCAGGAGCTTGAGACCATCTCTACAAAAAAAGTCAAAATTAGCCAAGCATGGCAACTTGCACCTGTTGTCCCAGCACTTTGGGAGGCTAAGGTGGGAATATTACATGAACCCAGGAGTTTGAGACCAGCTTGGGAAACGTCGTGAGACCCCATCTCTACAAAAAAATTAAGAAATCAGCTGCGCATGGTGGTATGTGGCTATAGTCCCCAGCTACTTGGGAGGCTGAGGCAAGATTACTTGAACCCAGGAGTTCAAGGCTGCAGTGAGCTATGATCACACCACTGCATTTTAGCCTGAGCAAGAGAGTGAGACTCGGTCTCAACAAAAAGGCGGCTGAGGCCCGGTGAGAATTCCAGTGGAACCTCAGCAGCTGCTGGCCAGGTACTAAGCCTTTCACTGGCCGGGCCTGCAGTGCACGCCGGCCGCTCCGAGTGCCAGGCCCGCTGAGCCCGCACCCACCCGGAACTCACGCTGGCCAGCAAACGCTGTGTGCAGCCCCGGTTCCCACCGGCACCTCTCCCTACACACCTCCCCGCAAGCAGAGGGAGCCGGCTCTGGCCTGGGCCAGCCCAGAGAGGGGCTCCCACAGTGCAGTGGCGGACTGAAGGGCTCCTCAAGCGTGGCCAGAAGGATGGAGAGGCCGAGGAGGCACTGAGAGTGAGCAAGGGCCACCAGCACATTGTCACCTCTCATCAACAAAAAATATTTATGCCAATTACACTTTGAAATGATAACATTTTGGCTATATTAAAGTAAATAAAATATCTTATTAAAATTAATTTTACCACTTATTTATTTATTTTTGAGAGACAGGATCTTGCTCTGTTGCTCAGGCTCCAGTGAAGTGGCAAGATCACAGCTCACTGCAGCCTCAACTTTCTGGGCTCAAGTTATCCTCCCACCTCAGCCTTCCAAAGTGCTAGGACTACAAGCACACACCACTGTGCTTGGCTAATTTTTACTGTTTCTGTAATGGGGTCTTGCCATCTTGCCCAGGCTGGTGTCAAACTCCTGGACTCAAGCAATCCTCCTGCCTCACCCTCCCAATGTGCTGGGATAACAGGCATGAGCCACTATGCCCAGCCATGGAATCTTTATACTTTTAAAATATGGCTACAGTTGTGCCTTGTATTATACATATGTGCCCCACATTGTATTTCTATTGAGCAGCGCTGCTGTGTTCTTTTGTGTTGATTTCCTCCTTCAAACATTGGGTGGATACTAACCTGGTAGGGTTTGGAATCAGTCAGACCTGGATTCCTCACTCTGTCACCCAGGCTGAAGTGCATTGGTGCAGTCTCTGCTCACTACAACCTCTGCCTCCTGAGCTCAAGTGATTCTCGTGCATCAGCCTCCCCAGCAGCTGAGGTTACAGGCATGGTGCTTTTTTTTTTTGCATTTTAGTAGTGATGAGATTTCACCATGTTGGCCAGGCTGGTCTCAAACTCCTGGCCTCAAGAGAACCAACTGCCTTGACCTCTCAAAGTGCTGGGATTACAGGTGTGAGCCACTGTGCCCAGCCTCAAAACCAGATTCTTCTTAGCTGCAAAGCTATGGACAAGTTACTTAATATCTCTAAGTCTCAATTCTGTTAACTGTAAAAATTAAGCAATAATAACTTTTATTTTATCAAAATGTCACAAGGATTCAATAAAAGCAATTACATAAAGAACTTACCTGAATGCAGGCACATGAGGAAGAGCTAAATAAATGTTCCTTTTCTTTCTCCTCTCCTTTCCTCATTCCCATTCTGTTAAGTGATAAGTAATTAACATAGTCAGAAGATTTATAGTTCTGGGTGGTAACATGTGCCACCTTGTGTGACTTACAGTATATTTACTTTCATAAGGGACTTCAAGATATTATGCATGATGGAATGACTTCAGTGGTTGCATTTTTGGGTAGGCAAGATCTCATAAATAATATGAATAGCCTCTTTTATCTCTTCTGTTATCAGGGTAGAATTTAACTTTGCCTGTTTGCAATGCGATGTACTCCAAGTCTTAAAATAATGCCTAGTTGTTTGAACTTTATGCAGCACGGGGGATATGTGGAGATTGAGATGGTTCACATGTGTTTCAGAATTGTCATTCGAACCACTCAGAACTCATTCAATATGGAAAACTAAGTGAGAACTTCTCAAGGGAACTTGTTCTCTTTCCAAAGGTTGCTGGAATTTCCTGTTTCTGTTTGTACTCAAAATATCACATAAAATTCTGTTTTCTCTGAACACTTTGGGTCCTGGCTTGACCCAGGAAGGCGTAGTTTAATTTAAATGAAAAACACACACATCAGAGACTCTTCACCATCTTCCTCAGTTCTGAGGTATGTCTGGTGGACCAAAAGCTGTTTTTCTCCCAACAACATTGATCACTGATTACACTCGCTTCACCTCTACTGAGAAAATTTACCTCTTCTCCAGAATCAGTAAATATCCACATTTTTGTTTTTACTGTAGTAAAATGCACAAAACATAAAGTTTACCAACTTAATTTTTTTTTTTTAGACAGAGTCTCGCTCTGTCACCAGGCTGGAGTGCAGTGGCATGATCTCAGCTCACTGCAACCTCCGCCTCCCGGGTTCAAGCGATTCACCTGCCTCAGCCTCCCAAGTAGCTGGGACTACAGGCGTGCACCACCACATCCAGCTAACTTTTGTATTTTTTGTAGAGACAGGGTTTCACCATGTTGGCCAGGACGGTCTCGATCTCTTGACTTCGTGATCTATACACCTCGGCCTCCCAAAGTGCTGGGATTAGAGGCGTGAGCCACCATGCTAGGCCCAACTTAACCATTTTTAAGTGTACAGTTCAATGTCATTAAATACATCCATAATGTTCATAATGTTACACAACCATCACCACCATCCATCTCTGTAACTCTGTTCTATCTTGTAAAACTGAAACTCTTCTACCCATTAAATAACTGCTTCTCATTCTCTCTTACTCCTATGCCCTAGTAACTATCATTCCACTTTCTGTTTCTATGATTTTGACTACTCTAGGTATCTCATGTTAGTGAATTCATGCAGTATTTGTCTTTTTGTAAAAGGCTCATTTTACTTGGTATCATGTCCTTAAGTTTCATCCAAGTCGTAGCATATGTCAGAAGGTACTTCCCTTTGAAGGATGAATAACAGTCTGTTTTATGTAGATAACACATTTTGCTTATTCATTCATCTGTTGATGAACACTTGTGTCACTTCCACCTTTTGGCTCTTCTGAATAGTGCTGCTGTGAGCAGGAATGGATCATTGAACTTTTTGCCCTTTTGGAAGCTGATAGAACAGCAAACACAGGCCGGGCATGGTGGCTCATGCCTGTAATCTCAGCACTTTGGGAGGCTGAGGCAGGAGGATCACCTGAGGTCAGGGGTTCGAGAGCAGCCTGACCAACATGGTGAAATCCCATTTCTATTTAAAATACACAAAAATTAGCTGGACATGGTGGTGCACACCTGTAGTCCCAGCTACTTGGGAGGCTGAGGCATGAGAATTGCTTGAACCTGGGAGGCAGAGGTTGCTGTGAGTCAAGATTGCACCACTGTACTCCAGCCTGGGAGACAGAGTGAGACTGTCTCAACAAACAAACAAACAAACAAACAATTGCATCATATACGCAGAGAAATGGATGAAAAAGAATTGGTAATTATTTTTACTTGAGGGAAAAATTAGCCTCTAACAATTTGTTTCATGTAATCAAATAAAACGTCTTAATGCACTAAGAGTTCCAGGCTCACTGCCACAGGTTTATGTAAGAAGATAGAGACATAAAATTCTATTATCAGTATTTAGCATTAATTACTTTTTTCTGTGTGTTTTTCCTCCTTAGGTGGTCTGTATCTAAAAACTCCTACTTGGTATTTGGCATGTAGTTAAAAAAAATAAAAAGTAGGCCAGGCTCATGCCTGTAATTCCAGCATTTTGGGAGGCTAAGGCGGAAGGATCATTTGAGCTCAGGAGTTTGAGATCGGCCTGGACAACATGGTGAAACCCTGTCTCTACTAATGATACAAAAATTAGCTGGGTGCGGAGGAGCGTGCCTGTAGTGTAGTACCAGCTGCTTAGGAAGCTGAGGCGGGAGGATCCCTTGAGCTTGGGAGGCAGGGTTGAGTTGGCAGTGAGCTGAGATTGCACCACCGCCCCACTGCACCTGGGCAACAGAGTGAGACCCCGTCTCAAAAGACAAAAAACAAAAAACAAAACTAATCTCCAAATACTTTTTGGAGAAGCGTAAAGAGTTTCATCTGAGTTAATAGAATGGGTACCCTCTGCAGTCCCTCTGACCATCTTGTTTCCATTTACTTGATTAAGAATTAAACATATTTCAGCCATGTGTGAATTGGCACATTCAAGATTCCTGCTAAAAGTTAGAATTTCTTTGACATCCTACCGCACCCTCTAGAGAAATTTCTAAAGACTTCCTTCCAGCCGTCACCAAAAATGATAAAAGGCCATTTACGGACAGATTTGCTTTGATTGCACCTGCCTAATTGTACAATGGGTAGAAATGCATTTATCGCCATTTCTAGGGCAGTAGAATATTGGAAATAGTAACCTTTTACATATTCTTTGCCTAAAGGACGGAAGAGGCCGTGGCTACGTACTGACAACATTCTTCTACTGAAAAATGCTGTTGCTTGAGAGTGCAGCTGAGGTTATGCCATTTCTCATAAAGTCAAGTAAGAAGTAAAGCAGCGTTGACTCACTAGCTTATCAACTGAAAGAATGCCTTGTAGCTTCTAGTCTGTAAAGCCTCAACTTGTTATTTCTAATATTTACAAAAACGACCAGTTTGTTCCAAGCCTTTTGAACTGAAATGCTGCTGTTCCCTGCAGCAGGAGAACGGTCACGAAGAGGAAGCCAGAGAATCACACGGATTGCTTCTTCCTCCAGCTCTAGGACTGAGAGGGCTCCTCGCCTCCCGAAAAGCAATGCGGCTGACTCTAACGAAATTCACTGTCACCCACAGGCAGTAGCCAGACACACCTACTTTATTTTCAAAATTAAATTGTTTGATGACGGACAGATAAGGAACGGATGGCAGGGAAGGTGGAGATAACAACAGGCGAGTTTTCTGGGTTGATGGGTTTTACCCTATTCCTGTCAACGTTGACCAGAAATCAGAACATTATTCATTGATTTTGGAAATTACTTCAGTTTATTAAATAAATATAATCAGAATAAAAAATAAACTTAAGGAGGTCAGGAGTGGTGGCTCACGCCTGTAATTCCAGCACTTTGGGAGGCCGAGGTGGGTGGATCACGAGATCAGGAGTTTGAAATAAACCTGACCAGCATGGTGAAACCCCGTCTCTACTAAAAATAAAAAAATTATTTGGGCATGGTGGTGTGTGCCTGTAACCCAGTTACTCTGGAGGCTGAGGTAGGAGAATCGCTTGACCCCAGGAAGCAAAGGTTGCAGTGACCTCAGATAGCGCTACTGCACTCCAGCCTGGGCAACAGAGCAAGAGTCTATCTCAAAAAAAAAAAAAAAAAAAAAAAAAAAAATAGACTTAAGGAATAATTAACTCATAATCCACTTCCTTAACGTGACAACTCAATTTTTCCCAGTCTTTGTCTATAATAATTCAGAGAAAATATTGCTTTTTTACATTTGATAACTAACCCTCATGTCATTTAACCAAATGGTTTGATACAAGATTTGAAGCTGTAGAGCTTCAATGAAAACATATCCATACTTATTAAATGGGACAAAGAGAAAGATTATTTAATGATAAAAGTATATAAGCTGCAAGAATGTATTACAGTCACGTTTATGCCAAAGCAGCAAAAAAGCTGAATACATAAAGCAAAAACTCATGCCAAGATAACTTAAAAACAAACAAATTATTCTAGGAGATTGTAATATATCTCTTTCAGGGTGTACTAGGCCAAGCAGATAAAAAGGAAAAATAAGATTTGAAAAAAATATAATAAACAACCTCAACATTTATATACATGACTTTATATCCAGCAGAAAATATATGTTCTTTTGTGACTTTGGGCATTTAGATGATTCAATCACATAACTGGCCACAAAGAAAACATTAACAAATTCCAAAAACTGGAAGTGGAAGTTTTGGAGGCCATATTCTTAGCTGTTATTCCAATAGAACTAGATCAACAATGTATGTATAGATATACCAAATTGAAGAAAGCTCTGCTTAAACTAGTAGTCGAACCTAATTTAATGTTATATGTTATTGGCAAGGAATAATAAATGGTTTAGATCTTATATTAATTTAGAGCTTGTGAATACAGGTACAATCAAGAGTACCAGGTGATTGAGAGATCAAAATTTTATTGGTGGATCTCATCTTTAGAGTACCTGGATGAGTCATCAATCCTGTGAAATATTCTCATAGGTTCAGAAAATCTCAGTAAGGAATGAACATTTGGATCCAAACAGATTACAAACCAAAATGAGCCTTCAATGTTATTTCTTTCTTTTTGGTGTGAAGGAAACAAGGACCGCTGTAACAATGGAGCTTTTCCAAAAGCCGCGATAAGATCTTCCTTCCGTGTCTGGAACTGTACCGTGAAACGCTGGACTCTTACTCAGCACAAAGAGGAAACCAAGGCTTCCTTCCCAGGTCGACTGGCTTCCATGGACTGCAGAGCTGCCTTTTACAAAGCTCTCTGGATGCTGTCAGCCTAGGAACCATTTTCTGTTTCATTCCCCTTGGCATTAGACTAAACAAAGCACTGTGTTTCCATTTTAATATGTGGTCCCTTAAAAGACATTCTTCTCTACATCACAAGGATAAAGCAGTGTAGCTTATGCTTGTTCAGCCTGTTCCATCACTATCACGATTATTTACATTAAATCAAAAATATAGTTCACAAGGTAACCAGTGTGGGTTGGGTTGAGATGGGGCAGGAGTTGTCTTTGATGAACGAAATCTTTTAATTTCAGATAAAGAAAGTTACCCTGGTATATCCCTGCTTAGTGACAATAAGAACATTTTATTTGATCCATTCAATAAACCTCAGAAAGGTAGGTTCTGAAGATGTGAGAGGGGTATAGATGGAGGCGTGGGGCTGTCTCTGATCCTGATGTACAAACAAGGTGTCTGAACAGTTTTTCCGTATTTTAAATCCCCAGTTGTGAAATGAGATCCATTAAGAAATTGAAGGTGAGATGACACTGGCTGGGTGTGAATCATCCCCTGGTAAAGCCCTGAGCTTCCAGAAGATGCCACATTGCAAGACATCTAAAAACACCCAGGGGACCGACTACAGAGCTTTGTTTTAAAATAAAATGGTTACCTTGGAAGATTGGAAAAACTTAAAGGTGCAGGCTTGCACGCTCTTGCTTGCATCTTGCAGGCTTAAACACATGGAATTCTATTGCAACAGTGGTGTTGACAGAGCCAGCGTGTTTCCTTGAAACAAGAAGCCACCCAAATTAACAATTATCATCTGGTGAGACCCTTAAATATTTCCCACTGATTCCTCCTTTTTTCTCTCCCTTTTTTGTTTTGGTTTTTGAGACAGGGTCTCTGTCACTCAGGCTGGAGTGCAGTGGGCAGGATCACAGCTCATGACAGCCTCCACCTCCTGGGCTCAAGCAGTCCTCCCACCTCAGCCTCCCGAGTAGCTGAGACTACAGGTGTGTGCCACCATGCCCGGCTAATTTTTAAATTTTTTCTAGACACGGGGTCTCACTATGTTGCCCAGGCTGGTCTTGAACTCTTGGGCTCAAGGGATCCGCCTACCTCAGCCTCCCAAAGTGGGGGGTTATAGGCATGAGCCTATAGGCATGAGCCAATGCGCCCCGCCTTTTTCTCTCCCTTTGTACCACCGCCTTACTGAGAGCTCCTGCACACGGGGCCTCTTTTCTTTGGAGTCCTTCTCCTTCATGGTGCGGCAGTGGGAGGCGAGGGTAGGGGAGATAGTGTCCATGATGAGCTCTCAGGTCCCTCAACTTGGCTCCTGAGCCTACTTCTCCTCCACTGCTGGCCTGGCCAGGCCCTGGCATTCAAAAGATGAAAACGCCAGGAGGCAGCGATAGAAGGAAGAGGATTTCCCACTCTGCCATCACTCTACCACATGCTTCCGTGGAGTGTAAGGTTAGGCCAGACCAGAACTGGGCTTTCCCTCAACCTCCTTTCTTACAAAGGGGAGCGAAGTTCGTTATATGCTTATTGGGAAGAAATCTGGTTTGGAAACTTGTGGAGCTGATTACTAGAGAATGAAAATATGCCCATGAGCCGGAGTTATTTCTCCCCATCATTGTTTGCTTATAACATAAAAGAAGTAGTAGTATTTATTGTCTCATGTGTAGTAATTGAGAACAGATGCAGGCACACACATGAACTTTTTAAAAAAAACTTCTTGAAAAGAAGCTATTCTTTTTTTTTTTTTTTTTTTTTTGAGACGGAGTCTTGCTGTGTCGCCCAGGCTGGAGTGCAGTGCCACGATCTCGGCTCACTGCAAGCTCCGCCTCCTGGGTTCATGCATTCTCCTGCCTCAGCCTCCCGAGTAGCTGGGAGTACAGGCACCCGCCATCACACCAGGCTAATTTTTCGTATTTTTTAGTAGAGACAGGGTTCCATTGTGTTAGCCAGGATGGTCTCGATCTCCTGACCTTGTGATCTGCCCGCCTTGGCCTCCCAAGTTCTGGGATTACAGGTGTGAGCCACCGCACCCAGCCAAGGAAGCTATTCTGATGTCTAAAACAGCAGAAGCCAGGCTCAGTGGCTCACACCTGTAATCCCAGTACTTTGGGAGGCTGAGGTGGAGGATCACTTGAGCCCAGGAGTTCAAGACCAGCTTAGGCAATATAGTGAGACTCTCTCTCTACAAAAATTAGCAGGGTGTGGTGGCACATGCCTGTAATTCTAGCTACTGGGGAGGCTGAGGTAGGAGGATTACTTGAGCCCAAGAGGTCAAGGCTACCTTGAGCCAAGATAGTGTGCCACTGAACTCCAGCCTAGGCAATAGAATGAGACCAGTCTCTAAATAAGTAAAGTAATGCTGGGCGTGGTGGCTCACGCCTGTAATCCTAGCACTTTGGGAGGCTGAAATAGGTGGATCACCTGAGGTCAAGAGTTCGAGACCACCCTGCTCAACATAGTGAAACAGCGTCTCTACTAAAAATACAAAAAAAGTTAGCTGGGCATGGTGGCGGGTCACTGTAATCCCAGCTACTCAGGAGGGTGAGGCAGGAGAATCGCTTGAACCCAGGAGGCAGAGGTTGCAGTAAGCCGAGATCGCACCTCTGCACTCCAGCCTGGGTGACAGAGCAAAAACTCGGTCTCAAAAAACAAAACAAAGCTAAAATATGTAAATAAAGTGGCAGAAATGTCATTACTTAACAAACATCAGCTAATTATTTTATTATTATTATTATTATACATATTTTTGAGATGGAATTTTGCTTTTGTTGCCCAGGCTAGAGTGCAGTGGCGCTATCTCAGCTCACCACAGCCTCCGCCTCCCAGGTTCAAGTGATTCTCCTATCTCAGCCTCCTGAGTAGCTGGGATTACAGGCAGGTGCCACTACGCCCGGCTAATTTTGTATTTTTAGTACACACGGGGTTTCTCCATGTTGGCCAGGCTGGTCTTAAACTTCCTGCCTCAAGTGAGCCACCTGCCTAGGCCTCCCAAAGTGCTGGGATTACAGGCATGAGCCACCGTGCCCACCTATTTCAGTATTTAAATATGTGATTTGATTGATTGGACCAGCTAACAAAATTGAGAAAAATAATATTCTAGTACAAGACAGGAAACAACAGAGTAAGAGCATTCATTTGGGTATAAGTTGAAGTTATTAAGGACAGCACTTCCTTCCATTATATTGTAATACTTGTAACAAATTTGCACTATAGTTAAAACTTACAACCCAAGACACTTTAAATTCACTGACTGCAGATGAGGTACAAGACCTCCGAGGAAGCTGAGGTCGTAGAATTCAATAAACGTGTAAGTTTGTATCTCTCAGGTGGGCTCTTTCCGCCTACCAGAAGAGCAAACTTTTAGGCTCAATTAGCAAAGGGTGTGCCTAAAGGCCTTAGGCAGTTTTACTCTTCAGGAACTGTTTTTTTTTTTTTTTTTTTTGAGACAGAGTCTTACTCTATCACACCCAGGCTGGAGTGCAATGGCAATGGCACGATCTCGGCTCACTGCAACCTCCGCCTCCTGGGTTCAAGCAATTCTCCTGCCTCAGCCTCCTGAGTAGCTGAGATGACAGGCGCCCACCACCACGCCCAGTCAATTTTTGTTTTGCCAGGTTGGCCAGGCTGGTTTTGAACTCCTGACCTCAGCCTCCGAAGGTGCTGGGATTACAGACGTGAGCCGCCACGACCAGCCTCTGCAGGAACTTTAGATACTCCTGTGATAAGAGCAAACACTTAAAATGCTGTTAACTCATCCAAACTCATGTTCTACTTTATGGCCAAGATCATTAAATCAATTCACTTCTCTTAATCAATTGGCATATTCATTTAGCCAGCTTGGGGAGGGGCGGGGGGAAGTGTTCCTCGAATTGCTTTATCTGCTCATACAAAATCCCGAAGGTTTAAGTAAATGTTAGGACCAGAGGGATTGGCAGTGGAGATGACAGCTGACAATATTTAAAGGCAACTACCAAAATTGATGGAGAGTACAGTAAGTCAATCAAAAAATGAAGAACTTTCTCTTGTTACCGAGAGGAAAATACCCAGAGAAAAACCATCAATTGAAAGACATCCTGCATTGAATCTATGTGATTATTTCCTTCCCTTTTTACCAGTATAAGCAGCATGTAAGTCATTGTTTGATCTTTTCCTGGAGCTTAACATCCATCATGTTGATCTGCTTGGCTTGTATTTACTTATGTTGTACTTAGGTATTTGTCTGACTTTCTTCTTTTCTTTTCCTTTCTTTTCTTTTCTTTTTTTTTTTTTGAGACGGAGTCTCGCTCCGTCACCCAGGCTGGAGTGCAGTGGCGCGATCTCGGCTCACTGCAACCTCCGCCTCCTGGGTTCATGCCATTCTCCTGCCTCAGCCTTCCAAGTAGCTGGGACTACAGGTGCCCGCCACCAAGCCCAGCTAATTTTTTGTATTTTTTTTTTTTTAGTAGAGACGGGGTTTCACCGTGTTGGCCAGAATGGTCTAGATCTCCTGACCTCGTGATCTGCCCACCTTGGCCTCCCAACGTGCTGGGATTACAGGCGTGAGCCACTGCGCCCGGCCTTTTTTCTTCTTTTATAAGGTTAGGGTCTCACTCTGTCGCCTGGGCTGGAGCGCAACAGTGCAATCAATGCACGATTTTTTGCTCCTTAGTTCAGCTAAAATCGGGTTCTTGTCTCACGACCAGGAAACACTAGGTATGTGGACACATTGAAGGGTGAGGAGGGCGGATTTATTAGGCCAAAAGAAAGCTCTCAGCAAAGAAAGAAGAAAGCTCTCAGCAAAGAAAGACTCTGTTGGCACTCTGAGGTGCCAACAGAGTCCCACCTCACAGATTGAACACATGAGCTGAAGAGGCCAGGCTCCTCCCCTCGCATAAGGTGCGAATTCCTGTTGGCTCCACCCCCCATTTCCCCAGTGTGCATGCAGGCCCTGGGTGTGAGCCACTCCACATTGATTTATTTCTCTTACTACACATGTGTTAAGGGATGGAATTTTTCACCACGGGCATGCTTAGGCAAGCCCCCTGTGCACAATGACCTGGGCAGCATTTGGCTGTCTCCTGCCTCTATCATAATTATAGCTCACTGCAGCCTAGAAATCCTGGGCTCAAGGTCCTCCAGCTTCAGCCTCCCGAGTCCCTGGGGCTACAAGTGCGCACCACCACATCTAAGTAATTTTTAATATTTTTGTACAGACCGAGGTCTTACTATGTTGCCTAGGCTGGTCTTGAACTTCTGGACTCAAGCAGTCCTCCTACCTTGGCCTCCCACAGTGCTGGGATCACAGGCTTGAGCCGCTGTGCCTGGCCCGTGTCTGATTTTTCAGAAAGGCTTTTTAAAAGGATTTCTCAGGAGCAGGTGGAGAAAGAAGTTTCTTAAACCTCTGTGTACCACAAGCCAGGAAACTATGAACTAGAATTGAGCATAGTTTGTTGTGATTCACAATTGTTCTCAAACCTGGCTATATTAAAAAACTACTCAGAGTGTTTTGAAGAATACTGATGTGAGGCTGAAATATTTAGGGGAGGCACACGGATGCCTATCACTTACTTTGAAATGTGTTAAAAAATAAGATGGGGGCCGGGCGCGGTGGCTCAAGCCTGTAATCCCAGCACTTTGGGAGGCCGAGACGGGCGGATCACAAGGTCAGGAGATCGAGACCATCCTGGCTAACACCGTGAAACCCCGTCTCTACTAAAAATACAAAAAAAAAAAAAAAAAACACTAGCCGGGCGAGGTGGCGGGCGCCTGTAGTCCCAGCTACTCCGGAGGCTGAGGCAGGAGAATGGCCTAAACCCGGAGGCGGAGCTTGCAGTGAGCTGAGATCCGGCCACTGCACTCCAGCCCGGGCTACAGAGCAAGACTCCGTCTCAAAAAAAAAAAAAGAAAAAAAATAAGATGGGGCCAGGCGCAGTGGCCTGTAATCCCAGCCCTTTGGGGAGGTTGAGGTGGGAGAATCACTTGAGCCCAGCAGTTTGGGACCAGTCTAGGCAACATGGCAAGACCCTGTCTCTACAAAAAATTTTAAAATTAGCCAGGGATGGTGTCCTATGTCTGTAGTCCCAGCTACTTGGAAGGCAGGAGGATTGATTGAGCCTGGGAGGTTGAGGCCGCAGTGAGCCAAGATGGCACCACTGCACTTCATCCTGGGCAACAGAGTGAGACTCTGTCTCAAAAAAAAAAAGAAAAGAAAAGAAAAAAGAGATGGGCTGAGGGATAGCTAGAGGACTAGCTAGATGAATAGGCATGTGATAGGAGAAGTATTGTAAGATGCTAATTGGAGAATATAGGTTTAGGGTGAACATGCGTTTACTGCAACATTATTTTTCTGCATGTTTGAACCTTTCATAATACGTTATGCAAAATAAGTATAGGAAATATGTAATATTTACAATAAAAATAAAAAATGATGGAATACATAGTGGATCTAGTATTCCACTATGTAGACGAATGAATTAGTACGTTTTAAAATTAGATTTCGAAACTCTTTTTGAAGAAAAAATAAGCAAGAAAGAACAAAGAACTAGAAAATATAAAATTATGAGGTGTATGGGATGGTCACAGGAAGAATCCCAGAAAAATAGAAAAATAAAAGTTGAGAAAAGGGTATCTTCGAAAAACAATAAAGGAGAAATAAAGGAGATGGAAAAAAGCACGTGCTGGGTTTCTTTCTCCCTTCGCTTATTGACGAAAGCTGAGTTTCAAGGGGTGGAGCCAACACTGGCATTTTTTTTTGAAAGCTCCCCAGGTGACTTTAATGTGCATCCAGGGCTGAGAATTGCTGGTTGAGAGAAGGCGCCTTGGGAGACTAAAATGCTTTAAAAACAAAACAGTTATAAGAGTATGGAAATCATGAAAATGAAGCAAATTTTAACAACTTGAACTTTCTTTAGGTTCTGAAAGACTGACTTTTATCTATTGGTAACTTCTCAATTGAAATAAAAATAAGGCTGGGCATGGTGGCTCGTCCCTGTAATCCTAGCACTTTGGGAGGCTGAGGAGGGTGGATTACCTGAGGTCAGGAGTTCGAGACCACCCTGGCTAACACGGTGAAGCCCCATCTCTACTAAAAATACAAAAAATTAGCCGGATGTGGTGGCAGGTGCCTGTAGTCCCGCCTACTCGGGAGGCTGAGGCAGGAGAATGGTGTGAACCTGGGAGGCCCTGGAGCTTGCAGTGAGCCGAGATCGCGCCGCTGTACTCCAGCCTGGACGACAGAGCGAGACTCCGTCTCAAAAAAACAAAAAACAAAAAAACCTCAGGTGGGCCGGGTGCGGTGGCTCACACTTGTAATCCCAGCACTTTGGGAGGCTGAGGAGGGTGGATCATGAGGTCAGGAGATGGAGACCATCCTGACCAATATAGTGAAACCCCATCTCTACAAAAATACAAAAAATTAGCTGGACGTGGTGGTGCTTGCCTGTAGTCCCTGCTACTTGGGAGGCTGAGGCAGGGGAATTGCTTGAACCTGGGGCAGAGGTTGCAGTGAGCCTAGATTGCACTACTGCACTCCAGCCTGGCGACAGAGCAAGACTGTCTCAAAAAAACAAAACAAAACAAAATAAAAAACCCGAAAAACTTCAAGTGAAGATAGAGACACCAACATGGGATGATGTCGTGCGAACATGAAGGCCGAGATTGGGATGATGCTGTCTACAAGCCATGGAGAGGGGCCTGAGCAGTCCTTTCCCTCACAGCCTGACTCCTTGACCTTGGTCTTCCTTGCCTCCAAAACTGGGAGAGGATAAATGCCTGTGGTTAGGCCACCCAGTCTGTGGTGCTTACAGCAGCCCAAGTGGCGAAGACAGTGTGTGTCCATCTGATGTTTGCTTCTCCGCCTCCATTATGTTTAACCCTTGCCCTCGGACAGGGCTCTGGATTTGATGAAGGGATGTGATGCATTTCAGGGTCCGGGTATCTTTCAGTGCCACCTTCACTGTTTCCTGCTGGAGGAACTGTCCAGCTCTTCTTCCCAAAGTCCCTATATGGTGTCTCAAATCAGGTGCTCTTTCAGGACTGTGGTGGTTTCTCTGTATAGCTCCAGGTCTGAGGGAATTATGTCAACTCTCTTTTTCACAGTTTATGTAGTTTTAATTTTTGTCCTCACAGTTTTTTTCTCTTTGGTCCTTATGGCTTTTATTTTATTTTTATTTTTTCTGAGATGGAGTTTCGCTTTTGTTGCCCAGGCTGGAGTGCAATGGCACGATCTGGGCTCACTGCAACCTCCGCCTTCCAGGTTCAAGTGATTCTCCTCCCTCAGTCTCCCAAGTAGCTGGGATTACAAGCACTCACCACCATGCCTGGCTACTTTTTCTTTTGTATTTTTAGTAGAGATGGGGTTTCGCCATGTTGGCCAGGCTCATCTCAAGTTCCTGACCTCAGGTGATCCACCCACCTTGGCCTCCCAAAGTGCTGGGATTACAGGCGTGAGCCACCATGCCTAGCCCCTTATGACTTTTAGTTAAAACAGAGGTTTCCAGTAATCTAAGTGAGATATTTTTCTCTCCATCATTGTCATTGAGCTTATGTCCTATATTTGTAATGCAGTTAGATTTAGTGTCACAGCCTGAAATCCATCCTTCAATTCCCTATCATCTTGGCTGAGTTTTTAAAAAAATTTCATAGAGTAAACTTCACTTTCAAAAGAGTACAGTACAGTGGGTTTTGATAAAATGCATAGTGGCACGAATCTGTCACTAGCATAGCATACAGAACAGTGTATACTTTGGGTGATGAAATACACTATGCTATGTATTTCATCAACCAACGAATGTCCCTGTGTGGTCGCTTTATAGTCGACTATTTCCATTCTCCTATCTCCTGGAAATTGTCAACTCTTTTCACTGGTCTCTTATTTTGATAAATTTAATCTTTTTTGGCGGATGTTCTTCCACTTTTTGGTTTGAGGCAGAAGACTAAAATGCAGTTTCCTTACATTTTTGGTCTTTTGTTGCTTTTGGTGGACTTCAGTGAATGCAGTGGAGTCAACATGACTCTCCTCTGTCATCTCTAAGCAGGCATTTAAAGAAGACTTTTGGTGACATTTAAATTTCCTTTTGCCAGCCGCGGTGGCTCATGCCTGTAATCCCAGCACTTTGGGAGGCTGAGGCGGGCGGATCACCTGAGGTCAGGAGTCCAAGACCAGCCTGCTCGACATGGTGAAACCCCCATCTCTACTAAAAATACAAAAAGTTAGCCGGGCCTGGTGGTTGGCGCCTGTAATCCCAACTACTCGGGAGGCTGAGGCAGGAGAATCGCTTGAATCCCAGAGGCGGAGGTTGCAGTGAGCCAAGATCGTGCCACCGCACTCCAGCCTGGGCGACAAGAGTGAAACTCTGTCTCAAAAAAAAAAAAAAAAAAATGTCCTTTCTAATTTTTTCTGAGGCAGCTCTGTTGCCCAGGCTGGAGATCGATCATGTAATCTCAGCTCACTGAAGCCTCAACCTCCCAGCCTCAAGCAATCTTGCCACCTCAGCCTCCTGAGACTGAGTCTATAGGTGTACAACACCATACCCGCTAATTTACAGTTTTTTTTTTCTTTTTCAAAGATGACATCTCTGTATGTTGCCCAGGCTGGACTGGTCAAGCCATCCTCCTGCCTCACCTCCCAAAGTGTTGGGATTACAGGTGTGTGAATCACTGCAGCTTTCCTGAATTTCCATTTTTCAGATAAGCCCAGAGAAGGAATTTATTTAAGAGTAAGAGATTCATGATGAAACAAATATGATATCTTAGATTGTCTTAAGATTCTCTGTATGCCAATAGTTTAGTTTAATTCAATCAAAAACAGTTACAAAAATACATTGTCAAGCACTGAGTATGGGACGTTCCCATAGTCTGTGGGACATAGTGAGGCATACAATTGTAATTATAATCCAGTGTGGTAAGTGTAACACCAGGAACATGGATACACAGATTCACTGGAGTGGCGTCTGGACACCAGATTCTAGAGGAGTAAATTCTACACTGATTAGCAACCGCTGGCTTTAAAGGTGAGATTTGTTACTTCCAGAAGCTGATTTCATCTGTGACAGACATAATTGCTCCCAGTGCCAATGAAACCAAGGTTCCAGGACCAATCCCACATTTAAGGTTTGTTTTTTTTTAATTAATTAATTAATTATTTTTCAGAGACAAGGTCTCCCTGTGTTGCCCAGGCTGGTCTCGAACTCCTGGGCTCAAGGGATCCTTTTGCCTTTGACTCCCAAAGTGCTAGGATTATAGATTTGAGCCACCGCGCCTGGCCTCCAAATTTAGTTTTATTCTGGGGGTTGACAAACTCTTTTGGAAAGAGTCAGAAAATAAATATTCTAGGCTTTGTGGGCCACACTCAGTCTTTGCCACGGGCTGACGTTGGCCGACCCTCGTTGTGTTCTAGAGCACACAGTGAGTCATGCTACACTGCTCTGAATCTTAGGCATGGCCCTAAAGCCGTCAGAAGAGATCTCAAATAGGAATGTCATTCAAAGACAACCAAACTTCAAACATGTTGAAGTGTGGTGGACTGTGTTTTTCTTCTCATTGGCTGTCCCGTCTGGGGGGGTTGAACACATGCACTACTGCCAAGAGGTTGCTCTGTCTACGCTGTGGGTGAATTTACTTCCCCACACACTGATCTCAAGTGTGGCCACATGGCCTGCTTCCATAAAATGTGAGTGGGAATGTGGTGTGCCTCTTCCTAGTGGATACTGAAGAGCCATTGCGTGGTCTTGTCATTTGCCTTCTCCTTCCCCAAGATCAACATGGACCAGGTGAGCTTGATCCCAGAATGAAGACACACAGAGCAGAGTCACAGCTCTCAGCTGACCTGGAAAATAAAAAAAAATTAAACCTTTTCTCTTAGAGGCCTATGAGAATATTTATTTATTTATTTATTTATTTATTTATTTATTTATTTATTTGCTGTCACTGCATAATCTAAGAAAGCTGACTAGTACACAAAGACACGTGTACCCACTGAAGCTATTGCAGTCCGGTCCCATACGTCTGAGCTAAGCAGGCATAGATCAAAATCATGGAGTACAGTTTAACTTATGAATAAACTGTGACAATATAATTCTCAAATTTTTTTTTAAGAGATGGTAGTCTCACTCTGTGGCCCAGGCTGGTCCCAATCCTCCTGCCTCAGCCTCCCAAGATGCTGAGATTATAGGAATGAGCCATCACACTTGGCCTATAATTCTCAATTTTTAATTTTGTCTATAAAGTTGTTTCATTTTAAAGAAGAGGTAAAGCTTGCTATAGATTGCTCAGAGTTCTAAGCAAGGAAAGTTAGTAAAGTAGAATGAACAGGCTGGGTGTGGTGGCTCATGTCTGTAATCCCAGCACTTTGGGAGGCTGAGGTGGGCGAACTAGTTGAGGCTAGGAGTTCGAGACCAACCTGGGTAACATGGTGAGACCATGTCTCTACAAAAATAGGAAAATTAGCCAGGCATGGTGGCAGACACCTATAGTCCCAGCTACTGGGGTGACTAAGGCAGGAGGATCCCTTGAGCCCGGGAGGTGGAGGTTGCAGTGACCGAGATCGCATTCCACTGCACTCTGGCCTGGGTGACAGAGTAAGACCCTGCCTCAAAAAAAAAAAAAAAAAAAAAAAGAACCGGTATGCATATCAAACTAGTGTCAGAATAGCTGATTCTCCAGGAAACCCAGAGAACAGTGAACTCAACAAAATTGTCGCTGTAAAAATAATCTTTTTTTATGAATCAAGGATAGCTAAAAATGAATTAGCAACACCGAAACTATTTCCAAACAATGATCTGTAAATAATAAGCATAGTTTTAATTACTAGACCAAATGACAAAAGCCATCCGTAGTGCTGGGCCGCGCTGGGGGCCGTTTCAGAGCATCAATTGCTCGCAGATAACTGTACCTTCCAGTGTTAAGATCTGTGTCTTTAGATTCCAGAGTCAATGCAGGATTTCGTCCCTGCCAGCTAACGGATATCCATGATGAACTTTTCATGCTGGGTGCGCTTTTGCAGATTGCTCTTACGGAATTAACATATTGATTAATAGTAGTAACTGACATTTACTGAACAGTTGCATGTGCTAAGTATTGTGTTAAGTGCTTCAGGCAACTTCTTCAAGATCAAGGGTACCTTTAACCCTGGACCAACTGTAAAGCAGGTACTGTTATTAATTACTTCTAGCTGCAAAATGAGGAAGCTTAGGCGTAGAGGCATTAAGTAATTTACCCAAAGCTTCACAGCTTACAGTCAGGATTTGAATTCAGGTCGGTCTGACCCTGGACCTCATGCTCTGGCTTGGAGGACACCCCATCTTGTGTTTAGCTGTCTCTCTCTCTGCTGCTGCTGCTGCTGCTGCTGCTGCTGCGAGGCCACGGGGCCTCATAAAAGCTAAATGAGATCACATCTGTGAGAGCCCTTTGAAAACTGCCACACACTGTGCAGATAGTAAGGTTTGAAGGTGAACTCTTTTTTTTTTTTTTTTTTTTGAGACAGAGTTTTGCTCTTGTTGCCCAGGCTGCAGTACAACGGCGCGATCCTTGCTCACTGCAACCTCTGCCTCCCGGGTTCAAGAGATTCTCCTGCCTCAGCCTCCCATGTTGCTGGGATTACAGGCACCCACCACCATGCCCGGCTAATTTTGTATTTTTAGTAGAGATGGGGCTTCCCCATGTTCGTCAGGCTGGCCTCGAACTCCTGACCTCAGGTGATCCACCCGCCTCAGTCTCCCAAAGCAGTAGGATTAGAGGCATGAGCCACCACGCCTGGCCAAAGGTGAACTGGTTTTATAACTCCAAATTGTCCAGGGGAAATAACAAACAGCCACATTGGCAGGTCCAGGAGGGAGCAATGTCAAGGTGTGTGCAGTGTGGGGTCTCTTCTTGGTATAATTAAGGGATGAAGAAGTCCCACTCATCCCAGAAGCTGGAGCTGGGCACTCAATCCCAACTGAATTTACGAGGGAGAGCTTGTCTTCTGGCCTCACATCTACTCCCAGAGTGAATTCGTTAGCACAACATCTCATATTTTCTAGGGTAAGCATACTATGTGGCCTGAAAACGAACCCCCGGAGACCAGTGCCTTTGACTTCCTGCAACAGATTTATTGGATCAAATGTCTAGCATTTCAGGCTGATTTTAAAAATGGAAACCAGTCAGGAGACAGAGGGTGCCTCTGGGATCTGAAACTGGTTTTCGTCCTCTTTTCAAGTAAGAACAAACTTAGGAGATTTATATTTAAACCACTTAGTTGGAAACCTCATGAAGGACGAGCTAAGATTTGAAAGTGGAAGGTGAGAAGCAAATGCATTTTCTGGGTTATCGCAGGGAGAGTGCGTACTCCACGCAGCTCAGGAGAGCTTGCAGCCAGGCTTTCAGGGGCTGGACTTAAGTCAACATGTTTCATGCACTGGTGGTTTTCCAAAGCGGGGTCCCAAATCCACGAGCTAGCCCGGAACATAGCTCTGGGTTTTCATGAAGTTGGGCCATCTGTGACTTTTATAGGCCTGGGAATGTAATAGGGTGCTTAATTGTGAAAGGCTTAAGATCAGAGGTGGGAGAGGAGAGACAGGAATAGAAGAGAGGGAGAGATGAATGAATGAGGGAGAGAAGGAAGGAAGAAGCTTAGGACTTAAGGATGAGGAATATGTTGCCCTCAACATCAGGGTGGAAAATAACCCAAAACCGAAAAGCGGTCAAAAAAATCTAGTATTGAATTATAAACAGCATATTTGTTCTTTCACCTAAGATTCTTGTTCTTTTAATTTCCAACTTCAAGGCATGAAAATAGGCTTGCAACGAATCATGGAAATACAAGGCTGACAGAGTCTCTTAGGCAAAATCACTAGACGTTAATCAGAAGAGGATCAGAAATTTCTCTATAATCATTGATTGTTGGAACATAGAGCAATTTATGAGTGATTCCTTATTTCTCTTAGGAGTCAGTGTCACTAAATAGAACATGCCCATAAACATTGAAAAAAAAATTAAGTCCTGGCTGGGTGCGGTGACTCACGCCAGTAATCTCAGCACTTTGGGAGGCTGAAGTAGGCAGATCAATTGAGTTCAGCAATTTGAGACAAGCCTGGGCAACATGGCAAAACCCTGTGTACACAAAAAAAATACAAAAATTAGCCAGGCATGGTGGCACACTCCTGTAGTCCCAGCTACTCAGGAGGTTGAAGTGGGAGGATGGCTTAAGCCCAGGAGGTAGAGGTTGCAGTGAGCTGAGATCACACTACTGCACTCCAGCCTGGGCAACAGAGCCAGACCCTGTGTCAAAAAATAAATAAATAAATAAATAAAAAGAAAAAGAAAAAACTAAGTCCTAGTCTAACTACCTTTTGACTTTCAGAGAATCCAGATTGTTACTCAATTTAGAAGTTTAGGCCGAGTGCAGTGGCTCACGCCTGTAATCTCAGCACTTTGGGAGGCTGAGGTGGGTGGATCACCTGAAGTCAGGAGTTTGAGACTAACCTGGCCTATGTGGTGATACCCCGTCTATACTAAAAATACAAAAAATTAGCCAGGCGTGGTGGCACGCACCTGTAATCCCAGCTACTCGGGAGGCTGAGGCTGTAGAAACTTGAGCCCGGGAGGCAGAGGTTGCAGTGAGCGGAGATCGTGCCACTGCACTCCAGCCTGGGCGACAGAGCAAGACGCCATCTAAAAAATAAATAAATAAAATAAAATAAAATAGAAGTTTAATAAATTGTAAAATTCTAAAGTTTTAGAATGAATTCTAATTCTGATTTAGTGACAATTTTAATACATCCTGAATTATTTCCTTTATTTAAAAATTAGCATGTTTGTGGTACTGTATATCATATGCATCCCTTGTTTTCTCATTGTTGTTTTACCAAGGAAAGCAAGCGTGCTTTCAGCATTAGGATATGTTTGATGAGCATGTCATCCATTTGGTAGTAATGAGGCTCCAAACCAGCTTGTATGCGTTTACCAGACTTAGAGATAAAAACATCCTATTCTAGTCCATGGAAAAGGAAGAACTAGAGTCTTGGACTTGCTTTCATCAGCTCTACTTCTGCCAGGATTTTGGCTCTTGAGGCTGTATCAAATGACAAGAGTTGGCTTTTAATATAAAAGTTCCAGTCACTGCCATTATAGAAATGCTGCCTATATTCACTTCTACCACCCACGCTTTTGAAAATTGGCAGCAGAGGGAAACTTGAACTACTCTTTAGAATCATGTAATAGAAGGAGGAGAAGTTTATCTTCTAATTGTGGGAGGAAACGGCTGAGGAAGTGTCAAACTGCATAAATCCAACAGAAGGGCAAGGCTGCACTCCACTCTGGTTGGCTGCTGGGGATTATGAGGCAGCCGACCTAGAGACAGGCATTTTCATCCACATACAAAGCATACAAGAATTTGAGTGGAAACAGTGATGAAACAGATTTGTGCTGATCTCTAGTGGTCTGAATTTACAAAATGGAACTAATCTTTGCAGTGTTCAAGCAGAGTCTGAAGAAGGTGATTTTGGGAATGGCATGGGGGTTCTTGTATCTGATGGGAATTTGGACTCAGTAATGCTACTTACCTTGAGATTTTGTGAATTGCATGCCCCAGGCCTCAACAGACCTGCATTTTACATGCAAGAAGCACATGGCTGACATTCCATGTGAGTCCCTGGTCCACAGTAAGATTCTAAGTAAATGTGATTAATGAATCTGAGCTAACACGAAAACTGATGACGTGAAATCTAAGGCTTTCCTGCTTTCTCCAGTGGAATATTCTTACTCTTCTGGAAACCGTGCACCCACTTGGTGATTTAACCAAAACAAAGAATTCTATCGGGGGTGTTTCTCAAGTAGGAGAGGAGAGCAAGCTCCTGAAAGATTTCACATATCTCTATAAACTCCACTCCCAAATTAGTTGCATTCTGGAGGGCGATGCTTTGTGCAACTTTCGTGACTGTGGGGAATGATGTCTGTGGAGAATCAGAGGGTCTCTCTGTCTCTGTCTTTCTGGACTTACAGTGGGTTTTGTATGTCAATGTGTATAGTACACAGAAGATGGGGGCAGCAAGTGATATCTGAGCATCTCCCCCTCCCCGTGAAGTCTGTTTCTTTGGTCATGAAAGAGGGCACTCATGCATGATCGATGGCTCATCTAAGCGCCATAATAAATCTCCAATGGATCTTTCCACCCCTCATCAGACTCCAGCTCCTCCCTTAACTCCCTTCCCAGGGAAATTCCTTTGGCTCGGTGCCTCAAGGTGAATAAATAGGCAGGAAGAGTGGGGCGGGCTTCAGGGATGTGCCTGTACTGTTCTTTCAGGAGGAAACTGCATCTGAAACCTAAGCCAGGATGTGCCTGTCATGCGCCGCTGCCGCCGCTGGGAGAGAGACTGTTATAACCCAGAGGACAAAGAAGACAGTGAGGGGGAAACCTCGCCGTGAGAATGTGTGTAAATACTGCGAGCATCATCTAACCATGCCTCTTTTCTGAACAAGTCATGGTGCTTGACTGAAACCCACTCAGATGGTCTAGAAGCAGATCCAGATACTAGATACTAGAAAGTATCTAAGTGGCAGTGCCATTTTCTGCAATGATGGGCCTGTTTAATATCTGCACTGACCCAGACGGTAGCCACTAGCCACAGGTCACTATTGAGCACTTGAAATGTGACTAGTGCCACTGAGGAATTGGCTTTTTAGTTTCATTGACTTCTAATGAATTTACATTTGTGTATTTAAATTTAAATTAAAATGTGCAGAGTTGCCCATGGCTAGTGGCTGCCACATCAGGTGGCATGGTTTACAGGCATCTGTATAGGAGGCAGCTTAGACTGCTGCTCTGAAAAGACTTGCTCTCACTTTCCTTTTTTTTTTTTTTTTTTTTTTTTGAGACAGTTTTGCTCTGTTGTCCAGGCTGAAGTGCAGTGGCATGATCTTGGCTCACTACAACCTCCACTCACTGGGTTCAAGAGACTACCGTGCTCCTCCTGAGTAGCTGGGATTCCAGGCATGCACCACCACGCCTGGCTAATTTTTTTTTTGAGACGGAGTTTTGCTCTTCTTGACCCGGCTAGAGTGCAATGGCGCGATCTTGGCTCATTGCAACCTCCATCTCCTGGGTTCGAGCAATTCTCCTGCCTCATCCTCCTGAGTAGCTGGGATAACAGGCATGCTATGCCTGGCTAATTTTGTATTTTTAGTAGAGATGGGATTTCTCCATGTTGGTCAGGCTGGTCTCAGGTGATCTGCCTGCCTCGACTTCCCAAAGTATTGGGATTACAGGCGTGAGCCACTGCGCCCGGCCAATTTTTGTATTTTTAGTAGAGATGGGGCTTCACCATGTTGGCCAGGCTGGTCTCGAACTCCTGGCCTCAAGTGATCCTCCTGCTTTGGCCTCCCAAAGTGTTGGGATTACAGGCATGAGGCACCGCACCTGACCTTCACCTTCCTGTCTTGATGTTGGCGATGTCTCTCTTGGTTGAAGAAGAATGACTCTAACATCAACCTTCCCCGTTCTCTAGTCACCAACGTGTTTCAGGAACCTGTAAGAAAGCTCAGAGTAAAGTATTCAGAGGATGCTCTTCACCCCCGAATGTTCTCTCTGTGGACACCTGGGTACCAAACCCAGCCTCCTTCTCGGCTGCATACCTCGCTGCTCTCTTGTCTGACCATGGGATTTCCTCCCTCCCTTCCTTCCCTCCTTCCCTCCTTTTTCTTGAAACGGAGTCTGCCTCTGTCTCCAGGCTCGCGTGCAGTGGCGTAATCTCGGCTCACTGCAACTTCTGCCTCCCGGGTTCAAGTGATTCTCCTGCCTCAGGCTACTGAGTAGCTGGGACTATAGGCGCCCGCCACCATACACAGCTAATATTTGTATTTTTAGTAGAGATGGGGTTTCACCATGTTGGCCAGGCTGGTCTTGATCCCTTGACCTCAAGTGATCCACCCGCCTTGGCCTCCCAAAGTGCTGAGATACAGGCCTGAGCCACGGCGCCTGGCCTACCCTTTCTTTCGTCTCAAGGCTGATCAACATAACTGTGGTCAAACAGCTTGGAGACGCCCTTGGCTTCATCAGGATTCCTGCGATGTTAACAACCCTACTCATAGCACTTGGAAGGAGGACCTGAGCTGCCCTGAAACTTCTCATCCATCATCCTTGGATTTCTCCTCTCTCAGTCAGTGACACTTAGAAATCATGGGAAGAGGCTGGGTGCAGTGGCCCATGCTTGTAATCCCAATATTTTTGGGGGGCGGAGATGGGAGGATCACTTGAGCCCAGGAGTTCAAGGCTGCAGTGAGCTATGATAGCGTCAACCTGGGCAACAGAGTGAGACCCTGTTTCCAAAAAAAAAAAGAAAAGAAAAGAAAAAGAAAAAAAGCAAGAAAGCAGATCACCTTGAAGCTTTATTGCTCTATATTATAGGTGAGAACGCTGGGGCCTGGAGAGTTAAAATGACCTGCTCATGGTCACACAGGTAGAAACAGAAAACTGCAACCAGTTTGGCTGGCTTCCAGCTGGGAGCTTTTTTCTCCTATCACACTGCGTCCCCAGAGGTGTCAAATTCCAGAAAGATAAGATTAACATTAACCAGCATACAACTGCAGGACAGTATAATAATGCCCCTAAAAATGCAATTTAATTTTTATTAATTAATTTATTTATTTTGAGACAGAGTCTCACTCTGTCACCCAGACTGGAGTATGGTGGTGCGATCTTGGCTTACTGCAAACTCTGCCTCCCGGGTTCAAGCGATTCTCCTGCCTAAGCCTCCTGAGTAGCTGGGATTACAGGCGCCCGCCACCACACTTGGCTGATTTTTTGTATTTTTAGTAGAGACGAGGTTTCACCATGTTGGCCAGGCTGGTCTCAAACTCTTGACCTCAGGTGATCCATCCACCTCAGCCTCTCAAAGTGCATCACAGGTGTGAGCCACCATGCCTGGCCTAATTTAATTCGATGTAATTCTTTTTCCCCCTCAAGACGGAGTCTTCATCTGTCACCCAGGCTGGAGTGCAATGGCACGATCTTGGCTCACTGCAACCTCCGCCTCCTGGGTTCAAGCGATTCTCCTGCCTCAGTCCCCTGAGTAGCTGGAACTACAGGCTCGCGCCAACGCGGTCGCCTAATTTTTTGTATTTTTAGTAGAGATGGGGTTTCACCGTGTTGACCAGGCTGGAATGCGATGTAATTTTAAGGGGTCGGATTCCCTCCTGTGTGTGCCAGTCCTTCAAGGTTGCCAGAGGAGCCCCTAACCCAACCTGGCCACGTTCAATCATGGCGGTATCATCTATGACAGCTTTCAAACTGCAATGGCAGATCTGTGGTCTTGGCTCGCAAAACCTAAAATATTTACTACCCAGACCTTTGTAGAAAACGTCTGCTCACTCCTGATGTAAATTAAGATGTGGTGAAAGGTATATTCATCTCTTATTGCTGCTGTAACAGATTACCACTAACTTAGTGGCTTGAAACAAATAAATTTGTTAGTGTACAGTTCCAGAAGTCAGAATTCTGACAATGAATCTTACTGGGCTAAAATCAGGCATCAGTCAGCAGTGTTACTCCTGGTGGCCTAGGACGAGGCACTTCCTTGCCTCTTCTAGCGTCTAGAGGTCACCTGAATCCCTTGGTTTATGGCCACATCCTCCATCTTAAAAGACAGTATGGAACATCTTTATTTTTATTATTTATTTATTTTGAGACAGGGTCTAGCTCTGTTGCCTAGGCTGGAATGCACTCGCGTGATCTTGGTTCGCTGCAGCCTCAGCTTCCTGAACTCAAGTGATCCTCCCACCTCAGCCTCCCAAGTAGCTGGAATTACAGGCATGCACCACCACACCCACTCACTTTTGTATTTTTTGTAGACACCGGGTTTCACCATGTTGCTCAGGCTGGTCTTGAGCTCCTGGACTCAAGCAATTCACCCACCTCAGCCTCCCACAGGGCTGGGATTACAGATGTGAGCCACTGTGCCCAGCCAAGTATGGGACATCGTTAAATCTCAAGGCCATTAGAGAACCTCAGGCCAAAAAAAATAAAAAGAAAGAAAAGAAAAAAAATACATCTCAAGACCTGTTTATTATCACCTTAATTCGAGCTTTCTTAGTTTGACTTCTCCTTACTGTGTAATGTAACATATTCACGGTTCTGCAGATTAAGATGTGGACATGGTTTTTGTTTTGTTTTGTTTTTTTTTTTTTTTTTTTTTTTTTGAGACGGAGTCTCCTCTGTCGCCCAGGCTGGAGTGCAGTGGCCGGATCTCAGCTCACTGCAAGCTCTGCCTCCCGGGTTCCCGCCATTCTCCTGCCTCAGCCTCCCGAGTAGCTGGGACTACAGGCGCCTGCCACCTCGCCCGGCTAGTTTTTTGTATTTTTTAGTAGAGACGGGGTTTCACTGTATTAGCCAGGATGGTCTCGATCTCCTGATCTCGTGATCCGCCCGTCTCGGCCTCCCAAAGTGCTGGGATTACAGGCTTGAGCCACCGCGCCCGGCCTTGTTTTGTTTTTTAATGGAATTTTGCTCTTGTTGCCCAGGCTGGAATGCAATGGTGTGATCTCGGCTCACCGCAACCTCTGCTTCCTGGGTTCATGCGATTCTCCTGCCTCAGTCACCCAAGTAGCTGGGATTACATGCCTGGCTAATTTTGTATTTTTAGTAGAGACAGGGTTTCTCCATGTTGGTCAGGCTGGTCTCGAACTCCTGACCTTAGGTGACCTGCCCGCCTCGGCCTCCCAAAGTGCTGGGATTACAAGTGTGAGCCACTGAGCTTGGTCGAATGTGGACATCTTTAATGGGGCTAAAATTTAGGCTAGCACCTGAAGACCGTGTGGCACAAAGCCTCCCACAGGGCATGGTGTTTGAAAGCTCTCCCTCTGGGTGAAGGTTACATAGCTAGAGTTAGGAAGAGAAAGTTCTTTGTTCCTTTAAAGCCAACACAGATATCAAATCCTTCACTTTAAGCTTATGAGTAAAAAGCGAAGAGATACCTAAGCTACTGGGAATATTCACTACCAGTACTGATCATTTTCAAGGTACCCACCATTGTCCTAAGGGCTTTGCATTTACTAACTCCCGTAATTCTCCTAAGAAGTAGGCACTACTATTGTTAGTTTGGCATTTCTTTCAATGGCAAACACCGCGATTACTTTTGCACCAACCTAATATTATTACCATCTAACACATGAGGAAACTCAGACAGAGAGAAGTTGAGTAGCTTGCCCAAGGACGCACGGCTAGCAAATAGAGTCAGGTTTCCAAGCCAGGCAGGGAGCCCCCGTACCTGTGCTACCGAGCTCCTAGAGTGGCTGAAAGGAATTAGTATCTTTCTCCATTTTTTTTTTTTTTTTTTTGAGACTGTCTTGCTTAGTTGCCCAGGCTAGAGCGTAGTGGCGTGATCTCAGCTTGCTGCAACCACCATCTCCCAGGTTCCAGCGATTCTCCCATCTCAGCCTCAAGACTAGCTGGGATTACAGGCACCCGCCACCCTGCGCTAATTTTTATATTTTAGTAAACACAGAGTTTCACTAAGTTGGCCAGATTGGTCTTGAACTCCTGACCTCATGTGATCCACCTGCCTCAGCCTCCTAAAGTGCTGCGATTACAGGTGTGAACAGTGTGCCCGGCCTCTTTCTCCTTTTTTTTTTTTTTTTATTTTTTTATTTTTTTATTGAGACGGAGTCTCGCTCTGCCGCCCAGGCTGGAGTTCAGTGGCCGGATCTCTGCTCACTGCAAGCTCCGCCTCCCGGGTTCCCGCCATTCTCCTGCCTCAGCCTCCCGAGTAGCTGGGACTACAGGCGCCGCCACCTCGCCCCGCTAGTTTTTTGTATTTTTTTAGTAGAGCCGGGGTTTCACTGTGTTAGCCAGGATGGTCTCGATCTCCTGACCTCGTGATCCGCCCGTCTCGGCCTCCCAAAGTGCTGGGATTACAGGCTTGAGCCACAGCGCCCGGCCCTCTTTCTCCTTTTTTATCTCCTCCCTAGAGTGGAGACAATTCCAGGAGAGTAAGGCAGTCTTGCCAATAGAGAAAAGTGGAAGAACCTAGGGCGGTGGCTCATGTCTGTAATCCCAGCACTTTGGAGGCCGAGGCGGGTGGACTACCTGAGGTCAGGAGTTTGAGACCAGCCTGCCTATCATGGAGAAACCCCGTCTTTACTAAAAATACAAAATTAGCCAGGCATGGTGGCACACGCCTGTAATTCCAGCTACTCGGGAGGCTGAGACAGGAGAATTGCTTGAACCCGGGAGGCGAAGGTTGTGGTGAGCTGAGATCACTCCATTGCACTCCAGCCTGGGCAACAAGAGCAAAACTCCGGTTTTTTGTTTTTTGTTTTCGAGACCGAGTCTCGCTCTGTCGCCCAGGCTGCAGTGTAGTGGCGCGATCTCGGCTCACTGCAAGCTCCGCTTCCCAGGTTCACGCCATTCTCCTGCCTCAACCTCCTGAGTAGCTGGGACTACAGGCGCCTGCCACCACCCCCGGCTAATATTTTTTTCTTTTTTTTGTATTTTTAGTAGAGACGGGGTTTCACCATGCTAGCCAGGATGGTCTCGATCTCCTGACCTTGTGATCTGCCCGCCTCAGCCTCTCAAAGTGCTGGGATTACAGGCGTGAGCCACCTCGCTCAGCCGAAACTCCATTTAAAAAGAAAAGAAAAGGAAAGAGGGGAGGAGAGGGGAGGGGAGGAGAGGGGAGGGGAGGAGAGGGAAGGGGAGGAGAGGGGAGGGGAAGAGAGTGGAAGAAACAAGGAGCCAAGGACCAGTGTGGGTTAGACTTGACATTTTCTAGCATGTTTATGCATTAAAGCCATAAAATCAAAGTGAATTCCATTTATTTTCATTTCTTCCAGATTTCTTTGTTCTCTTTGTTATCCTTCTTGCTGATGAGTTTATTATTATTATTATTATTATTTGAAAGTGGTCTCAGGGCAAGTTTCTCTTTCTCAGCATTCTTCCCTTTAACAATGGAACCCTGTCAGCATTTTCATCCTGCTTCCTCCTTATCTTTCTCATAGAAATTTAAATTCCATAATGGCACTGACCTTCTGCTTTGTCAATGCTTTTAAGAAAGAACAGAAAAGCAAGACACAACTCAATACAGACTTCCGACCTCTTGGCTTTCTACCAGCAGGATTTGCTGGTTTGTGTAGAGCTCATGCATCTTGCTGGAAGCACGTTTTACCCCTCAGTTCCAGAGGACTACCAAAATGCTGCGGCAGAATCCAAAGAAGGGTTGCTACCTACGTGGGCCAAGATGATGGAAAGTGCAAAATCATATATCTATTGTTACAATGGGGGTGCTCTGCAGGGGGCTGTGGGGGTGTGGGTGGGAGAAGTGATCTGAAACCTTATGAGGTGAGGTTGTGTGCTGCTAAGAAGCATTTTTTTTCTTTTTCTTTTCTTCTTCTTTTTATTTATTTTTTTCTTTTCTTCTTCTTCTTCTTCTTCTTTTTTATTTCAGGGTCTTGCTCTGTCATCCAGGCTGGAATGCAGTGGCTTGATCTTGGCCCACTGCCACCTTGACCTCTCCGGCTTGAGTGATTCTCCCACCTCAGCCTCCCAAGTAGCTAAAACCACAGGTGCATGTCACCATGCCCAGCTAATTTCGTTAATATTTTGTAGAGACAGGATCTCTCTGTTTCCCAGGCTGGTCTTGAACTGCTGACCTCAAGTGATCCTGCCACCCCTCCCTCCCAAAGTGTTGGAATTACAGGTGTGAGCCACCGCGTGTCCGACCAAAAGCCCTTTCCTTCCTTCCTTCCTTCCTTCCTTCCTTCCTTCCTTCCTTCCTTCCTTCCTTCCTTCCTTCCTTCCTTCCTTCCTTTCTCTCTCTCTCTCTCTCTCTCTTTCTCTCTCTCTCTCTCTCTTTTCTTTCTGATGGAGTCTGGCTCTTTCACCCATGCTGGAGTGCAGTGGTGTGATCTCAGCTCACTGCAAGCTCTGCCTCCCGGGTTCACACCATTCTCCTGCCTCAGCCTCCTGAGTAGCTGGGACTACAGGCGCCCACCACCAAGCCCAGCTAATTTTTGTATTTTTAGTAGAGATGGGGTTTCACTGTGTTAGCCAGGATGGTCTCGATCTCCTGACCTCCTGATCCACCCGCCTCAGCCTCCCAAAGTGCTGGGATTACAGGCATGAGCCACCACAGCCAGCCCTTTTCTTTCTTTTCTTTCTCTTTTTCTTTCTTTCTTTCTCTCTCTCTCTCTTTCCTTCCTTCCTTCCTTCCTTCCTTCCTTCCTTCCTTCCTTCCTTCCTTCCTTCCTTCCTTCCTTCCTTCCTTCTTCCCTCCCTCCCTCCCTCCTTCCTTCCTTCCTTTCCTTCCTTCCTTCCTTCCTTCCTTCCTTCCTTCCTTCCTTCTTTCTTTCTTTCTTTCTTTCTCTTTCTTCTCTGTCTCTTTTTTTTCAAAGTGTCACTCTGTCACCCAGGCTGGAGTGCAGTGGCACAATCTTGGCTCACTGCAACCTCCACCTCCCAGGTTCAAGCGATTCTCCTGCCTCAGCCTCCTGAGTAGCTGGGACTACAGGTGAGTGCCACCACGCCCAGATAATTTTTTGTATTTTTAGTAGAGACGGGGTTTCGCTGTGTTAGCCAGGATGGTCTCGATCTCCTAACCTCAGGTGATCTGCCCGCCTCAGCCTCCCAAATTGTTGGGATTACAGGCGTGAGCCACTGCCCCCGGCCCACATTTTTTTTCTTAATCTCGGCTCTGGAAAACATTTTGATCTACAGAGGCATTTGTAAAGCTAGATGTGTTGTACAATTTGTTAAGTAGTGTTCTGTAGATGATTGTAAAAATGGGTCAGGGAGTAGAGGGTGATATAAAGTATCCCAGAATATTGTTGAGGAAAGAAATCTGGAGTCATGTGTGGGAAGCACAGAAGGAAATTTCTAAATATACAAGAAAGTTAAGATAGCTAGACTGGCTGTTCTGCCTATGGAGTAACCATTCTTTTATTTCTTCATTTTCTTAATAAACTTGATTTTGCTTAAAAAAATGATAACTAGACTGATCAAAAAGATATTAGCAATGAATGAATTGGATGAGTAAACGTGTGGTCAGAATGAGAGACCTGCTTGATGTTGAATCTCTTGGAGGTTAGTCCTTTCACATTCAATAAATATGTATTGAGACCCTTCTAAGCGTCTTCAGGGCTCTAGGTGCTGGTGATTCAGTGGTGAACAAAGCCACGGACTTTTTTTTTTTTGAGACAGAGTCTCGCGCTGTCGCCCAGGCTGGAGTACAGTGGCATGATGTCAGCTCACTGAAACCTCTGCTTCCCAGGCTCCAGCAATTCTCGTGCCTCAGCCTCCCGAGTAGCTGGGATTACAGGTGCCTGGCATAACTCCTCGCTAATTTTTGTATTTTTAGTAGAAATGGGATTTCACCATGTTGGCCAGTCTGGTATTGAACTTCTGACCACAGGTGATCTGCCCGCCCTGGCCTCCTAAATTTCTGGGATTACAGGTGTGAACCCTGCCAGCCAAGTCCAGCCTGGCCGGCCAAGGTCATCTTATTACCTACTTTACATTTTAATCCAGGAGCCATCTAATAAATCAATAAACAAAAATATAATGTAAGGTGGTAGGATGACAGGAGAAGCTTGCCTGAGAAGGTGACATTTGAATGACAACAGAAGGAACTGAGCTGTGCAGATATGTGGGGCAAAGAGCATTCCAGGCAGAGGGAACCGTAAGTGCAAAGGCCTTGAGACAGGAACATATTTGGGGCTACTCAAAGACTAGCAAGCAAGCCAGGGGGAGAGTGGAGGAAGACGACACGGGAGCAAGGGGACATTGCGGAGCCCTTGTAAACCATCTGAGGACATTGTTTTCCACCCTAAGATGAAGGCAGTGAGTGGTTTGGAGCACCGTCGGGGCGTGATCTGGGTTAGATTTTGGAAGGATCACTTTTGCTCTATGTGGAGCCAGACCGTGGTGAGAGAACGGCTGTGTGGCTATAAAAACTCTCTTCCAGATTTGCAAAATGTCGATGAGAATAACTGCTTTAAAATATCTTTATAGAATACTCTATCCAGATAAAAGAAACAAAAGTTTGGCATGATCTTCAAATAACCCAAGGGGGAGAAAAATATTAGGCAAATATAAACAGCATTGCATTCAAGAGGTGAAGTTGAGACATGCTTTCAATCTAGCCTCTGCAACAGCCAAGTCATCACAGCGCAATCAGATCCAGCTGGGACCACGGAAGATGACTACATATCCTGTGGATACTCAGCTTGGCACAATGTGGGTGGGAGCCAATGAGGGCTGGATGGATGGAAGCCCTGAGACTGCTGCCAACCCTTGTTCAGAGCTAGCGGAAACTTCTGACTCTGAAGTCTTCTTTGCAGCTGGAAAGGGGGAAAGGACTTAGGGAAGATGCTGAAGCTGGCTTGGATAAGGCAATGTCCCACTGGAGCTATTTCTGAGCATTTTATTGTTACTCAAATCTGTCTTCCCTCCCCACTTTGTAAGTTTCTATGCTGGTAATAATAGGTGATACTTATTCAGTAATTTACAATGTGCCAGGTACAATGTTAAACTTATCATATTCATTATCTTACTAATTTAAGCCTTCACAACAGCCCAATGTGGGAGGTGATATTATTATTGTCCACAATGCTTAGAAGTGGGATCAGAAGTTTAGAGACTTGCATAATTCCAGTTAGTAAGTAGCACAACTGGGATTCATCAGAATCCAGTCTGTGCATTTGAACAATAGCACTGTCTCTGACAGTTACTTGCCAAGCATCTACATGACGAGTTGACCTAAGGGTGGCAGAGTCTATTCTTACTTGGTTTCCCTTTAATATACATTGGCGGACGTTTTGCATCGCCATGAGGTCTGCTGACTCCCAGTGCAGGAAATAAATAGCCACAAGGCATTAGACTGATGTGAGAAAATGCTTATAACCAATATGCAAACCTTATTTTTTATTTATTTATTTTTTTGAGATGGAGTCTTGCTCTGTCGCCCAGGCTGGAGTGCAGTGGCCGGATCTTGGCTCACTGCAAGCTCCGCCTCCTGGGTTCACGCCATTCTCCTGCCTCAGCCTCCTGAGTAGCTGGGACTACAGGCGCCCACTACCATGCCCGGCTAGCTTTTTGTATTTTTAGTACAGACGGGTTTTTACCGTGTTAGTCAGGATGGTCTGAATCTCCCGACCTCAAGTGATCCGCCCACTTCGGCCTCCCAAAGGGCTGGGATTACAGGTGTGAGTCACTGCGTCCGGTTGCAAACTTTATTTTAAGCAGACCTGGTAACAAGAAAAAAAGACTTATAAAACAGGCATTCGAAGGGCATACTTGTACTTCAAAAATTTTTATTGCATAAATTGGTATATAGTTTCACACCACACAAAGTTATTACTTTGCCAAATGACTTGCCAGAGTATTCCTTTGGATAGACACAAAGCAAATAATGCAACTAGTGTACAATTTACTCTAGGACATTTATGCTTATGACATAATGTATCAAGCTCATAATGCTTATGACAAATATAGCTGCATGATGACAATCGTGGACAGTCAATGGCTCTTCGTAAAAAGGCTTATCTGGGATAAAAGTCAACAAGCTGGTGTTGACCATCAAGCATCACAACCTCATCACAGAACTTTCCTACTGAAACATTTTTACAAGTTGCTAACTTTAAAAATAATTTTATTTTATTTATTTATTTATCTATTTATTTTTTGAGACGGAGTTTCGCTCTTGTTGCCCAGGCTGGAGTCCAATTGCGTAATCTCAGGTCACCACAACCTCCGCCTCCCAGGTTCAAGCGATTCTCCTGCCTCAGCCTCCTGAGTAGCTGGGATTACAGGCATGCGCCACCACCTCCGGCTTTTTTTTTTTTTTTCTTTTTGGAGACGGAGTCTCCCTCTGTCACCCAGGCTGGAGTGCAGTGGCGGATCTCTGCTCATTGCAAGCTCCACCCCCTGGGTTCATGCCATTCTCCTGCCTCAGCCTCCCAAGTAGCTGGAACTACAGGCTCCCGCCACTACGCCAGGCTAATTTTTTTGTATTTTCAGTAGAGACAGGGTTTCATTGTGTTCGCCAGGATGGTCTGGATCTCCCGACCTCATGTTCCACCCGCCTCGGGCTCCCAAAGTGCTGGAATTACAGGCATGAGCCACCGCGCCCGGCCTAATTATATATTTTTGGTAGAGGTGGGGTTTCTCTATGTTGGTCAGGCTGGTCTCGAACTCCCGACCTCAAGTGATCTGCCCGCCTCGGCCTCCCAAAGTGCTAGGATTATAGGTGTGAGCTGTGCCCAGCTTATTTATTTATTTTTATTCTTTTGAGACAGGGACTCACTGTTGCCCAGGCTGGAGTGCAGTGGTGCCATCTTGGCTCACTGCAGCCTCAACCTCCCAGGCTCAAGTGATTCTCCCACCTCAGGCTCCCAAGTAGCTGGGACCACGGGCATGTGCCATCACGCCTCACTAATTTTTGTATTTTTTTGTAGAGACAGGGTCTCACTATGTTGCCCAGGCTGATCTCAAACTCCTGGGTTCAAGTGATCCTCCTGCCTTCGCCTCCCAAAGTGCTGGGATTATAGATGTGAGCCACTACTCCTGGAAAAAATCTTTTATTGTAAAAATTATTTTATTTTATTTTTTACCAGGAATAAAAAAAGTAACTTTTAACCACAGCTGAAACCTTTGTTTGCTACATCATAGCAAAGAAGCCCTGTGCATTAAGTATCACGTTTATAACTCAAAGTTACTTTCACCAAGTGGAGATGTTTCCCCTAGTGTTGTGGTTCATAAAAATAGCTAGATATTCCAGTGGTAAATATTCTGCAGATGATATTTTATTAATAAACTGACAGGGGAAGGAAAGAGATGGGTATGGAAGGATATCACTCTACTCTTTATCCTGACTACACATTTTGATTCATCCATACTTTGGAGAGATGCATGTCCAGAATTTACAGCCAATGGTCACCATGGAGAATTATGAAATTGGCAGACTCACCCCTCTGCCTTGAAGGGCAGTGGACAGAAAGGCGAATTTAGTGGATAATTTAGAACCCTAGGCTGGGTGCAGTGCTCACACCTCTAATTCCAGCACTTTGGGAGGCCGAGGCGAGTGGATCATCTGAGGTCGGGAGTTCAAGACCAGCCTGACCATCATGGAGAAACCCCGTCTCTACTAAAAAATACAAAATTAGCCAGGCATGGTGGCGCATGCCTGTAATCCCAGCTACTTGGGAGGCCGAGGCAGGAGAATCGCTTGAACCCGGGAGGCGGAGGTTGCAGTGAGCTGAGATTGTGCCACTGCACTCCAGCCTGGGCGAGAAAAACAAAACTCCGTGTCAAAAAAAAAAAAAAAAATTTAGAACCCCATTTCTGGAGGACTAATTCCTAATGTGGACTATCAATCCAAGTGTAGATGAATGAAGCACCATAGGCCGTGTGATACGGTTTTCATTCTAGCACAAAACATAACTCTCACTACCCATGGCCCTGTTGATAACTAAGGATCTGATACTGGCTTCCTGATATTTCTTTTTTTGGAGACAGAGTCTCGATCTGTTGCCCAGGCTGGAGTGCAGTGGTGCAATCTTGGCTCACTGCAACCTCTGCCTCCCGCATTCAAGTGATTCTCGTGCCTCAGCCTCCTGAGTAGCTGGGATCACATGTGTGTGCCACCACATCTGGCTAATTTTTGTATTTTTAGTAGAGACAGGGTTTCACCATGTTGGCCAGCTGGTCTCGATTCCTGAGCTCAGGTGATCCACCCTCCTTGCCTCCCAAAGTGCTGGGATCACAGGTGTGAGCCACCAGGCCCAGCTACTTCCTGATATTTCTGAAAACTCCGTTTTTACATTTTCTGTTCTGGAACACTTCAATCACGTGCTCAGTAGTTTTTTTCCTTAATGAGAGTAGATGTGTGGAGACGCTTTCCAGAGGGGATTTCCCCTAGCTAACTGTAAATTCTTTCTGTTCCCTTTTTTGTAGTATTTTTCCTAATCGTTAATTTTTACTGTTCATAAGAATTTCCTCAAATATTATTAAATATATTATTTAAAATAGAATCAGTGTATTTTTAAAATCTTAATATTAAGTAATATTTATTAATATTAGTTGTATTTCTATTATTTAAATATTTATGATTAATATGAAATAATATATCTATTGTTTAAATATTTATCAGTACATTTTTTCCCCCTTTAAGTTAAAAAAAAAAAAGAGAGAGAGAAACAAGAGAAGGAGTCCTTCCTCAGATTTAGTTTATGCTTTTGGCAAACTTTTCATCTTTTCAGTTGAATTAGTGACAATTACTTGTTGCATTAGAAGACTATGGGAATGACTTCAAAGAGCTTGTGCGCGCCTGTAGTCCCAGCTACTTGGTAGGCAGAGGCACGGGAATTGCTTGAACAGGGAGGCGGAGGTTGCAGTGAGCCGAGATTGTGCCACTAGACTCCAGCCTGGGCAACAGAGTGAGACTCTGTCTCAAAAAAAAAAAAAGAATATCTTAAAATGCTTTAGCAATTCAAATTAGCTCCAGTATATCTTACTTATTTGGAGTTAATACTTCAATGATACAAGTTGGCCACTTTTTTTGTTTGTTTGTTTGTTTTGTTTTTTTTTTTTGAGACGGAGTCTCGCTCTGTCGCCCAGGCTGGAGTGCAGTGGCGCGATCTCGGCTCACTGCAAGCTCCGCCTCCTGGGTTTACGCCATTCTCCTGCCTCAGCCTCCTGAGTAGCTGGGACTACAGGCGCCTGCCACCGCGCCCGGCTAATTTTTTGTATTTTTAGTAGAGACGGGGTTTCACCGTGGTCTCGATCTCCTGACCTTGTGATCCGCCCGCCTCGGCCTCCCAAAGTGCTGGGATTACAGGCGTGAGCCACCGCGCCCGGCAAGTTGGCCACTTTTGCTTATTAATTTTAGAAAAAAACTTCATCTTAATTACTTTTCTGTGGAGAAACAATTATAATCTGTACTATATAACCATTTATATAATTTGTAACAAAGATATACCCATTCTTTGGAAGAGAGCTATTTGTGCTAGTTGTTTTAAGTATGTTTATGTGTGAACCTCTCTGGGAAGTTTATATTTTGGTGACAAAATTTTTTTTTTTTTTGGTCTGAAAACTGGCGGAATGGATTTTTTTTAAATAAAATTTTTTTAAAAAAGAAAGCATTTTCTCCCCAAATTAGGTCTGCCAGTGGAAGTAAGTATGGCCTGGTGTTCCTTGCGTTCTTTTGCACCCTTTGGGCAAGGTGGCTTGTTGCTGAGAGATCATTTTGCACATTGGATTTCACTTCTAGATGCCTAAGCTCTATTTAGTAAGCTGGGTGAGTTTATGCAAAATAGCCACCCTGAAGTGGAAATATCCACCCAGTTTAGTAGCTGCCATGAATATATCACACTTCAGACTCAATACACCGTGAAGACATCCCCAATAGTTTCTAATCATTTACATATGTTCTTTCCTTAACAGCATTTGCATTATAATCACTTTATTCATAAATCAAATGGTCCATTTAAAAGATATTATATAGAGGAAAACTTATTTCAAGACTTGTTTACTAGTGTTTTTACTTAAGCTAACTCCCAAAGCCTATAAATAAAAAGGGTTATTTTCACGTGAACTGTTTAACTCATCAGTGTATATACAATGCATCTTGTGTAGAAGTTAGACCTCCTCTGAAAGAAATTTCCAGAAATATATTTTTATTTTAGGAACAACAGCTTAAGTTATAAGACACTCTAACTAAGTGTGTGTATGTGTTTGTATGTGTTTTTCTAACCATAGAAAACATTATTTTAGTGGATGTTCAAATACACAGTGGTACTGTCTGCTTCTTCAGAGGCTTCTGTGACAATAGGGATACAGGCTAAATGTACCATGTGTTATGTTGAATCAGGTTCCAGGGAGAGGGCTGTGTATCACTGAGGAGAAAACAGACCTTTGCTTTCAGAAAGATAATCTGGAAATCTAAAATACAAGAATCCCACCACATATTGTTGTATCTTCATAATGATGAATTACTAACATACTACTTTAATTTTATCTCTAAACTCACCTAGAGTCTAAAAGGAATTTTTACAATCCCCTTTTCCTTTTCCTTCCTTTCTTTTCCCTTCCTTTTCCCTCCCTCCCTCCCTTCCTTCCTTCTCTCTTTACAATCCCCTTTTCCTTTTCCTTCTTTTCCCTCCCTCCCTCTCTCCCTCCCTCCCTTCCTTCTCTCTTTACAATCCCCTTTTCCTTTTCCTTCCTTTATTTTCCCTTCCTTTTCCCTTCCTTCCTCCCTCCCTCCCTTCCTTCCTTCTCTCTCTCCCCTCTCTCTTTCTTTCTTTTTCTTGTTTTTTGATGGAGTCCTGCTCTGTCACCCTGGTTGGAGTGCAGTGGCACAATCTTGGCTAACTGCAACCTCTACCTCCTGGGTTCAAGAGAGTCTCCTGCCTCAGTCTCCCGAGTAGCTGGGATTACAGGCATGCGCCACCACACCAGCTGATTTTTGTTTTTTAATAGAGATAGGGTTTCACCATGTTGGCCAGGCTGGTCTCGAACGCCTGACCTCAGGTGATCCACCCACCTCAGCCTCCCACAGTGCTGGGATTACAGGCATGAGCCACTGCGCCTGACCTAAAGTCTCCATTTCTTATAACAAATTCATTCAACCTATGTGTTAAGGGAAGACGATGAGTAATCATAGTTCTTACCCAAAAGGAGTAAGAACAGGAGTAAGAATCAAATGCTATGGACTTAGTACATATGTGTAAAGGCCATTAGCTCTATAAAAATTTTAAGGTGAGGCAGGAGATTCATTCGATTCCACAAGTTTAAGCCTTTTTATGTTTCAGTGTAAGATGTTTATTTTATGTAAGTCAATGTGTGATAAAGTTAAATCCATGCAAGGAAGACACAGGCAGCTCAGTGGTTGGCTTTGGGGGGCAAAGGATGAAAGGAAAGCTGCTGTGCAGGCTGGAAGGGACAGGACAGTGGCTTTTTCTTCTTAGGAATCTTGGGAATTTTCTCAAGCTTCTTGGCTGCCCTGAGGAAGTAGTTTGACCTTTGCCTGGCTGCTCAGTAGTGGAATGAGATCCTGAGAGGTGAAACCAGCTGGACTTCCTGGGTCGAGTGGGGACTTGGAGAACTTTTCTGTCTTACAAGAGGTTTGTAAAATGCACCAATCAGCGCTCTGTAGCTAGCTAGAGGTTTGCAAATGCACCAATCAATGCTCTGTGAAATGAACCAAACAGCACTCCATAAAACGGACCAATCAGCAGGATATGGGTGGGGACAAATAAGGGCATAAAAGCTGGCCACCCCCCCAGCCAGCAGCAGCAACCCCCTGGGGTCCCTTTCCATGCTGTGGAGGTTTTGTTCTTGCACTCTTCACGATAAATCTTGCTGCTGCTCACTCTTTGGGTCTGTGCCATCTTTAAGAGCTATAACATTCACCGCAGAGGTCCGTGGCTCCATTCTTGAAGTCAGAGAGACCATGAACCCACCCTAAGGAACCAACTCCGGACATAATCCCATCCTAGTGACTCCTCTCTTGCAAAAGGCTTAGAATATTTTATTTCTAGTTTTTGTTTCTATATTGTTTCCATTGAAAAAGTATTATCTGGCAGAGTGTGGTGGCTCACTCCTGTAATTCCAGCAATGTTGAAGGCTGAGGTGGGAGGATCGCTTGAGCCCAGGATTTCAAGGCTGCAGTGAGCTGTGATTGCTGCTGCTGCACTCCAGCCTGGGGGACAAAGACCCTATCTCAAAAAAAAAAAAAAAAAAAAAAAAAAAAAAAAGCATTTAAGAAAACATTTTAACATTAACATTGTACTCTTATTTTAAACATTGCATTTAGGCCAGGCACGGTGGTTCACGCCTGTAATCCTAGAATTTTGAGAGGCCAAGATGGGTGGATAGCTTGAGGCCAGGAGTTCAAAACCAGCCTGGCCAACATGGTGAAACCCCATGTATACTAAAAATACAAAAAAAAAATTAGCCAAGCATAGGGGCAGGTGCCTGTTATCCTAGCTACTCGGGAGGCTGAGGCAGGAGAATCACTTGGACCCGGGAGGCGGAGGTTGCAGCAAGCCGAGATCGTGCCACTGCACTCCAGCCTGGGCAACAAGAGCAAAACTCTGTCTCAAAAAACAAACAAACAAAACCCATTATTACATTTAATATTTAACATTAACATCATATATTATCAGTCTATCAAACATTACAATGATTAAATCCATGCCACGTCAGTATTAACACACTTAACTTGCACAGATGTAGACAGAATACAATTTGTATGAAGCATCTTAGAATAGGAATTCAGCCTCCTGAATCAGACATCCAGACATCCCCAAGGCTCTGTGAGGACAAGGGATTGTTTTGGGTTCAAGGCAAGGTAAACCACAGCACATTGATCAGGGACCAGTCACCACTTGGAGGAGATGATACATATCTTTTTCTAGAAGTTTGTTTTCTTCCATTATATGATTTAAAGAAAAGGCAGCCACACTTCATATGGTGTTGGAGAATCTTGAAAAAACAAATTCACATTCTTTTCTCTCCACTTGATCAACAACTGTGTAATTCTAAATTCCTGGGAGGTATTGGGTTTGACTTTATTGGACTCAGCCCATAGTCTGAAATGAGGTGGTTTCTTTATTTGATAAGTTCCCTGACTAAAGTTTCAGCAACTGTTCTCAAAGAAATGCTATCTCTTTATCGTAAGAAAAGCTTTTCGTACCAAATTTTCAGTGTTCTGGTTGTTCCAAAATAGTAGGAATGGAAATGTTGGCTGTCAAAAAGTCCCTTCCTCTATTGGTGGAAAAGAAAAATAGTCTATTCGAATCATGAGAGGGATCGTAGAGATTTCCCATTCCAAAGTCCCTTCCTTTTTCAGACGAGGAAACTGAGGCCCAGCGAGGTTAACTGAAACAACACTGAGGGCTTGCCCTGCATTTGGGATGGGAATGAGATCCCTGGGTTTTTAGTGAATGGAATGCGATTCTTCAAACATCCTGGCCCGGTTATAAAATGCACGTTAACTCCCTGATGAGGTGGAGAGGCTGGGAGCTTGACTGAGCGTTACTGTTCACAAGTGTATCTTTTTACTTAAGGATTAGGAACTGTGTGCTGACTTAGCCCAGGTGAGCTTTGATTTTGCCCCAGGTCAACATCGGAAACCACATCTTTTATAGGAAAGCAATAGGAAAATCCCGTATGAGATTTCACATACATATTTATTTTCCTGATAAGACTCCAGGTTCCTGGTGTACTTGCTTTTGCTTCCCTGTTAATGATTTGATCGTGTTACCTCTCCTTTGTGATTTCGGCTTTTCTGAAATGATGTGAGTAATGGTCTAAGTCAGTCTCCCTTACTCGGTCAATAAATATTTGCTTCTGGTCTGTATTATTTTCTTTTTGCTGTTTAACATATAACTCTTTGTTGGTTATTATTTTTTTTCTGAGTGAATTTCACCCCACCTCTAAATGAAAGCTACACGAAGGCATCAGGCCTAGCTTAGTGTTTTTCACATCATTAATTCTAAGTAACATTTCTGAAGCTACTTGAAAACTAAAATTTTATAAGGTGAGCTACTGAAAAGTCATCACGTCAAGGCGTTAATGTATTGTCTTGATAATGATAAATTTCCACGTGTCAGAATTGCACAGAGCAGTACAGAATTCCTATAGCCACACAAGTTCCTCTTTCCCAGGGATTTCTGTGTACAGATTAAACCTCTATAAAATAAAGCTGTCAAAAGGCGAAATTACAACCACTTTAAAGATCAAACTGCCTTTTATGTGTGACGCTAGAACGGGCAGCACCTCCTTCTATATGGTAGAGTAAGTGTTCTGGTGGGTGGAGCAGAGGAGGTTTGCTTTATAGGCACAAAAAGGCTGAAGAGAGCAGAAATAAGGGACAAAAAGTGGATCGATCATTTCAAATTTACTTTCCCTACAGATGGTTAAAACAGAGGGGAACTTCCTCGTCACTCAGGCTCTGGTACACTAGGCTCCTTTCGACTGGTTGTTGTGTATCTTCTGTTTTGGGAAAACTGGCCTGTTTCAGAGTTCATTCAGATCTTGTGGCAATTAGCCTGAGTGACTCCATACTGGTTACTCAGGCTAATTGCTGGGGCCCAGAGTCGGAGCTCAGTCCAAACAACAGCCTCGCATAACTGTGTTTAGCAGACGCTGCCATTCCTTTCTCGGTCCCTTTTGTCTTAGAATCAATTGTCTGAATTACCAGGTATTGTCATCTCCAAGGGAGGATCTGTCTTGGAAATTTCCGGCTAGTCCCCTTTTCTTAATAGTGGACGTGTGTGTTTCCATAAGGAATGACTATGAATGGGCCAGTGTTTCATGGACCACGTCCTCCAAAACTCCTGTGTATTTACTTACAGACGATGGGCCGGAACAGGTGGGAAACACTGCCTCTGGTTGGATTCCAGCCAGTCCATAGGATGACATTGCGTGGCCACTGGTCTTATGCCCAGACAATGTTTTCCCTCTGCGGCTATGCCTTTAAGACAGAAAACTAAAAGGCTTAAACCCAGTAGACAATTCCAAGAGGAAGCTACTTTCTTTGTTGTGCTTCTGTTGTTGACACTTCTGTTCTCAAGGTTAATTACATATTTGGTTAATTGATTTAATTGGTTAATTGGTTTGCTGGGCCTGCCTCCTTGGTAAGAATTCAAATGCAAATTCACACCAGGCTATGCCCTTTCATTGCTGGTGGCCTATAACCAAGACACACACACACTACTTAATTATAAGTGTTTGTTTTGGGGAATTTGCTACTTGTTCTCTGAAGCAGATTTTCTTTTACACTAGGAGAGCAAATGCCAGTTTACTGCCAATTCCAGAAGTCTGCTCTATTGCAACAAAGAAGGAGATGGGAATGGCAGGGTCTGGAAGCATGAGACGTCTCTGACGTCTGCTCTGATCCTCCCAGTGCCTGGTGGTTCTGGGGCCAGAACTGGCCACAGTGACTTGAAATGTGAAGACGTCCTCCTTCCAGGGTGTGTCGTGTCCTCTCCACCTCGGCTGAGAAAACAAGAAAATGAAACGGGATTCAAAGCGTCAATTCTGAATGTTAGCACTTTCTGAATAATCAATAAAAAACGAATTCTGGCCGGGCATGGTGGCTCACATCTGTAATCCTAGTGCTTTGGGGGGCTGAGGCAGGCGGAGTGGTGGCACACGCCTGTAATCCCAGCTACTCGGGAGGCTGAGGCACAAGAATTGCCTGAACCTGGGAGGTGGAGGTTGCAGTGAGCGGAGATCACGCCACCGCACTCCAGCCTGGGTGACAGAGCGAGACTTCATGACAAAAAAAAAAAAAAAAAAGAATTATTTCTAGGTTGTTGGTGGAATAAGAAAAAGCAGAGGCCGGGCGTGGTGGCTCATGCCTGTAATCCCAGCACTTTGGGAGGCCGAGGAGGGCGGGTCATGAGGTCAGGAGATTGAGACCATCCTGGCTAACACAGTGAAACCCCGTCTCTACTAAAAATACAAAAAAATTAGCTGGGCATGGTGGGGGGCACCTGTAGTCCCAGCTACTCGGGAGGCTGAGGCAGGAGAATGGCGGGAACCCAGGAGGCGGAGCTTGCAGTGAGCTGAGATCGTGCCACAGCACTCCAGCCTGGGTGACAGAGAAAGACTGTCTCAAAAGAAAAAAAAAAAAAAAGAAAAAGCAGAAAAGGTGTTTCACTTAGGTGGGTTTTACATTTCTAGATTAACTCTCTAATCATTTCTAGTCCCTTCTATTTTCCATCTGCCTGATTGAAAATAGAAAAATCAGGATGGGCGTAGTGGCTCACGTTTGTAATCCCAGCACTTTGGGATGCAGAGGCGGGTGGATCACTTGAGGTCAGAAGTTCAAGACCACCCTGGCCAACATGGTGAAACCTCATCTGTACTAAAAATACGAACAATTAGCCGGGCGTGATGGCTCTTACCTGTAATCCCAGCTACTCGGGAGGCTGAGGCAGGAGAATCACTTGAACCTGGGAGGTGGAGGTTGCACTGAGCTGAAATTGATCTCGCTATTGCACTCCAGCCTGGACAACAGAGCGGGACTTCGTCTCAAAAAAAAAAAAAGAAGAAAGAAAAATTATTTTTCACAGATGACTTTATCCATGTTGAGCAAATTATTAGCCTCTCTCCTCTCTCTCTCTTTTTTTTTTTTTTTTTTTTTTTTTAAGGCTAGTGAAGTTCAGTAGTGAGAAGGAGGGAAGTAGAACCAGGAGTTCAATCTGTAACTGACTGAATAATCAATTGAGATAACTAACTACCTTCAGGCCAGTCTATCCGCCTACCATGTTTGGCATCCTGAAGATCAAAGTTTGGAGAAGAAATGCTCTAGGGTCCTCAGTCCTTGATGAATTGTACTCATAATAGAGTGAGTTGAAGGTTGCTCTTGCCATGTGTGTTTGCTAAGTGGTTCTGGGGAATCTGGAAAGAACTTGGCTGAGGACTTTAAACCTGGTGGTAGATCCTTTTAACTGGAGAATGGAGCCTGTCCATTGTTGGAATGACATTGTTTTGTTTTCTCTTTGATTGTTGGGTTTCTCATTTCTGCTGCAGGGTTAACAAATTTGTAACCTCCTTGGCAGTCTTGCCTGAGATTCTTCTTTCCTCTCCTCATAATTAGAGAGCTTTTTGTAATCTTTCATCAGACTTTCCTTTGAACTAGCTTAATTATGTCTCATTCTAGCTTTATTGATTGGTGTCGCTAATTGATCGTTTCTCTTCCATAATATTGCTTTATGCACTTTAAAAACAATTATAGCTTTTTTTTTTTTTTTCTTTGGAGACAGAGTCTTGCTCTGTCGCCCAGGCTGGAGTGCAGTGGTGCAATCTTGGCTCACGGTAACCTCTGCCTCCTGGGTTCAAGCAATTCTCCTGCTTCAGCCTCCCAAGTAGCTGGGATTACAAGCATGTGCTACTATTCCTGGCTAATTTTTTGTATTTTTAGTAGAGACAGGGTTTCTCCATGTTGGTCAGGCTGGTCTTGAACTCCTGACCTCAGGTGATCCACCCTCCTCAGCCTCCCAAAGTGCTGGGATTACAGGCATGAGCCACCATGCCCAGCCTAATTATAGATCTTTTCATGTCCATCTTCTCCATTGCTAAAATATTCTTTTAAAAAAGTAGAATTATTTTTTAAATTGCAGAAGTCATATCACAGTGGCACCATTTGACCTTTGTTTTTCCTTCTGAATCAGTCTTTAGGTTGCTCCCTACAAATCATACTTCAAGTGACATTTTCTTTGGATTTGTGGTTGAAAACCCAAACATGAGACCAGCATCCTACAAGCAGTGCGGAAGTCCATGGCAGAAGTTCTCAGGCTGTGTGCTGTGTGTGGAACTCTTGTTCATACATCCCAGTGTCAGAGGCCATTTCCTCTTTTTATAGGGAGGCTTGGGAGAAAGGCGGGTGGCAACACTGTCTCATTGATGAGTCATGTTCCTGTGTCTGTGAGCGTCAGGGAGAATGACAGAGCTCTCTGGAACAGCGTCCTCAGGGCCCACAGCACTACTCAGTGGGGTCTGATTCCTTCTGCTTTTTATAGTGAGGCGTTCATAGAGTGTCACAGCCTTCATGAGGAAACGGGAAATGAGATGGGGGCCCAAGCAGACGGACCAGACTTGGAGGGAAGAAAAGAAAAGAAAAAAACGAGAAAAATAGAGAGAGGAAAGAGGGTGATTAAAGGCAGATAAAGAAACGAGATGTGGCCGGACACAGTGGCTCACGCCTGTAATCCCAGCACTTTGGGAGGCCGAGGCGGGTGGATCACGAGGTCAGCAGACGGAGACCATCCTGGCTAACACAGTGAAACCCCGTCTCTACTAAAAAACAATACAAAAAAATTAGCCGGGCGTGGTGGCGGGCGTCTGTAGTCCCAGCCACTCGGGAGGCTGAGGCAGGAGAATGGCGTGAACCCGGGAGGCGGAGCTTGCGGTGAGCCGAGATCGTGCAGCGGCACTCCAGCCTGGGCAACAAAGTGAGACTCCGTCTCAAAAACAAACAAACAAACAAAAAAATAGGTCACTGTTATGGTTATTCCTGCCTTTGCATTGATGGAAAGGAAATGGTTTGGTGTCCAACTGTCAAACACTCTGAGTGTGAACGTATGGGCCTAAACTTGTCCTGTGTGAAAGCCGTGTGAATCATCTGGTATCTGTTCCTTACATCTTGGCAAAGGTTATCGTGTAGGCTCTGCAGTGGGATCAGGTATGTGGAAGAGGAGGTAGGGGGAAGAGAGGAGGGTAGAGGAGCCCCAGGCAGAAAGAGGGGGGTCTGCTGGGAGGCCTCCCCCCCAGAAGAGCCAGCGGCCTGGTGAGGCACAGCCCAGCCTCAGGTGTGAGCCTCTTGGATGTTGAGGAACAGGGTATAGCTGGACCAGGATGCAGGATGGATGAGACTGCCGGGGCCACCAGAGAGAGGCGGTCATATGGCTCAAGCTTTTGTTGGCTGCACTTTGGTGAACTAAACAACCAGGGGAGCGTGGATTTCATGCCAATTAGCTAATATTGCCATGCTGGTTTTTCACCCTGTGAAATTATTAACACCAGGTGTAACCATCGTGGCTCACTGGAACCCAGTCACCTCTTTCGATGACAGGATTTTTGTTTTCTTGCCCTTATCTAACATTCACATACTCAGTTAGTGTCAACTATCAACTAACATTAACATTGACCTTGGAGGCCTGTGAAGTCAGAGATGAAGACTGAAACTGGGGTTACACATGCTCTTGGTTTCACCATCTGCAGAAATATCAGGAGAAATAATAGGGATATTCATCCCAACGGACAGCCAGGCCCCTTCTAACACCACCTGTTTGCCTTGCCTATGCCCCCAGCACTCTGCTTGGTCCTATAGCTCTGCCTGCTGCGGCCACTAGCAACAGAAATGATCACAGCAGCCCTCGGTGTGCTCACTGTGGGCCAGACACTGCACTAAGCGCCGAACGCATGTCAGGTTATGGAATTCTCCAAACTCTAAGGTATCCTGGTCATATTGTTTATATTTTACAAATGAGTAAACTGACAGAAAGGTTAAAATGGCCCAGGGTCACACTCTGTTAAATAACACAGAAGAAACACAAGGTTGGAGAAACAATGCCTAACAAAACAGATTCTGTCTTTGCCCTCCCTGCCGCAGGAAGGGAGCTGCTCATATTTGACTGTGGTGTGAGACTCAGTCAGATGGGGTTTAGACTAGAGGCAGAGAGGTCCGAGAAGAAACCCTTCAGTAACAGGGGTGAGGAATGATGGATCCCCGAACTAAGGTGATAGCAATGAGAAAGGAGAGAAGGTGGATTTGGAAGTGAGAAAACACTTTGGGAGGCCAAGGCGGTGGATCACCTGAGGTCAGGAGTTCGAGACCAGCCTGGCCAACACTGTGAAACCCCATCTCTACTAAAAATACAAAAATTAGGCTGGGCGCGGTGGCTCATGCCTGTAATTCCAGCACTTTGGGAGGCTGAGACGGGCGAATCATGAGGTCAGGAGATCGAGAACATCCTGGCCAATGTGGTGAAACCCCATCTCTACTAAAAATACCAAATATTAGTCGGGCGTGGTGGCGGATGCCTGTAGCGCCAGCTACTCGGGAGGCTGAGGCAGGAGAATGGTGTGAACCTGGGAGGCGGAGCTTGCAGTGAGCCAAGATCGCGCCACTGCACTCCAGCCTGGGCAACAGAGTGAAACTTCATTTCCAAAAAAAAAAAAAAAAAAAATTTGCTGGGCATGGTGGCAGGTGTGTAATCCCAGCTACTCAGGAGGCTGAGGCAGGAGAATTGATTGAACCCGGGAGGCAGGGGTTGCAGCAAGCTGAGATCACACCATCGCACTCCAGCCTGGGCGACAGACTAACACTCTGTCTCAATAAAAAAATAAAATAAAAAAATAAGTGAGGAAAGAAGCCGGGCTCATTGACATAGTGACTGAGCAGAAGTCAGGGATTTGGGCCTGGGCTCCTGCCCTGGGAGTGAGAGGGGTCTTGGCAAATGGCACCACCCTTTCCTGCAGCCCTCCTGTATCTTGTGTTTATACCTGGAAGTGTGGCTTTAGCCAATGGAGCCAGAAGTCTGGTCAATGTCTGTGAAACACAGAAGAGCCGAGGTAGCCCTGCATCGTGGATGCCGCTGGTGCCTCACCCAGGCTCTCTTTGCTGGGGGCCCCTGCCCCAGCTGCTGGGTCGTTTGAGAGGCATACACCTGTGAGACCTTTTCTGGAAAAGTGCTCTAGACTTACAGGAGTCCCCCTGCCCGGAGACATCTGGGTAGGTACCTCAGGATGTCCCCATTTTCCCCACCACATACACATTGGGGACTGGCCAGCCACCTAGCAGATACAGAGCCAGAAAGACCCGGACCCTTTACTTCAAGGCCAGGCAGCTCTGTGGTTTGACTGATTGCACCGTCACCTCCTCCCTGTCCATGGACCAGGCTATGACTGGGCTTTCCCAGAGATCACATCCTGCTTCCCAGCATCCTCATCCTGGTCACCCTTCTCTCACTCCCCCTTAGGGGCTGAATTATGTCTTCTGACCCCAATTCATATGCTGAAGGCCTAACCCCAGTACCTCAAAATGTGACCATATTAGCAGATAGGACCTTTTAAGAGGTCACCATCTTTTAATTTTAATTTTAATTTAGTGAGCCTGTTAGGATGAGCCATAACTCAACCTGACTGGTGTCCCTATAAGAAGAAGAAATGTGGACAGACATTCCCAGAGACACTCGTGCACAGAGGAAAGACCATGTGAGGATACCATGAGAAGGGGGCTGTCTGCAAGCCAAGGAGAGAGGCCTCTGGAGAAACCAAACCTACCAACAGGTTGTTCTTGAACATCCACCCTGTAGAACTGTGAGAAAATTAACTCCTTTTTTATTTTATTTATTTATTTATTTTTGAGACGGAGTCTTGCTCTGTCGCCCAGGCTGGAGTGCAGTGGTGTGATTTCGGCTCACTGCAAGCTCCGCCTCCTGGGTTCACGCCAGTCTCAGCCTCCCAGGTAGCTGGGACTACAGGCGCCCACCACCACGCTTGGCTAATTTTTTTGTATTTTTAGTAGAGACGGGATTTCACTGTGTTAGCCAGGATGGTCTCGATCTCCTGACCTCGTGACCCGCCTACCTCGGCCTCCCAAAGTGCTGGGATTATAGGCTTGAGCCACCGCGCCCGGCCGAGAAAATTAACTTCTGCTGTTGAAGCCTCCCAGTCTATGGCAACCCTAGCAAATTAGTGGACTCCCTCACATGTTTTTACTGAAGCACATTTCCTCAATAAACCAAAAGCACCAGGATCCTGGTCTCACATGCTGCTTCTAGGGAACGTGACTAAAGACACAAAGGCACTAAGGAAACAATGTTCAGATTGTATTCCAAGTGTGCCGGCCCTTTACTGATTATTTCATTAACTTGTTAGTGGAGAGTTAAGACCCAGGCAGCAGACAGGCTCCCAAGGGCTTCCAAGGACAGTGTGTTCTGTGGCCAGTCCAAGCTTTAGAAGCGGGGGAGTCCCCCAGTTTCATCTGGGAATGGAGCCTCCCTCTTTTCCCCAATCATTTGGCCTTCTACACCTTAAAGAAGTCTGTGTTAAAATAAGTTACAATGTACACATAAATTAATTTGTTTCTGGTTAAAATCAGAAAGACATTCAATCTTGATAAAAACTAGTTTCAATCTATCAGAACATGAACTTCTTCTTTTTTTTTTTTTCTGATGGCAAATGCTTTTGATTTGTTTGTACCTTGTGGCTACATACGTAGCAGATAAATGAAGGGGCAAAGTGAATTAGAAAAAACTCAGGACTAGGAATTGAGAAGCCCAGGATCAAGTTCTGCTGTATAAGTCTGTTTTCACACTGCTATAAAGATACTACCTGAGACTGGATAATGTTTAAAGAAAAGAGGTTTCATTGACTCACAGTTCCACATGGCTGGGGAGACCTCAGGAAACTTAAAATCACGGCAGAAGGCTAAGGGGAAGCAAGGCATGTGTTATCACGGCAGCAGGAGAGAAAGAGAGAGAGTGAAGGGGGAAGTGCCACACTTTTAAACCATCGGACCTCATGAGAACTCACTATCACGAGAACAGCAAAGGGGATATCTGCCCCCATGATCCAATCACCTCCTACCAGGCCCGTCCCCTGACACATAGGGATTACAATTCAACATGAGATTTGGGTGGGGACACAGAGCCCAACCATATCAACTGCTTCAACCAGTTGTCTGATTTTAGACCTTCTATTATTCTTGGCTTGGCTTCAGGTTTTCTAAAACAACTCTCCCACAAAAACAAAAACACAAAAACGAACAAATAAACAAACAAAAAACCACACAGAAAAAAAGGATCCCAAAATGCTCTCCAAATCTTATTTCCTTCTAAGGTTCTTTATTCCGACAATCCTGGATATTTCAGTCAAAGGTGTTCCAGCTTCTAGGGTTGCTCCAGTCAGAACCGTCTCACCTCTCTGCAGTTTGCAGGTGGATCTCCACCCACATTGTGTGCCAGTTTTCACTGGCGAACTTCAACTCCCTTTACCTCTCTGTCCTCAATTCCCCCAGTAGGCTCTGCATGTCAAATAAACCTCTTCGAATAGAATTGGAGTCTGGCTCCGTAGCATTTATTGAAAACCCATTATATCCTGTTTACTTATTCTGCAATCGGAGCCTGCACATTTCTGATACACTAATGGGAAAGTTTTGGCCAAAGAGGAGGCGATTGTTCTGGCTCTGTCCTGTCCCATGATATCAAACATTCATCTGTGGAACACATCTGAAACCTTTTGTCCTCTAGTGGCTACAGTGGTTAACCTTGAGAGAGAGAGAGAGAGAGAGAGAGAGAGAGAGAGAGAGAGAATGTGTGTTGTGTTGGGGGAGGGTTTTTGGCAGCAGAAAGCATTGATTTTATTAGCTTAGGACAACTTATGCTGTGTATTCAAGAAACTGTCAAAATCCCAAAAGTGTACTGTCTAGCATGTAGTTCGTTCTTTCTTTCTTTCTTTCTTTCTTTCTTTCTTTCTTTCTTTCTTTCTTTCTTTCTTTCTTTCTTTCTTTCTTTTTCTTTCTCTCTCTCTTTCTTTCCTTCTTTCTTTCTTCTTTCTTTCCTTCCTTCCTTCCTTTTTTTCCTCTTTCTCTCTCTCTCTCTTTCTTTTGTTGAGATGGAGTCTCGCACTGTCGCCTAGGCTGGAGTGCAGTGGCGTGATCTCTGCTCACTGCAACCTCCGCCTCCCAGGTTCACGAGATTTTCCTGCCTCAGCCTCCTGAGGAGCTGGGACTATAGGCGCCCGCCACCATACCCATCTTTTTTTTTTTGTATTTTTAGTGGAGACGGGGTTTTACTATATTGGCCAGACTGGTCTTGAACTCCTGACCTTGTGATCCACCTGCCTCAGCCTCCCAAAGTGCTGGAATTACAGGTGTGAGCCACTACGCCCGGCCAGTTTATTTTCTTAAGCCTCTGCTGACAGTGAACTGACCGAGACCATGAAGTTCCTGAACAATTACAAGAAAGAAGTCTTCTCATCTTTTCCTGGCAGAGCAGGTTCTTTACACCTCTCTAAAAGCCGCCCAGGGACTCCCATTCAAAGCCTCTTGAGATGGAAAAGACGCTCTTCTTCTTCTTCTTCTTCATTATTATTATTATTATTATTTGAGACGGAGTCTTGCTCTGTCACCCAGGCTGGAGTGCAGTGGCATGATCTTAGCTCATTGCAATCTCCACCTCTGGGTTCAAGCAATTCTCCTGCCTCAGCCTGCTGAGTAGCTGGGATTACAAACCGGGCTAATTTCTGTGTTTTTAGTAGAGACAGGGTTTCACCACGTTGGCCAGGCTGGTCTCAAACTCCTGACCTTGTGGTCTGTCTGCCAGCCTCCCAAAGTGCTGGGATTACAGGCGTGAGTCACCGTCCCCGGCCCCAGATTTTGTTTTCAAAAAATTTATAAACTTCCTGGGGTGAAGAGGCAAATACCAACATTTCATCTGACTTTCATTCTGCCACTGAATGGACCTCACAATCCTGACTCCATAGTCAATGTGAAGATAATTTGCCACCCACCTCCTGGAACCATCGCTGTTCCTCTAGAAATGAAGATGGATTCACAGATACGATTACACATACGTGAAGTTCTGGAACAGGTAAAACTAATCGATGGTGACAGAAATTGCAACAGTGGTTTCCTTCTTGGTAGAACTCATTGGAAAGGGGCATGAGGGAACTTTCTGGGGTGTTGAAAAGTTGTTTAACTTAATTTGGGTGGTGGTTTACATATGTGTATACAATTGTCAAACCCCATTGAATCATAAAGACCTCTATGTTTCCTAATATTTAAATTATTCTTCAATTAAATAATTAGTGGACAGTGCTTGAGATGAACACTATAAAGCCCATTTCTTTCCAAACATACTTGTTCCCTGTTATATATTAATTTATCCTTGAGCCAACGCCCAGTGGGCTCCCCCTTCACAGTGGCACCAATGTAGAGGGATGGCAAATTCTCAGGTTGGTTTTGATTACAACAGTGGGCAGAATAAATGTGATTTCTCAAACAAAGTGGTGGACTTGGACCTTGCCTCAAGTTACGGACCTCAATCTCTCATGGATCTCAATCTCTCACAGACCCCAATCTCTCACGGATCTCAATCTCTCACGGACCTCAGTCTCTCACAGACCCCAATCTCTCGGGAATCCAAGGCCCAGATGAATCAAGGCATTTTTCCTAAGGTCACACAGTCAACCAGTAGTAGAGCTGGGTCTAAAACTTAGACCAGCTCCCTTTCCCCTTCCCTACATTTAGTCTTTCTTTCTTTCTTTTGTTCCTTCCTTCCTTTCTTTTCTCTCTTTCTTTCCTCCCTCCCTCCCTTCCTTCCTTCCTTCTTTCTTCCTTCTTTTTTCTTTCTTTTTTCTTTCTTTCTTTCTTTCTTTCTTTCTTTCTTTCTTTCTTTCTTTCTTTCTTTCTTTCTTTCTTTCTTTCTTTCTTTCTCTTTTTCCTTCCTTCCTTCTTTCCTTCCTTCTCTCTTTCTTTCTTTTTTCTCTCTCTTTCCTTCCTTCCTTCCTTCATCCCTCCCTCCCCCCCTCCCTCCCTGCCTTCCTTCCTTCTCTCTTTCTCTGTCTCTCTCTCTAACAGTCTCTCTCTCTCTTTCTTTCAAATAGAGTCTTGCTCTGTTGCCCAGGCTGGAGTGCAGTAGCACACTCTTGGCTCACTGCAACCTCTGCCTCCCGAGTTCAAGTGATTCTCCTGCCTCAATCTCCCGAGTAGCTGGGATTACAGGTGTGCACTGCCACGCCTGGCTAATTTTGGTATTTTCAGTAGAGACAGGGGTGTCAACATGCTGGCCAGGCTGGTCTCGAACTCCTGACCTCAAGTGATCTACCCACCTCGGCCTCCCAAAGTGCTGGGATGATAGGCGTGAGCCACTGAGCCAGGCCAAGTTCAGTTTTCTTTCCATCATAGTATGTGGAGTAGAAAAGAGACTTCTCTCAGACCAACCTTTGTTCCCAACCTTGATCTATCAGGTATTACTTGTATGAACTCAAAATAATGTATGTACTGCCCCATGCCTCAGTCTCCACATCTATCAAACGGAGATACCATGTTTACCCGCGGCTGAGACTAAATGAAATAAAGTCTATCAACACCGGTGCTGACTGACTGGCGGCCCCTTCTCCTTCTGGCCCTATTCATTGCTCATTCTCCTGCCCGGCCTCTTCCTTTGAATGCTTTTCATGACTAATTCTCCATATTTCCTCCCTATACTCAGCCCCTTGGTATGTTTATTCTCTAGGTTATAAAATGATGAATCAGCTCTTTAAATAAATATTTTTCTTCGTGAGAATTAATAACCCTAAGTGTTTAAGGCGAGTTTTAAAAAATTCCCTAAGTCTCTTTTTCCCTATCCCCAGCAAACTCTTGATCCAATAAGAAAATAAACCTCGTAAATAAGACAAACTGCAGCATATTGCAAAGAAACTGGATACTTTTTTTTTTTTAAAGAAAATATGTGAAAAGGTAAAAAGACTTCAACTTCTCGTAGACTTTCTGTCATCTTTGGCAAATTATATTACTTTCCTGTGCCTATTTAAGAACCTCTTAAGATAAAAATGGCTGTTTCTCTTGCAAAGTTGTGAAACCAAGTAGAAATAATTAGTACTTTCTCTATCTAAATACATTTTAGGACTTTTGAGGTCCTAGCATCAGACTCTCATCTGGTTCCTCAGATCATCTGGAAGACGTTTCAATACTGAGGGTCTGAAATTTGAAGGGGACAAATGAGTGCTTTGCTGCTTGGACCAGTGACACATTAACTTCGTTGCCTTGTCCCTTCAGAAACCGCTTCTCTTCTGCTGTGCACCACTGTGTTTTTATTTCTCTCCTGGTCAATTCCAACCCTGGCAACACCTCCGGAGAGGGTTGACCAGGCAACTATTAAGTACAAGCGGGCCGGGTGCAGTGGCTCACGCCTATAATCCCAGCACTCTGGGAGGCTGAGGCAGGAGAATCACTTGAGCCCAGGAGTTTGAGACCAGCCTGGGAAACATAGCAAGAATCTGCTCTACAAAAAATTTAAAAATTAGTTGGGCATGGTGGTGCACGCCTTTAGTCCCAGCTACTCAGGAGGCTGAGGTGGGAAGATCACTTGAACCCAGGAGTTGGAGGCTGCAGTGAGTTGAGATTGCACCACTGCACTCCAGCCTGGGTGACAGAGCGAGACCCTGTCTCCGACAACAACAACAACAACAACAACAAAAAGAAGAATAGTGTTTGATATAGCCACTGCCTTCTCTTCTCACCATGCAAAGCCTAGACATTGCCAAGAAGCGCGTGATCATGACGCAAGTCCAGCCAGCACTATGTCTGGCAGAGAAAGCCACCCAAGAGTGACCCCTGAGAATCCTCAGTGTTGGCTGCTGTCATGGATCTGACCCACACTAATTTCCCGAGTGAAATTGGGGCTTAGAGAATGTGCAGCATTCCAGCAGCAGGCACGTCGATGGCTGCTGGTTTTCATTTCGTGATAGAGCCAGCAAGCTCTTAAAAGGCGAACATTGCACACAGGAAGACACAAAACAAACACACTCCTCAAATCCCCGCTAGTCAGGCTGAGCTGAAAAACAAACTTCGAATTTTCTCCCTTAAACGGGACTGAACTTGACTGGGGCACTTGAACGTTTCCTTGGAAATGTCAAACAGCAAAACTCTATTCTTTCTGGCCCCATCTTTTAAACTCTATCCCTCCAGGGAAGACCTTGTAGATTTATGCTTCTTATACACTTATGCTTAAAAAAAAAAAATCACATCCTGTAGATTCTAGCTGAGGTTCTCAGTTTAGTCTTTAGCACAATTTTTTCTTTAATCACATGGGAAGAGAATTTGGCTTAAGGACTCGTTTTTCCAGGAAGACCCAATAATTACTGGGCTGTGCCTAGCACACACTGAGTCTTGGGTTGAAGTTGATATTGAGATAAGCTTTAGAAATTCTGTATTCAACATAATTTTATATATTTGCTTTAGTTCACATAGCAAGGAAAGGGTATTCAGTAAGGAGTTCAGTTCACAGAGCCACGTGATGGCAGACTAGGGGGTCAAAGCTGGAGCTCCAGTTTCCCAGTGTGGTGTCTTTTGCACAGAGCACAGATTTTGTGTTTTAAGCAATTGTGCCTTTTATTTATTTATTTATTTATTTATTTATTTATTTATTATTTTTTTGAGATGGAGTCTTGCTCTGTCGCCCAGGCTGGAGTGCAGTGGCGCGATCTTGGCTCACTGCAAGCTCTGCCTCCCGGGTTCATGCGATTCTCCTGCCTTAGCCTCCGGAGTAGCTGGGATTACAGGCGCCTGCCACCACGCCCGGCTTTTTTTTTTTTTTTTTTTTTTTTTGTATTTTTAGTAGAAACGGGGTTTCACCGTGTTAGCCAGGATGGTCTCGATCTCCTGACCTTGTGATCCGCCCACCTCGGCCTCCCAAAGTACTGGGATTACAGATGTGAGCCACCGCGCCTGGCCAGCAATTGTGCCTTTTGTTTTTATTTTTTTAGAGACAGGGTCTCACTCTGTCACTCAGGCTGGACTACCATGGTTTGATCATAGTTCACTGCAGCCTCCAACTCCTGGGCTCAAGGGATCTTCCTCCCTCAGCCACCAGAGTAGCTGGGATTACTGGCAATTGCCACCATGCTCGGCTAATTTTTAATTTTTTTTTGTAGAGATGGGGTCTGACTATGTTGCCCAGGCTGGTCTCAAACTCCTGGTCTCAGGTGATCTTCCCGCCTGGGCCTCCCGTAAGTGCCAGGATTAGAGGCGTGAGTCACCATGCCTGGCCAGCAATTGTGCCTTTTAATCTTCTTTGCTTCCCTAATGCAGATCTTGGTCATGTTTCCTAGATGCCCATTTGACTGCCTTAATTCATAGCCAATAAAGTGGGAGCAGTGTTGAAAGCAAACCAGCAACCCCCATTGTTGCTCCCAGCAACTCCCTGCTCAGCCCTATCCTCCATCTGACTGCTCCTTTGCCTTTCTCCATCTCAGACTCTGGAGGCAGGAAGGCAGGGTAAGGCCAGAGATAGAAAAAGCATAGTTGCTCCAAGGGTAAATGTGGTGCAAGCACGGTTCATCCTAGTTCCCTTATAACAAAGATAATGATTGACGATATTTATTGATTTCGTTCTCAATTGTATTCTCTAGATTAAAAAGAAATAAAAAGATTCGGTGAAAATCTCTTTCAGTTGGTTCTCTAGAAAACATTTGGGTTTATGATGAGCAAAAAATAGGTACCTGGTTTCATTTGCATAGGCTTTGCCAAACTTTAATAGAACTCAGAGAGTTCTACAAATTAGGCAATGAGTAATTAAAAAGAAAAAAGGGCCGGGCGCGGTGGCTCAAGCCAGTAATCCCAGCACTTTGGGAGGCCGAGGCAGGCGGATCACGAGGTCAGGAGATCGAGACCATCCTGGCCAACACGGTGAAACCCTGTCTCTACTGAAAAATACAAAAAACTAGCCAGGCGAGGTGGCGGGCGCCTGTAGTCCCAGCTACTTGGGAGGCTGAGGCAGGAGAATGGCGTGAACCTGGGAGGCGGAGCTTGCAGTGAGCTGAGATCCGGCCACTGCACTCCAGCCTGGGCGACAGAGCAAGACTCCGTCTCAAAAAAAAAAAAAAAAAAAAAAAGAAAGAAAGAAAAAGAAAAAAGGCAGCTTTTGGCTTATTGTGATATTGTGCTTAGCTCTATTAGCTATCATCAATAGTGAAGGAATAGAGGAATGGGACCTAACTGTATGGAGAGACTGAGGTAGAGTTAAGGGAACCCTGGGCAGGGTTGAGGACAAAGGCGGAGAATACTGAAAACAAAAGCGTGTTGCAAAGTCTACGTGCCCTTTAAGAGCTTCCTCTTCCACATTCCCAGAACCTGACTTCAAAACCTTCTTTTCCTAAGACTTGAGGTTGCATCTCAGGAGGAATATGAGTCTTTCTTCCCAAACCTTTGCTTTATCATCAAATCGACTGAAACCTATAAATAAAGGTTAGTGTGGGTGGAGAGGGTACACTTAGGGAAATTCATTTTCTGGCATCACAGAATTATCTTAAATAATGCATAAGGAACCATTGACTGTAGAGCTGTTATTGAACAGTAACAGCAATATGCTCAGAGCACGATGCTGAGCTCTATATGTTAGTAACAAAGCTAACAAAAAGAAAGGTGGCACTTGGCCCTATTTCATTTGCCAACTGGGAAATGAAATCATCAACATGCTTTATAAGTGATTGGCTAGTTTCCATCATTTATATGCCATATTTAAAAAACGAAAACTGAGTTTTGAGGTATATGTTATAGAGATTCTTCAGTAATATTTCACTTTTTACTAAACTGTGTAGTTGGTCAGGCAGGGTGGCTCACGCCTGTAATTCCAGCACTTTGAGAGGTTAAGGCGGGAGGATCACTTGAGTCCAGGAGTTCAAGACCAGCCTGGGCAACACAGGGAGCCTTCTTCTCTAAAAATAAATAAATAAATAAAAAGTAGCCAGATGTGGTGGCGCATGCCTGTAGTCCCAGCTACTCAGGTTGTTGAAGTGGGAGGATGGCTTGAGCCTGGGAGGTAGAGGTTGCAGTGACCTGGGATCATGCCTCTGCACTCCAGCCTGGGTGGACAGAGCAAGACCTTGTCTCAAAACAAAACAAAAAACTGTATAGTCAGTTAGTCAAATCTTGGTGTTTGCAGGAAGAGCTTGGTTTGCAACTCATTTTCCCTTGTAAGATATTTGCATATTCTAAATTAAAAATTACTCTGCTGCCTTTTTAGTACTAGGAAAAACAGAAGCCCTCTTGTGGTGAGATAAAAAAATGCAAGCTGCGTTCCTTTAATCAGTTTCAGGGCTTAGTTTTAGTTAGGTTAAGCCTCAAACTGATTTCTACCAATGTTTTACCATTTAGAAAAATATAACACGAATAAAAGAAGCAGTGTTTCAACATATACTCTGAAAGAATTGAGAATCTAAAAAGAAACAGATTAATGTTAACTGTAGTGGAAGCTGAATGACAATCCCATCATATAGCTTTTGTAACTGTCCTCCTGCTGTGACTTTATTGTGAGATTTTAAAATTAGGTGTTGCATCATAGTGTGATGATAATTACACAGCTTGGCTCGTTAAGGCCATAAAACATTGTGGATTTGGAAAGCAGTACACTCCTGTAGTTAGAACACAGGGGGCTAGGATCAGAACTGGTTTGGTTTGCACAGAATCAATTATTTTTCTCCTTGTGTCCCCCGCATTTATTTCTGGAGTTAAGAAATGGATATTTGGGCCGGGCGCGGTGGCTCAAGCCTGTAATCCCAGCACTTTGGGAGGCCGAGACGGGCGGATCACGAGGTCAGGAGATCGAGACCATCCTGGCTAATATGGTGAAGCCCCGTCTCTACTAAAAATACAAAAAACTAGCCGGGCGAGGTGGTGGGCGCCTGTAGTCCCAGCTACTCGGGAGGCTGAGGCAGGAGAATGGCGTAAACCCGGGAGGCGGAGCTTGCAGTGAGCTGAGATCCGGCCACTGCACTCCAGCCTGGGCGACAAAGCGAGACTCCGTCTCAAAAAAAAAAAAAAAAAAAAGAAATGGATATTTGGCCAACGTTTCTTTCCTCACTGGGCTCTGAGACGCCTGTTCTCTGGTGTCCTACTCGAGCTGCTATCTGTAGGCCTGGCTTTGCTAAGCAACTCTTTCTTTTCCTGAAGATCTTTTCTTTTTGGGTATACTTTTCTTTTTTAATAACATCATTATAGATTTGCAAGGAGTTGCAAAAAAAAATGTACAGGGAGATCCAACGTACCCTTCACCCAGCCTCTTCTGATGGTCATGTTTATATAACCAGATACGTTGTAGAAATTAGGAACCTGATATTCGTACAATCCATAGAGCTTTAATTGCATTTATCAGCTTTACAAACACTCATTTGTGTGTATGTGTGTGTGTGTGTGTGTGTGTATAAAGTTCTGTGCAATTTTGTCACATGTATACATTCATGTACCTGTAACTACAGTCAAGATACGAAATTGTGGCCTGGCACAGTGGTTCATATGTGTAATCCCAGAGCTTCAGGAGGCTAAGGCAGGAGGACCGCTTGAGGCCAGGAGTTTGAGACCAGCCTGGGCAACATAGGGAGCCCCTATCTCTACAAAAAAATTAAAAAATTAGTCAGGTGTGATGGAAGCACCTATAGTCTTAGCTGCTCAGGAGGCTAAGGCAGGAGGATCACTTGGGCCTGGGAGATCGAGGCTGCAGTGAGCCATGATCACACTCTCATGCCACTGCACTCCAGCCTGGGTAACAGAGCAAGACCTTGTCTCAATAAAAGATACAGAATTGTGCCATTAGCCCAAGCTACCCCTTTATGTTTACACCCAAGTTCTCTTCCTCCCACACCTACCTGTGGCAATCACCAATCTGTTTTCTATCTCTATAGTTTGGTTATTGTACAATTTTATATAAGTGGAATCATAACTTGTTGAGATGGACTATTTTTTCACTCAGCATAATTCCCTTGAGATGCATTCAAGTTGTTGTCTATTCCGTGGTATGGCTAGACCACAGTGTGTCTGACCATTTGCCCACTGAGGGACATTTGGCTTGTTTTCAGTTGTTTAGCTGTTGGGAATAAGATATATATATATATATATATTTTTTTTTTTTTTTTTTTGAGACGGAGTTTTGCTCTTGTTGTCTGGGCTGGAGTGCAATGGTGCAATCTCGCTCACTGCAATCTCCGCCTCCCCAGTTCAAGCGATTCGCCTACCTCAGGCTCCCGAGCAGCTGGGATTACAGGCATGTGCCACTGAGAGGTGAAGCCCACTGGGCTTCTGGGTTGAGGGGGGACTTGGAGAACTTTTCTCTCTAGCTAAAGGATTGTAAACACACCAATCAGCACTATGTGTCTAGCTAAAGGTTTGCAAAGACACCAATCAGCACTTTGTAAAAATGCACCAATCAGCACTCTGTGTCTAGCTAAAGGTTTGTAAACGCACCAATCAGCACTCCGTAAAAACGCACCAATCAGCTCTCTGTGTCTAGCTAACAGTTTGTAAACACACCAATCAGCACTCTGTAAATATGCACCAATCAGCACTCTATGTCTAGCTAAAAGTTTGTAAATGCACCAATCAGCACTCTGTAAAAACGGACCAATCAGCACTCTGTAAAATGGACCAATCAGCAAGATGTGGGCGGGGCCAAATAAGGGAATAAAAGCTGGCCACCTACGCCAGCAGTGGCAACCTGCTTGGTTCCCCTTCAAAGGTGTAGAAGCTTTGCTCTTTTGCTCTTCACAATACATCTTGCTGCTGTTCACTCTGGGTCCACGCTATCTTTATGAGCTGTAACATTTACTGGGAAGGTCTGGGGCTTCACTCCTGAAGTCAGCCAGACCACGAATCCACCAGAAGGAAGAAACTGTGGACACATCTGAACATCAGAGGAACAAACTCTAGACACACCATCTATAAGAACTGTAACACTCACCGTGAGGGTCTGCGGCTTCATTCTCGAAGTCAGCAAGACCAAGAACCCACCAGAAGGAATCAATTCTGGACACACCACCACACCTGGCTAATTTTGTATTTTTAGTAGGGACAAGGTTTCTCCATGTTGGTCAGGTTGGTCTTAAACTCCCGACCTCAGGTGATCCACCCTCCTTGACCTCCCAAAGTCATGGGAGTACAGGCGTGAGCCACTGCACCCAGCCTGACAATTCTTATACAGGTTTTTGCTAAATTATGAAGTGTTGATAAACTAAAGAAAACCTAGTAATTTTTTTAAAAGAACTGGCCGGGTGAGGTGGCTCACGCCTGTAATCCCAGCACTTTGGGAGGCTAAGGTGGGCAGATCACGAGGTCAGAAGATCGAGACCATCCTGGCTAACCCGGTGAAACCCCGTCTCCACTAAAAAATACAAAAAACTAGCTGGGCGAGGTGGCGGGCGCCTGTAGTCCCAGCTACTCGGGAGGCCGAGGCAGGAGAATGGCGTGAGCCCGGGAGGCGGAGCTTGCAGTGAGCTGAGATCTGGCCACTGCACTCCAGCCTGGGCGACAGAGCAAGACTCCGACTCAAAAAAAAAAAAAAAAAAAAAAAAAATTAGCTGGATGTAGTGGTGGGCGCCTGTAGTCCCAGCTACTCGGGAGACTGAGGCAGGAGAATGGTGTGAACCCGGGAGGCAGAGCGTGCAGTGAGCCGAGATCGTGCCACTGCACTCCAACCTGGGCGACAGAGCGAGACTCCATCTCAAAATAAGTAAGTCAGTAAGTAAGTAAATAAATAAAAAGGAGAACTACATTTCTTCAGCATCAAGTCATATTAGTTAATCTAAAACTTAGTTTCTTTGACAGGCCAAGCCCAGTGGCTCATGCCTGTAATCCCAGCACTTTGGGAGGCTGAGGCAGGCCTATCACTTAAGGACAGGAGTTCAAGGCCAGCCTGGCCATCATGGAGAAACCCCATCTCTACTAAAAATACGAAAGTTAGCCAGGTGTGGTGGTGTATGCCTGTGGTCCCAGCTACTTGGAAGGCTGAGGCTTGAGAATCACTTGTACCCTGGAGGCAGAGGTTGCAGTGAGCTGAGATCGAGCCACTGCACTGCAGCCTGGGAGACAGAGTAAGACTCTGTCTCAAAAATAAACAATACAGTAAAATTAAAATAAAATTAATTTTTTTGATGGTTCTTTATGGCAGCCTCCTCATGATGGAAGTCTTCCTGGGCTCTGATTTTAAATCCTTACCCTTTTATTATAAGGCAAGATTCATTATCTTTTATTGGTGTGGTTTAAATACTCACAGACGAATAATGTACAGTTTTTATCCTTGTCATTGTCCTCTTCCCTAAAGTGTGGTCTTAGGAATCAGTGGTTTTCTAAGAGCGAGGTGTGTCCTTATTCAACATGGTCCAACGGGTAGCCACTAGCCACCTGTGACTATCGAGCCTGCAGCATCTTTGCGATGCGCTGTAAGTGTAAAATACAAACCAAGTTTGAAGTCTTAGTATGAAGGAAAGAATGTAAAATATGTCATTATATTTTAATATTTGTTACATATTGATGATATTACTGGCCGGGTACAGTGGCTCACATCTGTAATCTTATCACTTTGGGAGGCCAAGGTGGGAGGATAACTTGAAGTCAGGAGTTGGAGATGAGCCTGGGCAGCACTGTGAGATCCTGTCTCTAAAAAGTCTATGATAAAGAAAATGTATTAACTGGGCCATGGTGGGCTCCTGCGGTCCCATCTACTTAGGAGGCTGAGACAGGAAGATTGCTTGAGCCCAGGAGTGAGCTATGATCATGCCACTGCATTCTAGCCTGGATGACAGACAAAACATTGTCTCTAAACAAAACAAAACAAAAAACAAAAAAAGGAAAAACGAAATTATATTACTCTGGCTGTAGTGGGTTATATAAAATATATTATTTAAATTAATTTCATCCAGAAAGAAAAAAAAGGAAAACAATTTCATCCACTTTTTTTTTTTTTAACTTACTTTAATGTCACTAGTAGAAAATTTAAAATTATGTTATGTGGCTTGTATTACTTTTCCATGAGAAAGTGATGCCCAGTAAGGAAATGAAATTATAGAGCAGCTAAGTGACTTGCCCAAAGTCACGCTGTAAATATTTTGTGTTATGTGATCTGTTTATGCTTGCTTTTATTCCAATGACTGCTAATTGGCCACACATCAATGTAATTTTCTTAGTTCATTTTGTGCTGCTGTAAGAGAATAGTTGAGACTGGGTAACTTATAAAGAATAGATACTTATTCTCTCACAGTTCTGGAGGCTGGGAAGTCCAGGATTAAGGCACTGGCAGCTTAGGGCCCTGTCTCTCTGCTGCCAAGATGGTGTCTCCAATGCTGCATCTTCTGGAGGGGAGAAACTCCAGGTCCTCACGTGGCGGAAAAGTGGAAGAGCAAACCCACGCTCACGAGCACTATTTATAGTGGCATTAGTTCATTCATGAGGGCAGAGCCTCAGGACCCAAACAACTTCCCACAGGCCCCACCTCCCAACACTGATGCACAGGGGATTCAGTTCCAACATGCATTTTGGAGGCCAGGACTGCCATGGTTTGGAGCCAAAAACAGCCAAACCATAGCAGTCATGACTTTGTGCTCAACTTGGGAAGGCAGGAAGAGATCTTTGTATTTCTCCTGATGGAACAGTCATGGATGGTCCACATGATTGTGGATGATGGATTCCGTTTCAGGGTGCCACCGACGCTTTCCTTCTGTGTCTCCTGAACGCCATTGATGTATGGCCAACTTCAGGTCTGCTTGCTTTAGTACCTTTGCTCTATACAGATGTCTCAACTGGTACAGATATGCTTACATCGCCTTCTACCCTCCACTTTTCTCTCATATCTTTTGTCAGTCCTGAAAGCAGATACTAGAAGTTGTGCTTTTAAAAACATTTCAGAATTTGTATTATGTCCTAAATATGTCCAGCTAATAACGGCTAACATTTATTCAACATTATGTTAAATAGTCTATAGTGAATTATATAACTTAGTTTTCACAACAACCCAATAAGGTACATACTAGCATGGCTCCATTTCATAGATGACGCTTAGAGAGGTTGCAAAATTGCCCAAGATGCACAGGCAGAAAGGGTGTTAAGCCAATATTCTAGTCCTTGCAATTGAATCCCTGCTCTTGATCATTATTATGTATTGCTTGTTCAGAGGGTGAATTGCTTAATGAGTCCTCTATTCGCAGTAGAAATTTTATGCAAAGATTAAGTACCTATATCCCAAAACATCTCTGCAAAACCCATTAAGCCTAACTACTCACAAATTGCACAGAAATCACACAACATACACCATCTTGAAGGTGTTAGAATCAATGCTTGGGGCTTATGGGCATTTCTTTTTCTTTCCTTTTTTTTTTTTTTTTTTTTTTTTTTTGAGATGAAGTTTCGCTCTTGTTGCCCAGGCTGGAGTGCAATGGCATGATCTCAGCTCACTGCAACCTCTGCCTCCCAGGTTCAAGTGATTCTCCTGCCTCAGCCTCCCGAGTAGCTGGGATTACAGGCATGTGCCACCATACCCAGCTAATTTTTTGTATTTTTAGTAGAGATGGGGTTTCTCCATGTTGATCAGGTTGGTCTCGAACTCCTGACCTCAGGTGATCTACCCGCCTTGGCCTCCCAAAGTGCTGGGATTACAGGCGTGAGACACCTCACCTGGCCATGGCCATTTCTTTTTCTTTTTCTTTTTTGAGATGGAGTCTTGCTCTGCCCAGGCTGGAGTGCAGTGGTGCAATCTCAGCTCACTGCAAACTCCACCTCCCCGGTTCATGCCATTCTCCTGCCTCAGCCTCCCGAGTAGGTGGGACTACAGGCACCCGCCACCACACCAGGCTAATTTTTTGTATTTTTAGTAGAGATGGGGTTTCACCTTGTTAGCCAGGATGGTCTCGATCTCCTGACCTCGTGATCTGACCACCTTGGCCTCCCAAAGTGCTAGGATTAGAGGCGTGAGCCACTGCGCCTGGCCCCATTTCTTTAATTCATTTCAGGCTGTATTCTTTTTAGGGGAAGACGTCTGTGCTCACATCCTCCCAGAACAATAACAAACGGTTATTGTTCTTAAGTTCTAAAGTTTCTTTAATTTTTTTTTTTTTTTTTTGAGATGGAGTCTTGCTCCGTCACCCAGTCTGGAGTGCAGTGGCCGGATCTCGGCTCACTGCAACCTCTGCCTCCCGGGTTCAAGCAACCTCTGCCTCCTGGGTTCAAGTGATTCTTCTGCCTCAGCATCCTGAGTAGCTGGGATTACAGGCGCCCACCACCACGCCTGGCTAATTTTTGTATTTTTAGTAGAGACGGGGTTTCACCATGTTGCCCAGGCTGGTCTTAAACCCCTGACCTCAGGTGATCTGCCCTCCTCAGCCTCCCAAAGTGCTAGAATTACAGGCGTAAGACACCGCGCCTGGCCTAAAGTTTCTTTAATCTTATCTGTAATTTAAATGCTTACATAAATGAACATAATTTATATGTATGGAAAACTGGTGTTACCAGTACACCATTGGTACAAAAGTCTCAGAGATCTTAGAGAATGATCAAATGTCGGAGCTGAAGGAGACTGCTGGTTCTCCGCTGCAGGGGCCAGCAGACATTTTCTTTTTTTCTTTTTTTTTTTTTTTGAGACGGAGTCTTGCTCTGTCGCCCAGGCTGGAGTGCAGTGGCTCGATCTCGGCTCACTGTAAGCTCTGCCTCCCGGGTTGATACCATTCTCCTGCCTCAGCATCCCCAGTAGCTGGGACTACAGGCGCCTGCCGCCACACCTGGCTAATTTTTTGCATTTTCAGTAGAGACGGGGTTTCACCGTGTTAGCCAGGATGGTCTTGATCTCCTGACCTCGTGATCCACCCGCCTCCACCTCCCAAAGTGCTGGGATTACAGGCGTGAGCCACGCGCCCGGCCAGCAGACATTTTCTATAAAGCACCGTAGAGTGAATATTTCAGACTTTGCAAGCAGTGACAAGGTCTTTGTTGCAACTGTTCAACCCTGCCACTGTAGGGTGAAAGCAGCCATAGAAAATATGTGAATGAATGGGCATGGGTATGTACCAATTAAACTTTATTTACAAAACTAAGGAGACATAGGAGACATAGCTTGCTTACCCTTATTTTAGTACAACTTTTTTTTTTTTTTTTTTTTTTTTTTTTTTGAGACGGACTTTTGCTCTTGTTGCCCAGGCTGGAGTGCGATGGCGCGATCTCAACTCACCGCAACCTCCACCTCCCGGGTTCAAGTGATTCTCCTGCCTCAGCCTCCTGAGTAGCTAGGATTATAGGCATGCGCTATCACGCCTGGCTAATTTTGTATTTTTAGTAGAGGCGGGGTTTCTCCGTGTTGGTCAGGCTGGTCTGGAACTCCCGATCTCAGGTGATCCACCCGCCTTGGCCCCCAACAGGTGTGAGCCACCGTGCCCAGCCCATACAACCCTTTTTTTATAGTTCAAGAAAGAGGACTGGATTGAACAGCTTGCCCAATTTAAGCCAAGAGCTTGTTGTAGACCAAGGTTCAGAAACCTTCCTGGCCATCAGCATTTTTTCCTACTATGTATATGAATTCACATTTAAGTTCCTCCCCCACCTCACTGTAAACATTATAAAAATTCCAAACATTCAAAAAGATGTAGAAAATAATATAAAAGCTGCATACAGCCATCACTAAGCCTGAGAGGAAAAAAAAAAAAAAAATTAAAAATAAGATTGAAGCTTCTTGTGTACCTCGTCCCAATCCCTGCCCTTTCCCCATCCAAGGTAACCATTATCCTGACTTGGACGTTTATTATACCCTTGCCAGCCTTCATCTTTTATAACATATATATGTCTCCTAAAACAATGTGTAATAATGTTTTAGATATATTAAATGCAAATGGCATCAAACTATATGTATCCTTCATCACCCTTTCACAATAAAATATAAAGAATGATTTTAGAGGAATCTTTTTTTCCCAAAGCAAAAAGTTAGAGACCTAAATTACTATTAGCAGGAAAATGGATAAATAACATTAGAAAAATGATCCAATTTTTCCCTAAAATTCTTGATTGGAAAGGGATTATTTATTGAAAAGAGAATTGGCAACAAGATGTGCATAGCATATTTTTTGAATCTAAAGCTACTTGTAAAGATGTGGGGCCAAACATCTAGCTGTGTGACCTTAAGCAAGTTATACAACCACTCTGTGCCTCTATCATCGAACAGTGGAAGGAACAAGTGTATTTACTTTTTAGGGCCCTAGAAAGTAGCAAAGGAGTTAAGGCATAGAACATGCTTACAATAATGCCTAGAATACAATGTTGCTTCTAAGAGTCAGAACTTGAAGTTTAAACTTTTAATTTTTGGTGGTGGTGGTGGTGTTGTTGCTGTTGTAGAAACAAGGTCTCGATATATTGCCCAGGCTGGTCTCAAATTCCTGAGCTCAAGTGATTTTCCCGCCTTGGCTTCCCAAAGTGCTGGGATTATAGGCATGAGCCACCATGCCCAGCCTGAAGTTAAAATTTTAAGTTTCCATAAAAGGAATGAAGATAATGGAAATATACTGACTGAAACTGCAGATGTTACTTAATTAGATGGAGTTGCTAATTCTCTAGACTGAGAACCAGTATAAATTTGAAAATTACCTTGATAAATTGGGAAATTGTTGTTGAAGGAAATAGAATGGAGTAACACAAACATGGTACGTATAAAAAGAGGCCAGGTGCAGTGGCTCATGCCTATATTCCCAGCACTTTGGGAGGCTGAGGGGGGAGGATCACTTGAGCCCAGGAGTTGGAGACCAGCCTGGGCAACATAGTGAGACCCTATCTCTATAATTTAAAAAAAAATTAAAAAGTGTTAAACAGGCTCGGTGGCTCACGCCTGTAATCCCAGCACTTTGGGAGGCCGAGATGGGCGGATCACCTGAGGTCGGGAGTTTGAGACCAGCCTGACCAACATGGAGAAACCCCGTCTCTACTAAAAATACAAAATTAGCCGAGTGTGGTGGCGCATGCCTGTAATCCCAGCTACATGGGAGGCTGAGGCAGGAGAATTGCTTGAACCTGGGAAGTGGAGGTTGCAGTGAGCTGAAATCGCGCCATTGCACTCCAGCCTGGGCAACAAGAGCAAAATTCTGTCTCAAAACAAACAAAAAAAAAAGAGCGTTAAACAAACAAAAACCTGCATTTTTTTTGAAGTATGAAGAGGTAGTGTTACAGGCTGCATGTTTGTGTCCTCCCTTCTTGACCCCAACTTGTATATTGAAACCCTAATCCCCATTGTGATGGGGACTTTGGAAGGTGGTTAGGGTCACATGAGGTCATGAGAGGGGAGCACATCACGGGATTAGTGCTCTTCTCAGTGGAGATAGGAGAGTGCTGTCTACAAACCAGAAGAGAGCCCTCGCCAGACTCCAGACCCGCCAGTGCCTTGATCTTAGACTTCCTAAGAACTGTGAGAAATAAATGTCTATTGTTTAAGTCACCCAGTCTATGGTATTTTTATTACAGCAGTCTGAGATGACTAATACAGATACTGGTAATTTCTTTCTCTTTTTTTTTGAGACAGAGTCTCGCTCTGTTGCCTGGGCTGGAGTGCAAGGGCGCGACCTTGGCTCACTGCAACTTCCGTCTCCCGGGTTCACGCGATTCTCCTGCCTCAGCCTCCCAAGCAGCTGGGATTATAGGCATACACCACCACACCTGGCTAATTTTTTTGTATTTTTAGTAGAGACGAGGGTTTCACTATGTTGGCCTGACTGGTCTCGAACTCCTGACCTCATGATCCGCCCGCCTTGGCCTCCCAAAGTGCTGGGATTACAGGCGTGAGTCACAGCGCCCGGCAGATACTGCTAATTTCAATCCACAGATCGACACTGAGAAGTATACAGCGTGGCACTCAAGAGTGAGAATCCAGGGATCCAGCTGTAGATTACAACCCAGGCTTCACCATTCACAGCCAGGATCATCTCAGGAGAGTTCCTGAACCTCTCCAAGCCTGGATCCTCCGCTGTAAAATGCAAATGATGATAGACCAACCGCAGAGGGCAGCTGTCAGCCGTTAACACAGGGCAAGAAAGTTAGATGCTGCTATTACTGTTGTTGCTGAGATTATTACAAGGTACAAGTTTACTGGCAAAATGACCTGTGTGCAGAGAACTCGGTTTACTAAATGAATACTCCTCAGAAATGTAGCCATTCTGTGGGAAAAAGCCCAGCATGGTACTGAGATGCCAGAAGTACAATGGGTGCAGTTTAGGAAATCATTCTTCTTTGTGTATTCTTTCTCTAATCCACCTTACTCCAAGCCTCACTAGAAAATGCATTTTGGGGGTTTGTTTCTGCTGTTAAAAAATGTTGTAAAGAAATAGGAGGCACACAAATGTTTTAAACGATGACGGTTGGTTCTATAAGAAAGTGTTCAAGGCCTTGGGGTTGTTTGGTCAGGAGAAAAGTAGACCGAGGGGGGTTTAATGACAATCTTTAGGTAAATGACAAGTTTTAATGTGAGGAATGTGCACTAGTTTTTCATCAGTTTTGTGGAGGACCAAATTAGTGGACATAGACTTAAATTAAAGAGGAGGATTTCACATCTGTAAAAGCTCCCAAAAGTCATAACGAGAAACTGCTGCAGGGAGGTGCCCAGTGGGAAGGAGAGCTGGCATCCAGAGGGCTGAAGAAAAACACACATGAAAATATGTCATTAAGATACTTTTTCTTGGTGTGGTGCAGTGGCTCACGTTTGTAATCCTAGCACTTTGGGAGGCTGAGACTGGAGGATCACTTGAGCCCGGGAGTTCAAGACCAGGCTGGGCAACATAGTGAGACCCCTGCCTTTATTTTTTTTAAAATATATATTTTTTAGGCCAGGTGTGGTGGCTCACACCTGTAATCCCAGCGCTTTGAGAGGCCAAGGCTGGCGGATCACGAGGTCAGGAAATCAAGACCATCTTGGTTAACACGGTGAAACCCCGTCTCTACTAAAATTACAAAAAAAAAAAAAAAATTAGCTGGGTGTGGTGGGAGGCGCCTGTAGTCCCAGCTACTCGGGAGGCTGAGGCAGGAGAATGGTGTGAACCCGGGAGGTGGAGCTTGCAGTGAGCTGAGATCACGCCACTGCACTCCAGCCTGGGCGACAGAGCAAGACTCTGTCTCAAAAACAAAACAAACAAACAAAATATATAAATTTTTTAAAAAGTTATTTTTTCCTGGCCGGGCGCGGTGGCTCAAGCCTGTAATCCCAGCACTTTGGGAGGCCGAGACGGGTGGATCACGAGGTCAGGAGATTGAGACCATCCTGGCTAACACAGTGAAACCCCGTCTCTACTAAAAAATACAAAAAAAAAAACTAGCCGGGCGAGGTGGTGGGCGCCTGTAGTCCCAGCTACTCGGGAGGCTGAGGCAGGAGAATGGCCTGAACCCGGGAGGCGGAGCTTGCAGTGAGCTGAGATCCGGCCACTGCACTCCAGCAAGGGGGACAGAGTGAGACTCCGTCTCAAAAAAAAAAAAAAAAAAAGTTATTTTTTCCTAAAATCCCTTCAGGCTGAATAGGTCATTTATTCTTTGGATCTAATTCTAGGCAAAAAAAAAAAAAAAAAAATGTAAACGTGCTCTAAAAAGTCATGCAATTTAAAAATTTTCAGTGTAAACAAAACAAACGGATCTTTCTCACTGACGTCTAGGACATTTATCAAGTTTCGCTCTTCCTGGAGCCGTTTCCTACTGGCCTCTGGTTTCTCGGTTCCATTAAAGGACTGAGGTTCCTAACTTTCTAACTATGTCTGCCCCTGGATGTTTATAACTCACCAGCTGCATTTTCTCCTTGACTGTGTTCCTCATATCCTCACTCAAGGCCACCTGTCTCCTTCCTCCAGGGTCTGAATTCCGGAAGCTGCATGTGTTTGCTTCCTCTTTTATTATTGCTACTTACAGCATCTAGAATGAAGTCATGCCCTGACGGCTTCTGTGAGGATCACCTCTTGCCACACATGGGCAGGGGTTGAAGCTTTTTACATTTTGTAATTCATATGCACACATTCCTGATAAGTATTTCCAAGATATGTTTTTGTCTATGAAAATGTATATACTCAGGCCAGGTGCAGTGGCTCACGCCTGTAATTCCAACACTTTGGGAGGCCTAGGCAGGTGGATCACCTGAGGTCAGGAGTTCGAGACCAGCCTGGCCAACATGACAAAATCCCGTTTCTACTAAAAATACAAAAATTAGCCGGGCGTGGTGGCATGAGCTGTAATCCCAGCTACTTAGGAGACTGAGACAGGGTAATCACTTGAACCCAGAAGACAGAGGTTGCAGTGAGCCAAGATCATGCCACTGCACTCCAGCCTGGGTGACAGAACAAAACTCTGTCAAAAAAAAAAAAAAAAAAAAAAAAAAAAAAAGAAAGAAAAAGAAAAAGAAAGAAAGAAAAGAAAATATATGCACTCTTCTGACATGACAAAAATATAACTAAAGTTTATTCTAAAATTATAACTTTTAAGTCTGGAGTAGTAGGGCATGGCATGGGATATACAAGGGTTTGGCCAACCACTGCCCATGGGTTAAATCTGGTCTTCCATCTGTTTTTGTTCAGCCTGTGGGCTAAGAATGACTTTTATATTTTCAAATATTTGAAAAACACCGAGCCTGGGAAACACAGGGAGACTCCGTCTCTACAAAAAAAAAAAAAAAAAAAAAAAAAAAGCCAAGGGTGGTGGCACACACCTATGGTCCCAGCTACTCGGGAGGCTGAGGAAGGAGGATTGCTTGAGCTCAGGAGGTCAAGGCTGCAGTGAGCCGTGATGGTTGAGCTGCACTCCGGCCTGGGCAACAGAGTGAGACCCAGCTTGAAAAATAAAATAAAATGAAGGAAAACCAAAAGCAGGAAGCAGCACTTCCAGTTGGTACCACATGGCAAAAGTCGGAGAAAAAGCATATAAAGAAGTGCAAGGGAAAACTCTGTTTTATTTCTGAGAAGAAGGTCGTGTGTCCAGGAGTGGAATTCACATTCGGAGAAATCAACAATAAGCCGAGTAATGGGATGGCTGGGTCCAGTGGTATTTCTGGTTCTAGATCCTTGAGGAATCGCCACACTGTCTTCCACAAAGGATGAACTAATTGATGAATAAACTAATTGATGAACTAACTAATAAATGAATAAATTGGGAAACTGAAGTGCATTTTCCAAAAAGTATGAGCAAAAGCCATTTTGAATACCAGGAACATATTGTGGGGAACAAGATTGTTTCAGGAAAACAACAACAACAACAACGAAAACCAGCTGTTTTAAACATCTAATGTGCAGAAAAACGAATTCCACCATAACCATCGTTTCACAAACTGCCAATAGCTTCCCTCGGGTTCTTTTTCCTGTAAAAACTGCCCCTCTTTATTAAAAAATCACAGTGTCTGCTTATAAGGTCTGCATTTTATTTTCATTGAACCTGAAAGCAAAAAAAAAAAAAAAAAAAAAAAAAAAAAAAGAAAAGAAAAAAAAGTCATCCTTTCCTTTTGAACTTTATTTTGACCAGTGTAGAAAATATTTCTACACTGATGGCATTAATCTCTTCATCATAAAACAACATGAAATGAAATGCATTTGGAAATGCAAAAAACCAGTTTCACAAGAAACAAATAAAATACTCATGCTAATCTATTTCATGTTAATTTGGGGGATGACAGTAACTGGGGGTGTGTGGTGTGTGTGCCTGAGAGAGAGAGCACTTTTAATAAATATGCTAAAGCTTTTCAGTGGAAAAACACATTTCATGCTACCATTTTATTTATTTATTTTACTATTATTATTTTTTTGAGACGGAGTTTCACTCTTATCGCCCAGGGTGGAGTGCAATGGCATGATCTTGGCTCACTGCAGCCTCCGCCTCCCCGGTTCAATTGATTCTCCCGTCTCAGCCTCTGAGTAGCTGGGATTACAGGCGCCTGCACCATGCCCAGCTAATTTTTGTATCTTTAGTACAGAGGGGGTTTCACCATGTTGGCCTGGCTGGTCTCGAACTTCTGACCTCAAGTGATCGGCCTGCCTTGGCCTCCCAAAGTGCTGGGATTACAGGCATGAGCCCCTGCATCCCCCATGCTGCCGTTTTAAGGGAACTAAGTAAAATCTTACAGCAAATTAGGGATAGAATCAATAAAATCACCCATTTAATGTAAACTGTCGGATTAGCAAACTGACTTTTGAGATGCTTGGTTTTCCTTATTTTTGTTCTTTAGGTAAATGTTCTTCTAATTGTCTTTGAAGTTGTCTTTCTCTTTTGATTGTATGCATGGTGGCTAACGACTCATTACTGCAGCTGAAACCCAGGGAATTCAATGGCTTTGTAAGCACCTCCTGGGAGGAAGATTACTTGGACAAACAGCTATGAAAACAGTTTGACTTACTCATCTGAATGAAAATAAAATAAGAATTATTTTCGTTCTATGTGTGTTTGTGTCCTTTTGGCCAATGGCTGCTTCGCCAATTCTCCTAGCAAATGTCAAGTACCATTCATTCAGAGTAGTGAGCACGCATTGTTGGCCTTGATGCTAATTTCTCACAGCCTGGAGAAGTTATAATAAGCAGATGATGGAATGCTTATACTAGGGTCTGTGTTGTTACTATTGACCTTGCTGTACACGTTCTCTAATATACATTTCCCCCAAATTCATCAAGTGGGACAATACCTTCTTCTCTTAGGGAAAAAGCCCCACGAGGACGGAGTCAAAGGTCTCCCCTCACTAGGACCAATGGAGACTGCAGATCTCCAGCAGTTTCCAGAGCATCCGCTGTAGTCACAGCACCTTCTGTATGCGAAGCCTTTGAGAAACAGAAGACGGTGACTTGAGGAGGTTGACTTTTGAAAAAGTGAACTGGCAGGGGCCAGCGCAGTTGATCGAATTACTCTCTCCCCTTCCTTCCTTCCTTCTTTCCTTCCCTCCCTCCCTCCCTCCCTCCCTCCCTCCCTCCCTCCCTCCTTCCTTCCTTCCTTCCTTCCTTCCTTCCTTCCTCCCCTCCTCTCCCCTTCTTTCCCCTCCCCTCCCCTCCCCTCCTCTCCTTTCCTTTCTTCCTTTCTCCCTTCCCTTCCCTTCCCTTCTCTCCTTTCTCTCTCCTTCCCTTCCTTCCTGCCTTCCTGCCTTCCTGCCTTCCTGCCTTCCTTGCTTCTCTTTCATTTCACTCTGTCACCCAGGCTGGAGTGCAGTGGTGCAATGTCCACTCACTACAACCTCTACTTCCCGGGTTGAAGCCATTCTCCTGCCTCAGCCTCCCAAGTAGCTGGGATTACAGGCGCCCACCACCACGCCTGGCTAATTTTTGTGTTTTTAGTAGAGATGGGGTTTCACCATGTTGGCCAGGCTGGTCTCGAACTCCTGACTTCAAGTGATCTGCCCACTCCAGCCTTCCAAAGTGCTGGGATTACAGGCCTGAACCACTGGGTCCGGCGACCTAATTACTCATTTGGGGAGATTTTTCGCACTTTCCTCTGGGCTGCTGGGACTCCGACAGCCACTAGAGGACTTCCAATTTGTTGGACAAACAGAGAGCATAGGAAGGACCCGTGTCTCACTCCTTTTTAATCTATCTGCATTTCCCCGGGTTTTAGTCGATTCTTTGTAGCCAGCCACAAGATCATCCATCCATGTATGAACTCATTCATTACTGCGAGCCCAAGAAGGAAGTATGCAGTTGTATTCATTTCAGAAAGCACTTGTCATGCAAGTGTGAAAGGCTTTGTCCTGGGTTCTGAATGTAAATGTGGAGTGTGTGCTGGCTGCAGCCCCCTCAGAGACCACATGTGTTGCTCATAAGCACAGATGCAGATGGCAGAGGCCTCTCAACTTGGCTCTAAGGAAAAGCACTTTTGACCTGATTCATAACACCGCCACGCTGAGTTCGGAAGCCCCAATTTGAGGACGCAACTTTTAGTTGAAGGGCATCCTTGCTGCATACGTGCTCAAACTTGATATTCCAGACACGATGACACAAAATGCACCCACGTGGGGGCTGCACGCGTCCTGTATGCTGTCACCTCCAGGCTCAGCCTGTCAAGTTGCTCTTTTACAGTGGAACACTTCCTAAAGTTAAGCAGGGATGGAGAGGTCATCTTTTAGCCGGTTGAGACAGTTATTACCCAATTCGCTCTTTTGCTTTCTTCTAGCCATTATCATAGTAGATATAAGTGAACTAAGAAAATTGGCAGAGTGCACTGGGATTCTTGTGACTTAACGTTAAGTTTTGGCTCTAGCAGTCTTCTTTCAGAACTCTGGGTAGGTCAAAAGGTTTCTTATGTCTCAGTTTATCTGGAGGAAAAGTATGAATTTCCTTCTGGTGTAGACTCATCAGTATTACAAAACAGGCCAATTCCAGATCCACCAGAAGCAACTCTAACTTATGGATTCCTAGCTAAAGCCCAGCCCATACATCTAAATGGGCGGTGGAGATGGAGGTGGCAAGGATGGGTGTAGCGGATTCCAGCCTTCATCTGCCCTCAGTGCCCTGCAGCCTCAAACTCCTGGGCTCAAGTGATCCTCTTGCCTTGGCCTCCTGAGTAGCTGGGACTACAGGCGTGTGTTACCTTGCCCAGTTTTAACATTTTTGTAGAGATGGTGTCTCTCTATGTTGCCCAGGCTGGTCTCAAACTCCTGGCCTCAAGTAGTCTTCTGACCTCAGCCTCCCATAGTGGTGGGAGTACAGGCATGAGCCACCATGCCCTGTCTAACCACCTTTGTTTTTCTATTCTAATCGCCCCCAAATTTATTGACACACAGAAATATTTCCAAGTTGTGCTCAGGGCTTCTTTAGGTAGAGTAGCCAACTGTCTGTATTTGCCTAGAATGCTCTGGTTTTATCACTACAAGCCCTACATCCCAGGAATGCCCTTAGCACTGAGAATATCAACGTGGTCAGTCATTATACTCTTATTCCCAAGAGAAACACTGCGCACAACATAGTTCTGTAGTCAAAGAATCTTAGAAACTGCTTCCTCTTGTTTTCATTAAAAAAAAAAATTTGTGGTTAAAAAAACACATAACTTAGAATGTACCATCGTACCATCTTAATTACAGTCATGTGCTGCATAGTGACATTTTGGTCAGTAGTGGGCCTCATACATCATGGTGTTCCTGTAAGATTATAATATCATATATTTATATTTTCTATGTTTAGATATGTTAGATATGTTTAGATATGTTTAGAAGTTTACCATTGTATTACAGTTCCCTATAGTCTTCAGTACCGTAACCTGTTGTACAGGTTTGTCGCCTAGGAGAAATAGGCTCTACCATGTAGCCTAGGTGTGTAGCAAGCTATAGTGTCTGGGTTTGTGTGAGTACACTCTCTGATGTTAACACAATGAAGAAATAGCCTAACAATGCACTTCTCCAAATGTATCCTCATCATTAAGCAAAACAACTGTTTCTTTTTTCTTTCCTTTTTTTTTTTTTTTTTTTTTTTGAGACAGGGTCTTGCTCTGTCACCCAGGCTGGAGTGCAGTTGTGCAATCGTGGCTCACTGCAACCTCTGTCTCCAAGGTTCAAGCAATTCTCCTGCCTCAGCCTCCCAAGTAGCTGGGACTATAGGCACATGCCACCATGCCCGGCTAATTTTTGTATTTTTAGTAGAGATAGGGTTTCGCCATGTTGTCCAGGCTGGTCTCGAACTTCTAGCCTCAAGTGATCTGCCCACCTCAGCCTCCCAAAGTGTTGGTATTACAGGCGTGAGTCACTGCACCTGGCCCATGACTATGTTTCTAAGTGTGCAGTTCAGTGGTATTAAGTATGCTTGCATTATGGTTTTTGTCTTTTTGAGATATAAAAGGCATAATAATATATTGAAGTATTTAATAAGCTTCTCAGTGAAGAAACTTGTTAAAACTTACTCTTTCCCAAACTTCTGTGGTCATGGAGCCTTCGGGCAATACCTCTTAACACTGCCGAACACAACTTGACCATAATGCTTGTACGGTGACCCTTTTTTATCTTGCTCAGTAATAAAAGTATTGGACAGTATTTTCCATTAAGCAAGTTTCTGCTTTCTGGAAGTATCTATAGACTTTCCCAAATTCACTCCAAGAGTTGAGAGAGAGAGAGGATCGCTTGAGCCCAGGAGTTCGAGACCAGCCTGATACCCAGAGGTTTAACTAAGAACATGTTTTTTCCTTAGTAAAAAGGTGTTACGAGTGATGGTTAGAGGTACCAGAGTTGTCTATGGGTTGAATAGGGTTTTATGCTTTGGCCTAGGAAGCTTCTCTCTGCAAAATTACCAGCTGCTTAGGAAAAACAGCTGGTACCTCTGGAGTCTGCATAGTGATAGGGACACGGTAGGCATTCAAGATATTTTTACTGAGCTGAACTAATGTTTATTTATACTGCTGCTTCCATTGAGGTAGCGAATTTTTTGTTCATTTGTTTTTACTTTATTTTAATTTTTTTGAGACAGGGTCTTGCTCTGTTGCTTAGGGTGGAATGCAGTGATGCGATCATAGCTCACTGCAGCCTCGATCTCCCAGCCTCGATCCATCTTCTCGTCTCAGCCTCCTGATTAGCTGGGACTACAAGTACACGCCCTCATGCCTTGCTAATTTTTTATGTTTAGTAGAGACGAGGTCTTGTTATGTTACTCAGGCTGGTCTAGAACTCCTGAGCTCCAGTGATCCTCCTACCTCAGCCCCCCAAAGTGATGGAATTATAGGCATGAGCTATATTGCACATGGCCGGTAATGAATTATGAATTACATATATGATACACTTCGTTCAAAAACTGGAGACTACTTGTATTTATATTTAAAAGTTGCCTGTGATTAAAAAATTTTAAGGGTGGAATTAATAGTTTAAGCCATCTTTTAAAGTTTCCCACCAAAATAGCTTTCTTTGCGATGATAGCTCTATTTCTGAGAAAGAGCACAACTGCTGAATTCCAGATGTCAGAACATGGCATGGACTCCAAAAATGGCAGCCAGGGCTACCCTATGAGTTGGCAGTTCTCACAGAGAAGTTACCTTGGAGAAGTTAAAAGTGGATGCAGATGAAGATAACGTTGTGTATTCCAGTTAACATCACAATGGAGGCCAGAATCTACCTCACCCAAATCCTGGGCTGATGAGCTCTTATCACAGTTTATCTCCGTGTTCTTCAGAATACGTCTTCCCTGGAGAAAACATAAAGTAAGGATTTAATTCCAAGGTCAAATGAGTTAGCACAAACTCTTTTCCCTTCCTCCTTCAATATGTAGTAAACTGGTATTATATTTTCTTTTATTTCTTTTATTTATTTATTTATTTATTTAAATTTATTTTGAGACAGAGTCTCGCTCTATCACCCAGGCTGGAGTGCAGTGGTGCAATCTCGGCTCACTGCAACCTCCGCCTCCCGGGTTCAAGTGATTCTCCTGCCTCAGCCTCCCAAGTAGCTGGGATTGTAGGTGTGCGCCACCACGCCCAGCTAATTTTTGTATTTTTAGTAGTGACAGAGTTTCATCATGTTGTCCAGGCTGATCTCGAACTCCTAGCCTCAAGTGATCCATCTGCCTCGGCCTCCCAAAGTGCTGGGATTACAGGCATGAGCCACTGCACCTGGCATACATACATATACACACACACACACACACACACAATATATGTATATATGTATCTTATATACATATATATATGTATGTATATATTGGAGCCAGGGTTTTACTGTGTTGCCCAGGCTAGAGTATGGTGGTGTGATCATAGTTCACTGCAGTCTCCAACTCCTGGGCTCAAGTAGTCCTCCCACTTCAGCCTCCTGGAGCAGCTGGGACTACAAACACGTGCCATCACACCTGGCTAATTTTTTATAAAGACGGGGTTTTGCCATGTTGCACAGGCTGGTCTCGAACTCCTGGGCTCAAGCGATCCTCCTGCCTCAGCCTCCCAAAGTGTTGGGATTACAGGCGTGAGTCACCGCGCCCGGCCAGTACGATATTTTTTATAAACCAATGTTGCAGCGTCAGATCAGATTTCTGAAACTGTCCTTATTCGGCAGTGACACCATGTGTAGCTCCTCAGATCTCTGTGATGATGAAATAAAGGATGTGTCTTGGGGAGTGTTTTTGGGGATTTACATCATAAAGGAGAAGGGAAGGAGCAGGATGAAGTAAGGGAGAGAAGCTGAGCTGTGGCACAGTCCTGATAAAGGCCTCAGCCAGGACCTCAGGAGCTCTGAAGGCGGGATGGCCTTGCAAAGCTGACTCACTGTGGCCTGGGACCCCCGTGGAGGTCAGCCGTGGAATGCAGACATCTGGAGATGGGTCTGTGACTCTGAGTGAAGAGGCTCTTTTCAGTCCTTGTAGGGGATGGACACTGCGGCTCTGCTAGCAGGCAGCTTTCATTCCTGAGGGGGAGTCTGCAGAGCAGTGCAGGGCTGTCTTTCCAGGACTCTTGGTTCTTTCTGGGCAGGAGAGTATTAGTTCGAACTGTTCTACACTGACTTCTGTGGTGCCTCAAAGAGCACAAAGCGAGCCCAGTTCAGAAGTTGCTACATAGCAGATTCCTTTTCAAAATGAACACTGCACAGATAGTAACAATCTTTTAATGCCCACCTGCTGGAGGCTAATTCAGTTTACTTTGATAAAGGCGGGAGGGGAGGAGAGGGAGGAAGAGGAGGAGGAGAATGAAGACAGAGATTTTGATAGAAACAGAGGCCTGAATTTTTAAAAAGGCAGTGCTGCCAAACGATGGGCATGGATGATTACATTGCACATTTTCACACAACTGTATACTGTGCATAAGTCGTTTTAAGTATTGCATGATGTAAGTATAAAGCTGGCCCCTGTTTGGGGAAAGTCCTTGGAGCACTTAATGCCAGAGACAGCCTGGAATAGTGGTCCGTGGCTGCCTGACCTCCAGAGCAACTGCCCCGCTCAATTTCTCCAATTTCATGACACCTGGGCTGCATGGCTGTGGGTGCTGGGTTCTCGGCGTCATGCCAGAAGCTGCACCAGAAGCGGTTTGGAGCTTTTCACTCTGAGGCACTGCTCAAGATGCACAATCCCTGGTTGCTGTTTCTCCCCCTTTACTACGTTGTCCTGTTTGGTTCATCCAGAACCTCCTGTCCTTTTTATTGTAAAGTCTTTCCCTATATCTCCAACCCACTGTAGACTGGTCACCTGTTCTCATGTAGGGACAGTTTATTTTTAAAAACTTAGAACCATTCTAATGGGGACAGCTATTTCTCCTGCATATCCTAAATCTGGAAGGAGGAGTCAGCATTGCCCTTGGTCTCCCTTCCTGTGCCTAGACATTACTTTACATCCCTTGTGTAAAATCCTCTTTGTTTGGGTCATGTCATCTGCCTCATCTACCCAGCACCCCTGTGGAACCACCTTGTTGGTTCATGGTCTCTTTCTCTAGGTCACCACCTATGACATCTGGGCTCAATTTGACATCCATGTAGACAATCCCAAACACAGCGGCCTCTAACGCTGTTTTATCTTAGAACCAATAGCATTTACCGGCCGGAGTGGTGGCTCACGCCTGTCATCCCAGCACTTTGGGAGGCCGAGGCAGGCGGATCATGAGGTCAGGAGATTGAGACTATCATGGCTAACACGGTGAAACCCCGTCTCTACTAAAAATATAAAACAATTAGCCGGGCATGGTAGCAGGCGCCTGTAGTCCCAGCTACTTTGGAGGCTGAGGCAAGAGAATGGCATGAACCCGGGAGGCAGAGCTTGCAGTGAGCCGAGATCACCCCACTGCACTCCAGCCTGGGCGACAGAGTAAGACTCTGTCTCCAAACAAACAAACAAACAAACAAACAAAAAACCAATAACATTTACACCAATGACATTTACCTCTTCTGCGCTTAAGCATCCTGTTCTCTTTTTTTTTTTTTTTTTTTTTTTTTGAGACGGAGTCTCGCTCTGTCGCCTAGGCTGGAGTGCAGTGGCCGGATCTCAGCTCACTGCAAGCTCCGCCTCCCGGGTTTATGCCATTCTCCTGCCTCAGCCTCCCGAGTAGCTGGGACTACAGGCGCCCACCACCTCGCCCGGCTAGTTTTTTGTATTTTTAGTAGAGACGGGGTTTCACCATATTAGCCAGGATGGTCTCGATCTCCTGACCTCGTGATCCGCCCGTCTCGGCCTCCCAAAGTGCTGGGATTACAGGCTTGAGCCACCGCGCCCGGCCCTGTTCTCTTTTTAATACTCTTTCAGCCCCCAAACAGATTCACCTCTGAAAACTTCGGCAACAACCACCTACTGTCGTGGCTGGAGCCCCCCAAAAACCAGACCCTGAAGAAGGACTCCAATACAAGTCGTTTCTTTGGGAGCTAATCCCAGCGTTGGGGTGGAGGACTGAGACAAGGAAGGGAAAGAAGCTAATAAAGAGTCCAATGGCAAGCAAGTGCCCACCATGGGCAACTGGAGCCATTCCCACCGGGGAACTCTGGGAGGCAGCAAGAACATCCCACCGGGGGAAGGCCAAGGAGCTGCGTGAGACAGTCACTGATTCCTGACAGGTATTGGCTGGGGGTTGCTTCTAGGGGGCATCCAGTGCCCAGCACTTCTCGCCTGGAATGGTGTTAAGGCAAAAGCAGATGGCCAGGCATGGTAGCTCATGCCTGTACTCCCAGCACTTTGGGAGGCTGAGGCGGGTGGATCGCCTGAGGTCAGGAGTTCAAGACCAGCCTGGCCAACATGGTGAAACCCCATTTCTACTAAAAATATAAAAATTAGCTGGACTTGGTGGCAGACGCCTGTAATCCCAGCTACTTGGGAGGCTGAGGCAGGAGAATCGCTTGAACCTGGGAGGCAGAGGTTACAGTGAGCCGAGATGGTGCCATTGCACTCTAGCCTGGGCAACAAGAGTGAGACTTTGTCTCAAAAAACAAACAAACAAACAAAAAACCAAAACCCAACCCCCTCTCCCCACCCAAAAAAAAAAGCAGGTGACAGTCTGGCCAGGGTAGAGGGCACAGAAGTAGAGGCTGCCATGCAGGTATCAGGGCACATTGACAGCATCCACTTCACCTGTCAATTCAGCTTTCTTAACCTGCCTTCTGCCTTCCCCTAAACATGCTTTTTGTCTTTATCGTGGTCTCTAATCCCTTGACTTATCTATTTGCAGCTAATTATCGGCCTCCTGGGGACAATTCCTTCCATATGGAGCCTGGATCTCAGAGACAATTACAACCTCTTCCTCTCAGGATACTCAACTTCATTGTCTCCTTGTGTCTTTTATTTTTTCCTTTTTTAACCACAGTTTGGTGTTTCCCAACCAAGTTCAGACTATGATAACTAGGAAGAATTGCCCACCCAGGCAAACGGGTGCCACTGAAAATTAATGGAAATCTCTCTCCTCGGTTTATTTATTTATTTATTTTGCATTCTTTTTGGCCGGGTCTTCTTTTAGTAACTCTCAGCTACATGTCCATGTCCCCCTCCTCAAATCACCTCCCTGCTTTTACTGCTTTTATTCACAGTCGATGACTCAGCCAATCCGGATCCAGATAGAATCGTCTACACTCACTGTCTCATTCTTCAGCTTGACTCAGTGTGACTTTTGGCTCCATTACTCTTCCATGTCAACCCAATGGACTTTTCTGCTCTCATCTTTCTTCTTAGCAACTTTCTTGGACACGTTCTCTTTCTGGAAATTTCTTGCCCCTCATCTTCTGGCCATAAAGCTATCTTAGTTTTACTTCTTACCTTTCTGGCCATTTCTTCTTTCTTTTTGCAGTTTCATCATCTTCTATCTAGCCACTGAATCTTTGATCTACCCAAGAGTCTGTCTTGGGACCTCTCCTTTCCTCCGTGTTCTGCCCATAAACAATCTTATTCTATCTATACCTACTCTTCATATCGATAATTTGGACCTCTCCGTTGAGATCCAGTCTTACCTGGCCAACAGTCTACTTGATATCTACTCTTGGATGTCTCAAAGACACATTAAAGTCAATATAGCTAGAAGTAAATGCATGATCTTCCTTCCAAATCCAGCCTACTTCCAGTATACTTCATCCTGGTAATCTACCCAATTTGGGGCAGATCGTAAATGTCGGGGGGCAGACTCAACATTTCTTTACCTTACCCTTACTGCATTTCAATAATATCTTTCGAAATATCTTTTTAAGTTATCTTCTCTTTCGATTCTCACCACCGTCACCTTTTCCAAGCTATAGTCATCTCTTTCCAGGGTTACCGAAATAGCCTCACTCACCTATTTTGTCCCCTCTGGATTCCTCTGGTCCATTCTCCAGGCTGTGGCTAAAGTCTACTTTCTGAAAATGTATAAAATACAAATGTGATCACATGAGCTCAGCCCCCTACCCTTTTTAAAACTCATCAATGACTTCCTAGTGCTTTACTATTAAGATTAACTTTTATGGCCGGGCGCGGTGGCTCAAGCCTGTAATCCCAGCACTTTGGGAGGCCGAGACGGGTGGATCACGAGGTCAGGAGATCGAGACCATCCTGGCTAACACGGTGAAACCCCGTCTCTACTAAAAATACAAAACATTAGCCGGGCGAGGTGGCGGGCGCCTGTAGTTCCAGCTACTCGGGAGGCTGAGGCAGGAGAATGGCGTGAACCCGGGAGGCGGAGCTTGCAGTGAGCTGAGATCCGGCCATTGCACTCCAGCCTGGGTGGCAGAGCCAGACTCTGTCTCAAAAAAAAAAAAAAAAAAAAAAAAAGATTAACTTTTATGGGATGTCCTGTAAGATCCTACCTTGTCTGGTTCTACTAACTTCTCCAGGTTGATCTTTCGTCACTCTCCACCTCACTCTTTTGCTCTGGTCACACTGACTGTCTTTTGATCCAAGGACTTCCAGTACTCCCTGCTTCCACAGGGCCTTTGCATATACCAAGCCCTCTTCCTGTCTTTCTCTACTCGTTGACTCCAACCTGTGAATTGAAATTATGCCACTTCATCAATGACAAGTTCTCTGTGTGCCAATAAGGGTTTGACTTGTGCTGAAAAGAGTTTATAGGGGGGGGAATTGACCTATTCAGAGAGGAAAGCTTTGCTGACACCTGAGTAGGCCAATTCTTTTTACTATAAACTCTTATCAAACCATGTAATTTGACATAGCACCTATCACAGTTGCAATTTTGCATTTACTTGTACAGGCATTTGATTAACACCTGCCACACTCCCAGCCTTTAAGTTCCAGGAGGACAAGGATGGTGCCTATTGTGCCAGGGTATTTTGTAGGTGCTCAGAAAATAGTGACCAAAAGAATGACGTAATGAATCAATGATTTATTTTCTATTTCTTAGAGAAAAAGAGTTCCGAGGTGTGAATGCCTTCTTTTTCCAGGCTAGACTTGCAGTTTCAGGGATCTGAGTGAAGACTACGATTTTTTTTTTTTTTTTGACAGGGTCTCACTGTCACCCAGGCTGGAGTGGAGTGGCATAATTGCAGCTTACTGCAGCCTCGATGTGCTGGGCTCAAGCAATCGTCCCATCTCAGCTCCCCGAATAGCTGCGACTACAGGTGCATACCACCACACCCGGCTAACTTTCGTATTTTTGTAGAGACGGGGTTTTGCCATGTTACCTAAGTTGGTCTTGAACTCCTGGGCTCAAACAATCAACCTGCCTCAGCCTCCCAAAGTGCTGGGATTACAGGCGTGAGTCACCACATCCAGCCCAACTATGCTCTTGACCACATCCCCTCTCGGATCTCACTCTGATGATTCCATCTTTCTCATATTTCAGTCTCTCCCTCTTGCCTTATTCCTTTCTTGCATCCATTAATATTTCAGGTTTCATTAGAAAAACACCTTCCTCAACTTTACATCTCGTCATTTTTCCTTTATAAATGCCCCAGAATGAATAGCTCATAGTAACTATCTCCATTTTTCATTTTCATTGTGCTCTTAGCTACTCTTGTGACTGTTACCTTAAGAACAAATCTTGCTCTTGAACTCCAGACTCTAAATAACCAACTAGTGCTTCAATATATTTACTTGCATTTTGTTGTTGTTGTTGTTGTTGTTGTTTTTTTGAGACAGAGTCTCGCTCAGTCGCCCAGGCTGGAGTTCAGTGGCGCGATCTTGGCTCACTGCAAGCTCTGCCTCCCGGGTTCACGCCATTCTCCTGCCTCAGTCTCCTGAGTAGCTGGGTCTACAGGCGCCCACCACCATGCTTGGCTAATTTTTTGTATTTTTAGTAGAGACGGGGTTTCACTGTGTTAGCCAGGATGGTCTTGATCTCCTGACCTCGGGATCCACCCGCCTCAGCCTCCCAAAGTGCTGGGATTATAGGAGTGAGCCACCGCGCCCGGCCTACTTGCATGTTTTAAGGACTCCTGTAATTCAACCTATTATTTCTCTCATCCAAGTACTAACCAGGCCAGACCCTGCTTAGCTTCCATGATCAGACGTGTTCAAGGTGCTACGGCTATAGACAACCTATTATTTGTCCTCCAAACTTACTTCTCCTCCTGTACCACTTTAGAACAGGTAAAAGTACTATCCTCTACTCACTTACCAAAGCTAGGGATCTGTTTACCCTGGTGTCTTTCAGCTACTTCCCATCCCAGTAAGTCACCTTGCCCCATCTCTTGTGTTTTTTAAATGTTTCTGGAATACCTGCAGAAATCAATGTGGACACTCATCTTTAGCTCTTGGACTACGATGAGAGCTTCTGAGTGGTCTCCCAGGTCAGCCTGGCTCCACTTTCGCCCGTATTTACACTGCTAGAGGAATCTTTCTAAAGCACAAATTTGTTCTTGTGTAATCCCTTCCCCCCAGGCCTCAGCCCTCGCATAAGTGCCTCGAACTCTCTGATTCATTAGCTTAGCATGCATTTCCCCAAACGGTTATGTCTTCAGCTTCACCTCCAGCTGCTCCTTCCTTATCCCCTTTGATCTAGATGCTTCCCAGTCCTTGCTCATCTCGTAATGTCAAAATGTGGGACTGTTTCATGCTTCTGTACCTTTTCCCAAGCAGCTGCCTCTCCACTGGACATCCTCCCTAGACCTTTGGAAGAATGGAGGACATCTACCTGTGGTTCACGATCTTAGGTCAATGACTACTTGTTTTGTACAGCTATCCCTGGCCTCCCCACCTAGAACTGACCGCTCTATCTACTGTGCTTCAAGTGTACCTAGTACACATTCTATTAGAGCTCCTGCTGCCAGAGCTGCTGCATAAGGTTGTTCAGGTTGTGAACTGCACAACTCTAAGGACCTTGTTCCCGAAATGATGCGTAGTGACGACAGTCATATATCGTTGCCCTGCTTTTTGGACTGTTTTCCCTTTCTTTGCTCTTAAGCATCATGGGAATGGGGAAGAAGGCATGAAAAGGTTAAGAATGTAACATGTGGCATCTATGTATGTGGGAATGCTACATAACTCAAGAGGAATGAGGGACAAAGACAGGGATCCATGCTGAGTCAGGATGGTTCTGTGTGTGATGCAGGAGCTTCAGAGAGAAGCCTGTGTGCTGTGCTTAGGTGGCAAACTGTGCAAGAGGCATGGCAAGAAAAGGCCGGCCCAGTGTGGCAGACAGCGCTAGAGGAGGAAGAGTGGGAAGGATGTAAGCCGACTGTTTAAATGAAAATGATCAAAACACAATTGCCCGCTGAGAAGGGAGTGGGGGGCTCCTCCATATCTTCCTGGGGTTGGGACTGGTGTTGGCAGTGAGGATCTTTCAAGTTAATCTCCTCCCAGGGACTGTTTCCTGCCACGCATGGATGGGGACAATCACTGCTGGAGCTTGCTTATACGCTTGTCCCACTAGTCTGACGGCCAGGGATTGAGACTTGTGATCTTAAATCACCCGCATCTTACATGGTACTTTGGTCCACTATGGGCCCTCCACATCCTTCCTAGTCAGAGGTGATAGAGGAAAGAAAAGGAGTTTGTGGATTTCAACAAAATCACAATAATAATAACAGTCAACATGAATAGAGTCCCATGAATATAGCTTACCGTGCACCTGGCACCTTTCTTTCTTTCTTTCTTTCTTTCTTTTTTTTTTTTTTTTTGAGATGGAGTCTCATTCTGTCTCCAGGCTGGAGTGCAGTGGTGCGATCTTGGCTCCACCTCCCAGGTTCAAGCGATTCTCCTGCCTCAGCCTCCTGAGTAGCTGGGACTACAGGCATGCGCCATCATGCCTGGCTAATTTTTTTATTTTTAGTAGAGACGGGGTTTCACCATGTCGGCTAGGATGGTCTCGATCTCTTGACCTTGTGATCCACCCGCCTTGGCCTCCCAAAGTACTGGGATTACAGGTGTGAGCCACTGCGCCTGGCCTGCATGGCACCTTTCTAGGTGCTTTATGTATATCAGTTAATTTTAGCCTTGTATGTAGGAATTATAATAATTCTCGTTTCACAGCTAAGGAAATTAATGCTAGAGACATTAAGGCACCTGCCCAAGATGACACAACTAATATGTAGTGGAGGCAGGATTCGAGCACACGGAGTCTGTCTCTGGAGCCTGTCCTTTACAAGGCTGTTCTCTGCCCCACCTATTGTGATGGCAGTTTTAATCCGAAGAGAGGTTGAGCATTTTTTTTTTTTTTTTTTTTTTTTTGAGGCGGAGTCTCGCTCTGTCCCCCAGGCTGGAGTGGTTGAGCATTTTAAATGAGGCTTCTGTGCACTTCATGCCTTGGATTCAAGTGGGTTTTTTCTTATTTTCTCCTTTGAGAAAAAGTGTTTATTTATTTTGTGCCTTGGAAACCTCTATTTGTTGTTGTTTTGTTGTTATTGTTGTTTTCTTGTTTTTGAGACAGGGTGTCACTCTGTCACCCAGGCTGGAATGCAGAGGTGCTATCAAGGCTCACTGCAGCCTCGACTTCCCGGCTTCTGGTGACCCTCAGACCTCAGCCTCCCGATAGTCGGGACTATAAACCTGTGCCACCGCGCCCGGCTAATTTTTGTATTTTTTGTAGAGATGAGGTCTCACGATGTTGCTCAGGCTGGTCTCGGACTCCCGGGTTCCAGCAGTCCTCCTACTTCAACCTCCCAAAGTGTTGGGATTACAGGCATGAACCGCTGTGCTTGGTTTCCACTCGTTTTCTTGTTGTGACGTTGCTGCTGGGGAGACAAGGCTAGGAACTACCTACCTTCCCATCTTGGAGAACACCTGGGGTTTTTTGGGTAACATGTTTTAAAGATTTAGTATAAGACTTTATCTTTTCCGGCCGGGCGCGGTGGCTCATGCCTGTAATCCCAGCACTTTGGGAGGCCAAGGCAGGCAGATCACAAGGTCAGGAGATCGAGACCATCCTGGCTAACATGGTGAAACCCCGTCTCTGCTAAAAATACAAAAAATTAGCCGGGCATGGTGGCGGGTGCCTGTAGTCCCAGCTACTCGGGAGACTGAGGCAGGAGAATGGGGTGAACCAGGGAGGCGGAGCTTGCAGTGAGCTGAGATCTGGCCACTGCACTCCAGCCTGGGCAATGAGCAAGACTCCATCTCAAAAAAAAAAAAACCAAAAAAAGATTTTCTATTTTCGTGTGTTGTAAGGACAGTAGATGAAACTTATTTTTCCCTAGCTATGTTTTTAAAATTTTTCTTCATTGCCTTTTGTGAATTTAGCCATTTTAAAATTTGGTTCTACTTTGTTATCTCACCCCAGAGTCAAATCATTGTATTTCTTCCAGACACATTCATAATTTAGTTTTTCTTTTAACTTAGCTGTGTTTCTTTCACCTGTGGAGTGACTTGAATCACTTCGTTATAATATAAAGTCTGTGAGTCTGAAGTTTTCTGGCAAAAGGCAAAAAAAAAATTCACACCTGGCTTGCACTTGATGAGGATTCCACAAGCTTCATCATTTTCTTTGAATTCCCCATGGGAGTTTAAATATATACATGTTAGCATTTTTGTAGTGTACATTAATAAGTGAGAGCTTTGATTTTTTCTTATGGCAGCTCTGAGGGAAAAAACAGGCATTGTAGTTAACATGCCCTATAGCAACAACTACAGCCAGTTTCAATTCATTTTTTTTTTTTTTTTTTTTTTTTTTTGAGATGAAGTCTCACTCTGTTGCCCAGGCTGGAGTGCAGTGGCGCCATCTCGGCTCACTGCAATCTCCGCCTCCTGAGTTCAAGTGATTCTCCTGCCTCAGCTTCCCGAGTAGCTGGAATTACAGGCACGTGCCACCACGCCTGGCTAATCTTTGTATTTTTAGTAGAAATGGGGTTTCACCATGTTTGCCAGGCTGGCCTCGAACTCCTGATGTCAAGTGATCCGCCTACCTCAGCCTCCCAAAGTGCTGGGATTACAGGTGTGAGCCACCACATGCGCCTCGTTTTTTGATTTAGATCTTAAAGAATAGTTGGGGTTTTGTGTGTGTGTGACAGGATCTTGCTCTGTTGACCAGGCTAGAGTGCAATGGCACACTCATAGCTCACTGTAACCTTGAATTCCTGGGCTCAGTGGAGCCTCTTGCTTCAGCCTTCTGAGTAGCTGGGACTACAGGCATGCACCACCATGCCCGGATAATTTTTTAATTTCATTTTTTGTAGAGATAGGATCTCACTATGTTGCCTAGGCTAGACTTGAGCTTCTGGGCTCGAGCAATCCTTCAGCTTTGGCCTCTCTGAATGCTGGGATTACAGGCATGAGCCACTGTACCCCGATAAAATATTTAGTTTAAAATAATTCCTCTCTGTCCCTAGGTGTTTTCCAATTATGTAGGTGATTGGCCTGAGGATGTGAATGCCGGCCTGTGCTACTCTTCTTAAAGGTCTTGTCTTCCTGAAGGCATGCTAGATTCTCAGATTTCTTCTCTTCTAAAAATAGAACAGTGTACTCTTACAATAATTTCACCTACACTTACATGTTAGGAATGAAAAGTCCGGGCCGGGTGTGATGGCTCACGCCTGTAATCCCAGGACTTTGGGAGGCCGAGGCGGTTGGATCACAAGGTCAAGAGATCGAGACCATCCTGGTCAACATGGTAAAACCTTGTCTCTACTAAAAATACAAAATTTAGCTGGGCATGGTGGCACATGCCTGTAATCCCAGCTACTCAGGAGGCTGAGGCAGGACAATCACTTGAACCCGGGAGGCGGAGGTTGCACTGAGCTGAGATCACGCCACTGCACTCCAACCTGGCAACAGAGCGAGACTCTGTCTCAAAAATAAATAAATAAATAAATAAATATATAAAAAGTCCATGAAGTTCATGGATTTCTGCCCTTAGTTCTCTCTAAATTGTATTTAGTTTGATTTTAAAATGCCCAAAAAAAGATGTATGGTGTTAAAACTTCAGTTTTAGAAATTGGGATTTGGTATATTTTCAGGGGTGGGAATAGAACCCCCTTTCCTAAGAGTTGATAAAGAGTTCAGTGACAATATTTTTCTAGGATTAAGTAAAGTCCTGTTTGGAAGTAAGTTTATGAATTAACTATGGATTAGGTATGGATGGGTTTCAAATATAGGGTATTCCAGTCAATTGAGTCTATAAATCACTTGTACTTGTCAAGTCACATGTCTCAATTTCTAGTTTGGAAAATATGGTCGCTATATTAGCTTACTAGGGTTGCTGTAACCAAAAACCACAAACTGTGTGGCTTAAGCAATAAAGGTCTATTTTCTCACAGTTATGGAGGCTGAAAGTTCAAGATTAAGGTGTTGGCAGGTTTGGTTTCTTCTGAAACTGCTTTTTGACTTACAGATCATTACATTTCCTCTATGTCCTCACATGGTCTTCTGTGTCTCTGTCCTGATACTCTCTTCTTATACAAACACCAGGCATGTCAGATTACAGTCCAATATAAGACTTCATTTTACTTTAATTACTTCTTTTTTTTGACACGGAGTCTTGTTCTGTCACCAGACTGGAGTGCAGTGGTGCGATCTCGGCTCACTGCAACCTCTGCCTCCCAGGTTCAAGCTATTCCCCTGCCTCAGCCTCCCGAGTAGCTGGGACTACAGTCGTGCACTACCACACCTGGCTAATTGTTTTTGTATTTTTAGTAGAGATGGGGTTTCACCCTGTTGGTCAGGATGGTCTCGGTCTCCTGACCTCGTGATCTGCCTTCCTCAGCCTCCCAAAGTGTTGGAATTACAGACTGGAGCCACCGTGCCCAGCCTAATTACTTCTTTAAAGGCCTGTACTAGTCTGTTCTCATATTGCCATAAAGAACTATCTGAGACTGGGTAACTTATAAAAAGAAGAAGTTTAATTGACTCACTGTTCTGCAGGCTATACAGCAGGCAGGGCTGGGGAGGCCTCAGGAAACTTACAATCATAGTGGAAGGTGACAGGGAGGCAGGCACGTCTTCACATGGCTGGCAGGAGAGAGGGAGGGTGAAGGGAGAGGTGTTACACACTTTCAAGCAACTATATCTCCTGTGAACTTTATGATGAGAGCACTAGGGGAATGGTGCTAAACCATTAGAAACCACCCCTATAATCCAATCACTTCCCACCAGGCCCACCTCTTAACACTGGGGATCACAATTCAACGTGAGATATGGGTGGAGACACAGAGCCAAACCATATCAAGGCCCTATCCCCAAATACAGTTATAGTGTGAGGCACTGCAGGTTAGGGCTACAATATATGAATTGTGATGAGGGGGACATAATTCAGCCCATTACAGCCCCTATGGGACTGGTCAGATTGTAGCCAATAAGGAACTTGAACTTGTTTGGGTCATTAGGGCCCTACTCAATGTGGTTTAAGAACATTTAAGAACACTTAAGAACAATGACAACCTCAAGGAGTTGACACATTACTTGATACCATGAAAGAATAATGAGTATTTTAATCCCAGAAAAAATAAAAATAACTATAATAATATAAATAAAATAATATTATATAATAAATATAAGAAGCCCAAGTGCCTCTAGATAATAAATAGCTTGGGCTAAAAACAGAGTATTAGGCTACCAACTAGAATAAATGACATTTCATTACTTATTAATTAATTAAAGTTTGTCAAGTGATGCATTAATATTTTTTCACCACCCATTATAAGGCAAGCATTTTGCTTTGCTGGGAGAAATGAGTATCTTCTGCCTCCTGCTTCTGAGGAGTTCCTAGGTCAGGATCTCATCCGGATACAGCAGGATCACATATCTGAGGCAACCAGATGTCCACTGGGCTATCTGCCACTCCCTTCTTAGATCTAAATCAGATCTGCTCAAATTCTTTGTCCATCAGACAGTGAAAGTTCAGCGGGTTTGCCAAAATTTCTGGATATTCCTATCACACTCCCGGTCACCTCTGTTTTCTGCTTCCAGCTTCTGCTGAATTTGTGTTCTCCACTCTCTGTCTTGCAGCTGTTCCTTCCTTTTTTCTGTGGAGTCAACACAAATGTGGGACACAACCCTTGACTGTTTGCTCTTTCCATGAAAACACAATGCACATGATGCAGCTGTCTGTGGCAAAGTTTTGCTGGCAATTTGATGACAAGGACGGCATACTGCAGAACCATAGAGCAATTCATCGAAACTTCAGTAACAGACTCCCCTATACTTCAAACTGTTACTTGACTGTTTCCACCAACTCTAATTTTATTCTCTCACTTTTTTTTTTTTTTTTTTTTTTTTTTTTGAGACAGAGTCTCGCTGTGTCACCCAGGCTCCAGTGCAGTGGCGTGATCCTGGCTCACTGAAACCTCCACCTCCTGGGTTCAAGTGATTCTCATGCCTCAGCCTCCCGAGAAGCTGGGACTACAGGAGCACGGCACTGTGCCTGGCCAATTTTTGAATTTTTAATAGAGACGGGGTTTCATCATGTTGCTCAAGGCTGGTCTTGAACTCCTGACCTCAAGCGATCGACCTGCCTCGGCCCCCCAAAGTGCTGGGATTACAGGCATGAGCCACTATACCTGGCCCCCACCACTATTGTGATGAGAACTCTTTCTGCCCTCCCTCTTCCTGCTCCTTTTCTTCTCTACTCTTTCTTCTTCCTCCATTCTCCACTTTCCATTACCTCCCTCATTCCATCCATTGAATTCTCTTTTATTAAGCAAAGCTGCTGAGCTATATTTTGGTAATTTGCTTCCAAATTCCATCCTTAAGTCCTCATCGTCTGCCCCTTATACATAGTTTCATCCCCAAAGTGAAATGCTAGAGCTAGCTAGGAAAAATGAGCTTTCTGAACTAGATACTCATGCAAAACCATGAAATGTTTGCATCTAAGCGGAAAAGATTTGTACAAATTCTGTGGAAATTTAGGAGAAGATGTGAACGTCTTGTAGCCATTTCTGCAAATGTCTGAGCCTTGTCACATGGGGAGGTGACTCTCCCACAAGATCTTGAGGAATGAGAAGGAGGGAGGACCCCCTACTCTCACCCATTCTATGTGGAGGGAGTAGTGTAAGGGGATGAAGAACAAACGGCTGGAGCGCGGGGTCCTAGCGGTAGAAGACTGGGAAGTAAAGGGAAGAAAGAGGCCGTGGCTGAATTTCTGATAGCCAGTGTAGGTTTGAATGGCAAAGCTTCAATTAGAGTTTTATTTGTTTCACCTTTAACAGAATTTTCTGCAAAAGGCAGAGGCAGCTGACATCTTCAAAAGAAGTTTAAGTCGTTTTACAGCAAAACTGCAGCAGCTCTATTACATCGAAACAGAAAGATGATGGGAGGGAAATTCCTTTGGGTTCTTTGCTCGCCTATCAAGAGGACATGTAAGTCTCACAGGTTTTCCTGGATTCTTGGTTTCTAAAGAACGTATCTAAACAAAGAAACAGGCCGGGCGCGGTGGCTCACGCTTGTAATCCCAGCACTTTGGGAGGCCTAGGCGGGCGGATCACCAGGTCAAGAGAGCGAGACCATCCTGGCTATCACGGTGAAACCCCGTCTCTACTAAAAATACAAAAAAATTAGCTGGGCGAGGTGGCGGGCGCCTGTAGTCCCAGCTACTCGGGAGGCTGAGGCAGGAGAATGGCGTAAACCCGGGAGGCGGAGCTTGCAGTGAGCTGAGATCTGGCCACTGCACTCCAGCCTGGGCGACAGAGCGAGACAACTCTCAAAAAAAAAAAAAAAAAAAAAAAAAAAAAAAAAAAAAAAAAAGAAAGATAAAAAAATCTAAAGAATACGTTTTTATTAAAAAGGCAAAATCACGATTTTCATGAAAATGAACATGTGTAAAAGCTTTTATTTAACTCATCAATTAATGAGATAACTAGTAAGATGTTACAACTGATTTGGAAAATTCGAATAACACACACATCTTTAGGCAATCAGGAATGCTAAAATGAATCTTAAAAATGGATGCAAAACTGTTCGATGTTCATAGGGCAGTATTATTGGTTGTATTCCAGTGAAAAAAAATTCATTTGCATTTCTGTGGACAAGAGTCATTTGCATTATTTTTAGTTTTCTACAACCTGGAGAGTTGTAAAATAGCTCAAAGACAATGAAAACTGCAGGCCCTTGGAGAATCAGATAATCTTGAAGGGCATGCTACCCAGGAGACACCCATACATTTGTTCGTAACTTGCCCATTCAACGTCTTTCAGAAGTTGTCCTTTCCTTGGTAAATAGGCAGATCCTATGGGCCTGCCTTGATGAAATTAGAAGAATGAGGTTTTCTGGCTTTTCTCCACTTTGGAGTCAAGTAGTTTGCTCAAACTTTTCAAGTGGTTGACACAGAATGATACTTTATCTGGGACAGGATCCATCACATTTTCCCCTCCTGAGCTTCCTTTTGTGAAGCTTCTCTTCCTCTATATTCCTAGTGTTCTGGGTCCTTTGCTTTGATCAGTGATTTTTTTTGTTTGTTTGTTTGAGACGGAGTCTCGCTCAGTAGCCCAGGCTGGAGTGCAGTGGCGTGATCTTGGCTCACTGCAACCTCCACCTCCTGGGTTCAAACAATTCTCCTCCTTCAGCCTCCTGAGTAGCTGAGACTATAGGTGCGTGCCACCAAGCCCAGCAAATTTTTATATTTTTAGTACAGATGGGGTTTCACCGTGTTGGCCAGGATGGTCTCGATTTCTTGACCTTGTGATCTGCCCGCCTCGGCCTCCCAAAGTGCTGGGATTACAGGTGTGAGCCACCACGCCCGGCCCATGCCACACTTTTAAATTTATATTTGTATATATATAATTTTACAATATGCAAAATATATTAGCAAAGTAATGCATGTTTATAATTTTTAAATAATCCCATATTAGAGGTGTGTGCTCAAATGTTTTTACTAAGACAGGTATATGGATACCAGCTAAACTTTTGTTTAAGAAGATAATTAGGCAACTGAGCTAAAACAGAGAACCTGGAGGCTGGTGGACAAAGTAGGAGATGACTGTAATTCCTCAAGCAAGACATGCCGAAGGTCTAGACGAATGAGTAGCAGAGGAGGAAAGATGGATTTCAAAGACTTCTCCCAGCCGGGGTTGGGGAGGTGTTGGTAAATAGATGTGGGCATGAAGGAGAGGGAGAAATTGAGCTGAAATGTCAGGTTTGCTATGTGGAAAGCAGGGTTGGTGATGATAGCATTCATGGGAAACTTGACTGACTATAGTAGGCAAAACTGGCTTATAAGGTTGGGTAGAAACCATGATGTCATGATTTACATGATTTCATGTAAATGATGTGGAATAGTTTAGGTGATGGGATGCATATTGGAATTACCTTTTGGATTTATGATAGATTATTCTAGCCAGTTGGAGCAGGTAAAAGATGCCTAGGCTCGTTTCCTATCTGTCATATAATCACCTCACACTCCTGGAAATGGGCTTTAAAAGGGACATTTCTTAATCCTCCTGAAAAATTGTAGTTCAGACCTTGGCCAGTTAAACCTCAGGGGTGCTCTCAACTGGAAAACCACTTGGCACAGGGCAGTCAAGAGCTGCTGTTAGTAGGCAGTGCCTGTTCTGTCTTAACTCCTTCCCTGCTAAGAGGTCCGTGGGACTCCAGCAAAGGCCTGGATATGCAGGAAAAAGGATGAGGGGTGAGGATGGAGAGGTGCATCTGTTCATCTGAGCAGACCCCTGTTTAGCTCTAGGTCTGAGGCTATCATGGGCAGAAAAGGAAACCCAGAAGGGCCTTGGGTTTATTTTAAAGTCAAAGCGAAAGACCATATAGAGGGTGTTAATTATGAGCTGATATCATTTCAGAAACTTTCTCTTGTAGCCGTTTTGAGCAGTGGTCTCTTATGTTACAAGGGAGGCCTGTACCCCTAAAAGTATGCAAGAAAATTGGATACAGATGTATTCTTTAACCTGAAAATAAAACAAGGGAGACACTAAGCTTTACTGATACTTACACATGACTGAGAGCAAGCAGTACACGTGTAGAGTTTATAAATAAGTGTCATACTGGGGATGCCTGGTCAGAAATCTTTTACTGATAGAGCCACATGACCCAAAAAGTTTGGACTTTAATGGTGTATCAGAGAGATGAGAAGCAGGCAGGCTAGATGGAAGCAGATAGCTTTTTGCAGATGAGAGGAGAGGGGGCAGTCGGGACAGTGAGATAAAAAGGAAGAAGCAGGCCGGGCGCGGTGGCTCAAGCCTGTAATCCCAGCACTTTGGGAGGCCGAGACGGGCGGATCACGAGGTCAGGAGATCGAGACCATCCTGGCTAACAAGGTGAAACCCCATCTCAACTAAAAAATACAAAAAAATAACTAGCCGGGCGAGGTGGCGGGCGCCTGTAGTCCCAGCTACTCGGGAGGCTGAGGCAGGAGAATGGCATAAACCCGGGAGGCGGAGCTTGCAGTGAGCTGAGATCCGGCCACTGCATCCCAGCCTGGGCGATAGAGCGAGACTCCCTCTCAAAAAAAAAAAAAAAAAAAAAAAAAAAAAAAAAAAAAAAAAGAAGCAGAGAGGGGATGGGATTTAGGAGGTAAATGCTATAGGATTTGGTGACTGATGATTGATGTATTTTGAGTGAATCTTTGATAAGACACCCCTCCATGAAGAACTATTTTTGTCTTCTCAGTGCTTCTAGAGACCTGCCATCATTTCTGTGGTGGCAAAATTATCTACCGAGTTATTTGTCAGCCTTTTTCCTCTCTCCAAATGCCTTTGGAGTTGTATCTCCAGTAATTTAGTGGATACCAAATACATGTTGCTATGTGAATATTACATGAAATGTTTTAACAGCTCAAAAAATGGAAAATAAACTTTTTTTTTTTTTTTTCCTGAGACAGTCTTGATCTCTTGCCCAGGCTGGAGTGCAGTGGCACGATCTCAGCTCACAGCTCACTGCAATTTCCACCTCCTGGGGTCAAGCGATTCTCCTGCCTCAGCCTCCTGAGTAGCTGGGACTACAGGCATGTGCCACCATGTCCGGCTAGTTTTTATATTTTTAGTAGAGATGGGGTTTCCCCATGTTGGCCAGGCTGCTCTCAAACTCCCGACCTCAGGTGATCCACCCACCTCGGTCCCAAAGTGCTGGGATTATAGGTGTGAGCTACTGCACCTGGCCTAAGAAATGTTTTTGAATAAGAGCGTGTTCTTGGCTAGACGCCGTGGTTCATGCCTGTAATCCCAGCACTTTGGGAGGCCAAGGAGGCAGGATTGCTTGAGCCCAGGAGTTCAAGACCAGCTTGGGCAACATGGCAAGACCCTGTCCGTACAAAAAATTTTTTAAATTAGCTGAGTGTGGTGGCGTGTGTCTATGGTCCCAGCTACTGGAAGCTGAGGCAGAAGGGTCACTTGAGCCTGGGAAGTTGAGGCTGCAGTGAGCCATGTTTGTGCCACTGCCCTCCAGCCTGGGTGACAGAGCAAGACTCTGTCAAAAAAAAAAAAAAAAAAAAAAAAAAAGAGTGTTTCATACAATTGTAGGTTTTTATTTCCAGAATAAAATAATCATGCATTATGCCATGCCGTGGACTCAGGGATCTTAACACCAGCCTTAGGATTCTGCATTACAATTTGGAAATTACTAGGGATTTGTCAATGACTACTGTTTGAAATTCACATGGTGATAAAGGACGTTATTTTACTACCTGCAAGTATAAGAGACAAAATTAACCATGAAAGTTATTTTCTCCTTACGAAAATATAAAAGTCAAAATTAGCCATAAAAGTTATTTCCAATGCATTTCCTTTTGAACACGCAAGGAATGCTGACTATTCAACAAACAGTAGTTGCATAAAGAAGATTTTTGGTCCCATGATCTGGCTGAAGCTTTGCACAAACAGCTGCTTATCTCATGAATGGAATTTCCTGTTAATATTCTTGCAGGCTAATTGTTCATCAAAAGTACAACAAATGTCAACAAACATCAGAAACGTGTTACATCTTAATATTTAAGAGACAGCAGAAATAGTTCAGATGTTTTACTTGCTGGAGCTTAAAAGGCAAGAGTGCAATCTTTAGCTTTTGTCACGAACTAGTCTTGACGGGATTAATGCTGTTCACATAAACCATTTGTTTTAAATGCCCTCTTTCCTGTTAATTTACAACATGTGGCTTAAGATAGCACGGGATAAGGGAAGAAACAAAACTGTAACTTCAAACAGTATAGTTGAAAGCACCTTTGGTTTGAATGGATTTAATAGACTTTTCATCCCAACTACATATGGAAATAAATTTTCTTAGAATAAAAATGCTTCAAATGGACTCTTAGGCTGAGCGTGGTGGCTCATGCCTGTAATCCCAGCCCTTTGGGAGATCGAGGCAGGAGGATCACTTGAGGTCAGGAGATCAAGACCATCCTGGCCAACATGGTGAAACCCTGTCTCTACTAAAAATACAGAAATTAGCTGGGCATGGTGGCGCATGCCTGTAATCCCAGCTACTTAGGAGGTTGAGGCAGGAGAATCACTTGAACCCAGGAGGTGGGGGTTGCAGAGAGCTGAGATCACACCACTGCACTCCAGCCTGGGTGACAAAGCGAGACTCCATATCAAAAACAAACAAAAAAAAGAAGGACTCTTAAATTCCGTGGCAGCAACCACAAAGACATCCACTTGTCTAAGTGAGAGGTGGGTTTCCAAGGGTGGAGGTCCCAGAAGTAGGAAGTAATATCACCAGACCATCAGGGTTCGGATCAGAGGCGAAAATTTAGAATCAGTAGAAACTTCCTGAAACACCGACAACAGATTTTTTTTTTTTTTAAGCATTTCCAGGTTTTCGTCTTTTTTTCTCTCGCAGTGAAAGCAGCATTTTGCACTGAGGTGTCAATTCAGGAGGTGTTTCAGGAAGGTGCTCGGGGAAGATATTTTAGTACAACGCTCCAGCCTCCTTCATAATACTAATCATGCCCTATTTTCCTTTCCTTAGCCCTAACAAACTCAGAGTGCTGAAACACTGGAAGCCAGCTACACGTCTTTTTCCAGATGGTATGCATCTTGTTCCTCTTTCAGACACAGGTGAAAATGGAAGCTTCTAGAAACTGGAGTTTCCTTTTCATCTTGTTGGCATCTTCCCCTGGGGAGAGGGATAATACCTTCACAGGTACTGGGAGCCACTTTTTGGGTTATGAGGAGTGAAGTTTAGTTAGCCCCACCTCTGCCGTCTTATCTATTCCTGCACAGTTTTAGGTAGGAAATGTATCCATTGGATATTTGTGTTTAGTCTTTTTTTTTTTTTTTTTAAGACGGAGTCTGGCTTTGCTGCCTGGGCTGGAGTGCAGTGGCACCATCTCGGCTCACTGCAGCCTCTGCCTCCTGGGTTCAAGTAATCCTCCTGCTTTAGCCTCCCAAGTAGCTGGAACTACAGGCACATGCCACTGTGCCTGGCTAATGTTTGTATTTTTTAAAATAGAGATGGGGTTTTGCCATGTTGGCCAGGCTGGTCTTGAACTCCTGGCCTCGAGTGATTTACCAGCCTTGGCCTCCCAAGGCGCTTGGGATTATAGGCGCCAGCCACTGCACCAGCCCTGGCTAATTTTTTAAAAAAGTTTTTTTGTAGGTTGGGTACAGTGGCTCAATCCTGTAATTCCAGCACTTTGGGAGGTGGAGGCAGGAGGAACACTTGAGACCAGGGGTTTGAGACCAGCCTGGGCAACATGACGAACCCCTGTCTTTACTAAAAATACAGAACATCTTGGATTACTTGAGCCTGGGAGGTCGAGGCTGCAGTGAGCTGTTATCGTGTCGTTGCACTCTGGCCTGGGTGGCAGAATGAGACCCTGTCTAAAAAAAAAAAATATATATATATATATATACACACACACACACACACACACAGACACACACACACACATATACACACACACATATATATACACACACACACACACACACACACACACACATATATATAGTAGAGACAGGGTTGTGCCGTGTTGCCCAGGCTGTCTCGAACTCCTGGGACTCAAACGCTCTGCTCACCTCAGCCTCCCAAAGTGCTGGGATTACAAGTGTAAGCCACCATGCCTGGCCGTTTTAGTTTTTTATTTTTTGTTTTTTTGAGACGGAGTCTCGCTCTGTCGCCAGGCTGGAGTGCAGTGGCACGATCTTGGCTCACTGCAGCCTCTGCCTCCTGGGTTCAAGCAATTCTCCTGCCTCAGCCTCCTGAGTAGCTGGAATTACAGGTGCGTGCCACTACGCTTGCAGCTAATTTTTTTGTATTTGTAGTAGAGACGGGGTTTCACCACATTGGCGCGATGGTCTTGATCTCCTGACCTCATGATCCACCCGCCTCAGCCTCCCAAAGTGCTGGGATTACAGGCGTGAACTACCGCTTCCGGCCCTGTTTAGTTTTAAGAACCTCCAATTATGTGATAATAAGTACTCATAAACCACTACTACCGTCTTCCCACCCCTGGACTAAAGTAAGATAAGTGACTGAACGTGGAGGATGGCATTATCTACAGGTTACTGTCTATCAGTCATGCTCTGTGTTTACACATAGTGCTTTCATTGTTCAGTATAGCTGCGTTTTCTGGAGTAATAAAGTCTTCTCAATCTGCGATACAATCGTAATGTATGTTCATGAGTTTAACAAACATTTAGTGGGCGTCCTTCCTCATGTGCTCTGCTGTGAGGGAGGCACAGGGTGAGTAAGAGGTTTTTGCTGCCCGAAATGTACTTGAAGCAGGAAGATGACATAAGGAAGGCATTGGCAAACTATGGCCCGAGGGCTAGATCTCAGGACATCGCCTGGTTCTATAGGTCCTGCTAGCTAAGGATATAAAGGGTTACAAACCAGAATAGAGTATGCAGCAGTGATTTATGTGGTCTGCAAAGCCTAAAATATTCACCATCTGGCTTCTGACAGCCAAAGTTTGCCAACCCTTCACACAAGGACTGTAAAGCAAGGTAGAATGTTTCAGGATCCCTATCAGGAGTGGCTAAAAGGCCACTGGAGTGCAGAGAAGAGAAACTCTACTCTCAACGCATGGGATCAAAGAAAGGTCTGTGGATGGAGGGAGTGAGCCATAAAGGAAAGGAAATGTGTGTTTCAGTGAAAGGATATGGAACAGAAACCGTTCTTGGGCAAGGGAAACAGAAAAAAGAGCAAGCGACCAAGTGAGTGCTTCACCGCACACTGGGATGCCCTGGAAAGCTCTTAAAATGTATTCACGGTTGGGAGCGGTGGCTCACGCCTGTAATCCCAGCACTTTGGGAGGCAGAGACAGGTGGATTGCCTGAGGTCAGGAGTTCGAGACCAGCCTGGCCAACATAGTGATACCCTGTCTCTACTAAAAATAGAAAAAATTAGCCGGGTGTGGTGACAGATGCCTGTAATCCCAGCTACTTGGGAGGCTGAGGCAGAAGAACTGCTTGAACCTGGGAGGTGGAGGTTGCAGTGAGCCGAGATCGCACCATTGCACTCCAGCCTGGGCAACAAGAGTGAAACTCTGTCTCAAAATTTTTAAAAAAAAGCTAGGATTACGCCTGTAATCCTAGCACTTCGGGAGGCCGAGGCAGGCGGATCATGATGTCAGGAGATCAAGACCAACCTGGCTAACACGTGAAACCCTGTCTTTACGAAAAATACAAAAAAAAAAAAAAAAGAAAAAAAAAAATTAGCTGGGCGTGGTGGCAGGCGTCTGTAGTCCCAGCTACTCGGGAGGATGAGGCAGAAGAATGGCGTGAACCCAGGAGGCGGAGCTTGCAGTGAGCCGAGATCGCACCACTGCACTCTAGCCTTGGCAACGGAGTGAGGCTCTGTCTCAAAAAAAAAAAAAAAGTAAATAAAATAAAATAAAATGTATTCATGTTGGTTGGGCATGGTGGCTCACACTTATAATCCCAGAACCTTGGGAATACAATGCAGGAGAATTACTTGAGGCCAGGAGTTCCAGACCAACCTGGGCAGCATAGTGAGACCCCATCTCTACAAAAAATTTAAAAATTAGCCCAGTGTGGTGGTGTGTGCCTGTGGTCCTAGCTACTCAGGAGGCTGAGGTGAGAGGGCTGACTGTGCCCAGGAGTGTGAGGCTGCAGTGAGACTCTTCCTGGGTGACAAAGACCTTATCTTTAAAAAAAAAAAAATAAATAAAATATATTCATGCCAAATCCTAACATTGAAAACAATGGAAACAAATCCACCTAGCTGTATACCAAGTTGGAAACATAGCCACACAGAGAAATAATTATTTCAAGTGAATTTTGACCTCAGTGCTCTGACTAGACACCCCTCATAGGAAATATTGTGAGGGTAGAAAGAACTGTAAAAAAATCTTAAGCTTTCCTCGGTAGTTTTATTAGGAGTTGTAAGGCTGGCCTTGTAATTTTGAAATTCATTTGTTTGTGTTAGGAGCTCAAGCAAATTGGTAAATATGTTACTTGTATTAAAAATCAAGGTTTTGGATATAAAAGAAAGGAAATACAAATTAAAAAATAAAAGGCGTGAAGAAGGTTAAATTTTAATTGGGAGTATTGGTACGAATCTGTAATTTCATAGTATTTGTAATTTCATGTATGCATAGCTCCCAGCTCTTGATTTAAAGTGTTTATCTGTGCATGTATTCCTAATGAAGGAACCTAGAGGTGATGGTGTCCAGTAGCCACGAGATACCTGCTGCCGGGAATGGGTTTCTAAAGGCTATTAAAAGGAATCAGATCTCTCGGAGAATGGCTGATCCGAGGCTTGATTCAAGGAAAGTTCAGGGTGAGAATGGGAATCTTACCGTGCCAGAAAGCAAAAAAGTGTCAAAAGCCAATGAAGTGATGTCGAAAGGTTAAGGACTAGTTTGACAGCCTTCCCACCAGGGAAGAATCTTAGAAGAATTTGAGCATTGGTAAGAATGATAAGTGTTAGTGATTGTAAAATGTGGAGTAAATAAAAATACCTACGTCTGCAGTTATAAAAAAGAAAGGAAGAATGAGAAAAAAAGGAGGTCTGGAAGTGACTACTGTAAAACTCTTTCCTCTGGAAATGGGTAATGAGGTGGAAAAATTAGCATTTACTCTGCCTTTATATAAACCAATCAGTGGTTCATCTCAAGTTGATGAGGAAATGCTTTTCATCATGGGAGAATGCCAGCTAAGAAATATAAAGGATGACAGAATTTAAAAACAAATATTCAACTCTCATATGCTGCGGGGAGAAACACAAGATGATCCAGCCACCGTAGAAAAGAATTTAGCAGTTTCTTATGAAGTTAAACACACATTTACTAAACAACTTAGCGATTCACTTCTAAGTATTTACCCAAGTGAAATGAAAACTTTTGTTCACACAAAGGCCTGGAAGAGAATGTTTCTATGGCTTTATTTGGAATTGCTCCAAACTGAATACAAGCCATCTGTCCTTCAACTTGGGACTGCATAAACAAATTGGAATACAATGGAACACAATGGAACACAGTTCAGTAATGAAAAGGAAAAAACTGCTGATGCATAGAACAGCACGGAGGGATCTCAAATGCATTGTGCTAAGTGAAAAAAAACAAAAACAAAACCAGACTCAAAAGCCTGTACAATGTATAATTCCAGGTGTGTGACATTCTGGAAAAAGCAAATCTAACAAGACAGAAAAAAGATCACTGGTTGCCAGGGGTTGGGGCTGGGCAAGAGTTGACATGGAGGAATTTGGAGGGGGTAGTGGAACTGCTGTATATCGTGTTTTGTTTTGTTTTGTTTTTTTGAGACGGTTGCCAGGCTGGAGTGTAGTGACGCGATCTTGGCTCACTGCAACCTCTGCCTCTCAGATTCAAGTGATTCTTCTGCCTCAGCCTCCCAAGTAGCTGAGGCTACAGGTGCACGCCACCACTCCCAGATAATTTTTTGTATTTTAGTAGAGATGGGGTTTCACCATGTTGGCCAGGATGCTCTCCATCTCCTGACCTCGTGATCTGCCCATCTTGGTCTCCCAAAGTGCTGGGATTACAGGTGTGAGCCACCTGCTCTATATCTTAATAGTTGTGGTGGTTACATGAATGTATACATTTGTCAAGACCTGAAAAACTACAGAACAGAGGGTGAATTTTTACTGCCATATAAATTATTACTTAATAAAAGAGTAAAAATATGACCCTTTTTTTTTCCCATTTCCAACCAAATAATTATTTCAGACAAAGTCATTAATGGGTGGCAAAACTACTGGGCAAAATTTCGTTGGGGAAACAGTATATACATGTGCCAGATTATGACAGGTTCCTGGCTAATTGCAAATAAAAAAACATGTTGTCATGGAAAGATATGATGACCATTCCTTTCATCAAGGGATTAAGTTCAGCATCACTAATAGTATGACAAACGGACAACATGTACTACCTGGTGTGATGGGAAGGACCCATCTCCTATGAACTGCACTTGCCTCAAATGCTTAATCTGAATATAAATTCGCTAGACTTAAACTTCAGTTTACAGGACCAAGTGGGAAAAACACACACAAGTTAAATGCCACCATGAAGAGAGAGTCAGACCAAGACAGATTGTCAACTCTTCTATAAGAAAGTTGTCAGCCTGGGCACGGTGGCTCACGCCTGTAATGCTAGCACTCTGGGAGACCAAGGTGGGTGGATCACAAGGTCAGGAGATTAAGACCATCCTGGCCAACATGGTGAAACCCTGTCTCTACTAAAAATACAGAAATTAGCTGGGTGTGGTGGCGGGTGCCTGTAGTCCCAGCTACTTGGGAGGCTGAGGCAGGAGAATCACTTGAACCTGAGAGGCGGAGGTTGCAGTGAGCCGAGATCTCACCACTGCACTCCAGCCTGGTGACAGAGCAAGACTCTGTTAAAGAAAAAAAAAAAGAGCTGGTCTGCTTAAAAAGTCAAAATAAGAAGTAAATAAGAAGGTCGGGTGCAGTGGCTCATGCCTGTTATCCCAGCACTTTGGGAAGCTGCAGGCAGGTGGATCACCTGAGGTCAGGAGTTTGAGACCAGCCTGGTCAATGTGGTGAAACCCCATCTCTACTAAAAATACAAAAAGTAGTCAAGTGTGGTGGTACACGCCTGTAATCTCTTCTCTTATTGTTAGATAGTTCCATGCTTAAACTTAGGGGTCAAACGTCAAATCTGCAAATTATTTTCAAATAGTTCAGTAGTATCTGTCTTCTATCTATCTATCTATCTATCTATCTATCTATCTATCTATCTACCCATCTAGTGTATTGCAAAATATTCACAACTATAATGGATCTACAGATCTGCATGTATTATTTGTCCAATTTTGATACTAAAATTTTTTATAACAAAAACTAGGGAAAAAAAATTAATACCAGATCCCACTCCAGACTAAATAAATCAGGATGTACTGGGGACAGGACCTAAGCTGCAGCACTTTTAAAAAGAACTCCAGACGCTTAAAAAAAAAAAAAAAAAAAAACCCCCCAAAAAACATAAAATGACCATTTTATTTGGCTCCTGGATTCTGTTGGTCGGGAATTGAGACAGGGCGAATAGGTGATGATTTGTCTTTGTTCTCTGATGTCTGGGGCCTCAGCTGGGGTGTGGTGGTGCCTGGGGTCTGGGGTCATCTTGGATGTATCTTCACACACATGTCTGGCAGTTGAGCCTGGCTGCTGGCTGGAACCTTAGCTGGGCTGTCGGCCGGAACACCTCCCTGTGGGCTCTGCATGGGGTCTCCCTGCAGAGTCTCCTGGTGATTTTAATGTGAAGTCAGAATTTTCCTGAACTTGAACAATCATTAGCATTACCTGAAGCATTTATTAAAATTCAGATTTTCTTTTTTTTTTTTTTTTTTTTTTGAGACGGAGTCTCGCTCTGTCGCCCAGGCTGGAGTGCAGTGGCGCGATCTCGGCTCACTGCAAGCTCCACCTCCCGGGTTTATGCCATTCTCCTGCCTCAGCCTCCTAAGTAGCTGGGACTACAGGCGCCCGCCACCTCGCCCGACTAGTTTTTTGTATTTTTTAGTAGAGACGGGGTTTCAGTGTGTTAGCCAGGATGGTCTCGATCTCCTGACCTCGTGATCCACCCGTCTCGGCCTCCCAAAGTGCTGGGATTACAGGCTTGAGCCACCGCGCCCGGCCTTAAAATTCAGATTTTCTGACCAGGCATCATGGCTTTATGCCTGTAATGCCAGCACTTTGGAGGGCCGAGGCGGGTGGATCACCTGAAGTCAGGGGTTCAAGACCAGCCTGGCCAACATGGTGAAACCCGACTCTACTAAATATATAAAAATTAACCAGGCTTGGTAGTGGGCGCCTGTAGTCCCAGGTACTCGGGGGGCTGAGGCAGGAGAATCGCTTGAACCCTGGAGGTGGAGGTTGCAGTGAACTGACATTGCACCACTGTACTCCAGCCTGGGTGACAGAGTGAGACTGTATCTCAAAAAAAAAAAAAAAAAAATCAGATTTCCTGACGTCTTCTCTGGGTCTGGGGTGAGGCCTATCAAAGTTAAAACTCACCAAAGTGTTTCTAAGAGAAAGGAAGTTTGAAAAGCATTGACCTAGGCATCAGCCTGGCAGTTCCTCTAAGGTTCCAGATCTGTCCAGACATCATGTACCAACTACCACAGAAAATGGGAAATGTCACATAATGCTGTTCTATTTCTGAAACTTTGTCCCAGACTATTCCTTTGATTTCTAGTTTGTCTTGCTGCCTACAGCTTTGTCTTTTCCTTTGCTATGAATATGATTCTCCTAAGGTTATATATATGGGTCTTGCTGCTCTAGTTAAAACACTTGTCTCACTTGACTATGCCTTCGGAACTTCCTTAGGTGAGACATTATTTTTCCTTTTTCCTTTTTTTTTTTTTTTTTTTTTTTGAGATGGAGACTCACCTTGTTGCCCAGGCTGGAATACAGTGGTACAATCTCCACTCAGTGCAACCTCCGCCTCCCAGGTTCAAGTGATTCTCCTGCCTCAGCCTACCAAGTAGCTGGGATTACAGGTTCTTGCCACCATGCCTGGCTAATTTTTGTATTTTTAGTAGAGACGGGGTTTCACCATGTTGGCCAGGCTGGTCTTGAACTCCTGACCTCAGGTGATCTGCCCGTCTCGGTTTCCCAAAGTGCTGGGATTACAGGCATGAACCACTGTGCTCGGCCAAGACATGATTTTCTAGGTATAGAAATTAGATAGTTTTGAGGTAAAATAGGAGAGAGAAAAAGAAGCTAGGTCATATCAATTCTTGAATGCCAGGCTGGGGAGTTTGACCTTAAGTCAATATGCAGTGGTAATCCAGAGAGGATGGATCATGAATTCAAAAGGATCAGGGATGTACATTCAGAACGGTAATCAGGAGCAGTGAAAATCTAGAGGCAGGGAGAACAAACCAGGGCCTAGGAGAAAAGTTATGGAGCATTTACCAAGATGGCGCCAATCTCAATGTTAAAGAGAAGATGGATCTGCGACATGTTGTTTAAACATCCTTTACAGACCATCGTCACATTCCTTGGCATCATGTTGGTTTATAAAATAAAATGAATCAATATTTTAAGAAGAAAGATGACGCTGCTGATTTCTAAGCTCCACTCTGACTGGGTTCTGGGTTTGTCAATCTGTATTTGAGGTGATCAAATGAGATGAGACTCTTCTGCATGCATTGTTTTCTTTTTGGCCAACAGGACTCAAGCTGAGCTAAGCTTTGGATCTGTGGACATGTTCCTCAGTAGTGTGATTCTCCAGCCAGCTGAGCCTCCTATCATAACCTAAAGCCAAGAAAGACCTTCTGTCCCCAGATTAGAACCAGAGAGATGGACTGTCTTCCAGGGAGGTTCCCACTGGTATCTGTTAAGTGATTACCTAGATATATGTGTTTGGTTTTGTGTGTGTGTGTGTGTTTTTTTTTTTTTTTGAGATGAAGTCTCACTCTGTTGCCCAGACTGGAGTGCAGTGGCGCAATCTCAGCTCACTGCAGCCTCTACCTCCTGGGTTCCAGTGATTCTCCTGCCTCAGCCTCCCAAGTAGCTGGGATTACAGCTATTTGTATTTTTAGTAGAGATGGGTTTCACCATGTTGGCCAGGGTGGTCTCAAACTCCTGACCTCAGGTGATCCACCCACCTCGGCCTCCCAAAGTGCTGGGATTACAGGCGTGAGCCACCGCTCCCGGCTGGGTATTTATTTATTTATGTATTTATTTATTGTAAAGTTCTACCTACATTTAATGGAGATATAGTTTCCGTTAGTTATTTAGAAATAAAGAGTAACTTCTAGATGAATCCAGGACAGGTCATCAAATTACAGCCCACAGCCGAATAAGGCCAATGCCTGCTTTTGTAAAAAAAGCTTTACTGGATATAGCCGTGCTCATTCTCATTCTCATTCTCATGTGTGGTCTATGGCTGCTTTCAAACTACAAAGGCAGAGTGGAGTCATTGCAATGAAGGCTGTACAGCCTGCAAAGCCTGAAATGTTTACTATCTTGTCCTTTATGGAAAACATTTGCTGACCCCTGATCCAGGAGACTGGCTTTCTCATCAACTGATGGTGTGATCTTCTGCACGTTGATGATCCTGAAGGACAATGAGGGGACTGGAAACTTCTTTATCCATTTTCTTTTATGTCTTGAAAGTCCAGTTGGGAGAGACTTGGCAATTTCAATTCTCCTTTTTGTGTGTTTTCTTTGAAGTTCTTATTCTTCTTTTAAGGGAACTGTGACTAGATTTTTATATTTGGCAGAACTACAGTCAGGTCTCATCTGTGATTTGTGCTGCAGCAGTTAAATCCATGGGCTCTGGAGCCAGATTGCTCATATTCACATCTTCACAACTCCGCTTACTCCCTGTATAATCTTGAGCAAGCGATTTGACTGCTCTGTGCTTTAGCGCCAACTATACTAGTAGAACCTGCTGTCTACGGTTCTTGGGAGGATTAAATGAGTTAATGCATGAAATAAGCAGGACAGTAAGTAGCTGGCGTACAGTCAATATTCTGTAAACATTAACTCTTTTTAGTATTGATTTGATATAGGGTCGTCTACAGCCAACACTCTTAGATGAAAGTTCTAGCATTCCTCTTGTCAATGATGACTTATGATTTAGGCAGGAGGGAAGAATCTGTTGTGTGTTGTCTGAAATCAGAGATCCCTGAAATCAGACAACAGACTTCACGTCTTCCAAGTGTTTCTCAAAGTGTCCTCTCTGGACTAGCAGAATCAGCATTCCCTGGGAACTTGTTAGAAATGTAAATCATCAGGCCCCATCCAAGAGTTATTGAATCAGGGACTCTACGGATGGGAACTAGCAGGTGGTGTGCTGGTAAAGATTTAACAACCAGCTCTCCAGAAAGCACATACCATCAAGTTGCTGATTCCAGTGGTTTAAATTCTCACACTATGACTGATTGTAAGCTATCAACCTGCTGTTATTGACTGTGGAGTTGGGAAGAGGTGCGCACAAGAAGCTCTCCTGAGCTGAGAGGAGGAGCCGGCTCCAGCACACTGCTGGCCCAGCCATCTGTGCTTCAGTAAGCTTTTCAGATGATTCTGATGCACGCTCACATTGGAGAGGCATTGAGCCTGCAGATCTCCAAAGAGCATGCTCACCTTGAGTCCTGAGAAGAGAGCGCAGCAGAACCTGGACTTTGGCACTAGAATTTCTGGGTGCAAATTCAACTCCCAACCACTTCTTGACCTTGAGCAAATGCCTGACATATAGTTAAGCATAACTGCACGTTGGTTGTTATTATTGCTCCAAATGCATGTTTGCCACAGCCAACCAACACCTTCTCAAATACTAGGAGGAGCTCTAAAACCTTTACTGCTCCCCAGAGCCCCTAGGGAAGCACGTGAGGCTGCATTTTGCGGTCGGATCTGTAGTACTACCCCAAGGGCTTTGGTGTGTTGTACATTGTCCTTCATGGTGAGTATGTATAGTGGAAAATGGTTTTTATTCTCTCATTTTATATGTCAATAGTAAAAAAAAGGCAACATCAACGGGGGAATTTACAGAGTCTTATTCTCAGGCTGGGTTGGGGTCCGGGATGTAGGCAGGGTGGAGGCTCATATTTGCACTTTAGTAACAGAAACTACTAACTACTTTGTTTGAGAGGGGAAAGAGTGTCTAATAAATTATTATTATTATTATTTTGAGATGGAGTCTCACTCTGTCGCCAGGCTGGAGTGCGGTGGCACAATCTCGACTCACTGCAACCTCTGCCTCCCGGGTTCAAGTGATTCTCCTGCCTCCACCTCCCAAGTAGCTGGGACTACAGGTGCTCACCACCACGACCAGCTAATTTTTTGAATTTTTAGTAGAGACGGGGTTTCACCGTGTTAGCCAGGATGGTCTTGATCTCCTGACCTCATGATCTGCCTTCCTCTGCTTCCCAAAGTGCTGGGATGACAGGCGTGAGCCACCGCGCCCAGCCAACCAATTCTTATAATTCCAATTTCCACCACAGTAAAATAGACTGTGTGTGTCAGGGTGCCTTGCAGGCAGAGAGGCCAGGATGGTCAATGTGAAATCTAACGAGGCTCCTTAAACCCTGCTGAGCTTCTCACCCAGTAGCCACACTCATACCCACAGCTCTGATCTCACCAGCGTCTATGCTGGTCTTCCCTCCTGTGTCTCCTTCATTGTTGACTACCAACCCAGCAGCCACCTCTCCTTCTTCCTTGTGAACACAGCCCTGATTTTTTTCAGACACCACGAGAAAATGTGTTCGGGGAAGGTTTACCCTCATCCACCTGTGGGAGTGGGCTCTGATTCCAGCACTGTCTGACAAACCTTCCTGGATGATGGAAATGGTCTAGAGCTGCACTGCCCATTATGGAGACCACCGGCCCCACGTGGCTACTGAGTACCTGAAATGTGGCTCCAGTGACCGGGCAACTGGATTCAATTTAATTTAATTTGTATTGTGTTTTGAGATAGAGCCTCGCTCTGTCACCCAGGCTGGAGTGCAGTGGTGCTATCTCGGCTCACTACAACCTCTGTCTTCTGGGTTCAAGTGATTCTCCTGCCTCAGCCTCCTGAGTAGCTGAAATTACTGGCATGCACCACCACACCGGGCGGATTTTTGTATTTTTAGTAGAGACGGAGTTTCACCAAGTTGACTAGACTGGTCTCAAACTCCTGACCTCAGGTGATCCACCTGCCTCAGCCTCCCAAAGTGCTGGGATTACAGGCGTGAGCCACCACGCCCAGCCTAAATTTTAAATTTTATTTAATTTTAATTTAAATCTAAATTGCTTTTTGTGGTTAGGAGCTACCACGGGAAATAGCACAGATGCTCTAAACCATGATAATTTCACTCTCCTTTGCCAGGTATTGGCTCAGACATCGCTGTGTGGCCCAATCCTGACCTAGAGGCTCTGACAAAGGCATGAGGTCTGGGAAAGAGTTTTCTCCCTGCTAAAGGAGAGAGATGCCCAGGAGAGGCCCATGTCATTCTTATCCCTTGCCTTGTCCCCTCCAGCACTTTCCTTCCTGTCCTGCACACTGTTATGTGCGGTGTGAAAGCCTGCTGTTTTGAGAACGATCTTGTGACAGTGAGGGGATGATAAAAGTAAATAAAGATGACAAGAACTAACACTCATAGTGCTTATTATATGCCAGCCTCTCCTTAAGCAGTTTATAGGTATTAACTAATTTAATTCTAACAGCAACTCTGGAAGGAGAACTACTGTTCTCTCCAATTGACAGAGGAGGGAATCGAGGCTCAGCGAAGTTCAGTAACTTGTGGGAAGTTTCACAGACAAGGAGCACCAAAGCTGGGATTTGAACTCAGGGAGACCCATGGCAGGGGCTGTACTTCTCACTGTCACGACATCCTGCCTTTCTAGAACCAGAGGAATTGCAGAGAAGCTGCATAACCCCGGAGCCATAAATCCCTAGACTTCTTGTTGCGTGAGATAAACACACATGGTTATGTTTGAAGTCACTATCAGTTGGATCTCCTGTGAGGTGCAGCCTCAGACATCCTGAGTGATACCAGTGTCTTTGAATGTGTCTCCTTCAATCTGGGTACCCGACTACAGAAGTCCACTGAGTCATTCCTCTATCAGGGGCTGATTCACTGCAGACGTGGGTTAGGAAACCATCCCAACGTCAAAGAGAAACAATCCGTCTAAGGCAGGGGAACGCTGATGTGGCAACACCCAGTGCTGACACCCCAGGAGGATGCCATCTGGGCCCCACCCCAGAGCTCACAGCAAAGCTCAGCTTGTTGGCATCTGCCCGTTATCTCTGATTCTGAAAAATAAACTCTGTCCAAAGGCATTGTGGGAATGAGAAGTTCAAAGGCACAGGGAAGCTTGAAAGCCATCTCTAGAAGCCTGTGGCCCATACCTGTATTGTTTCAGCCCTCATTATTCATTATGTTCTCATCGCGTAGTCAGCGTCTGGGTTTCCCCAGTGTCCCGAATTCTCTCTTTGGTGACTAAGAATTTAGGATGACTTGATGACTTGCCATTGGATTTCACCAACTAGGGTGTTCATCTTTCCAGGCTTATGAAAATTTGGAAATGTATAAACGCTTAATCCTTTTGATCAGAGGCAAACATGGACTCAATGGAATAATGCTGAGGACCAACTGTCCAAGGTAGTGTGACACACTTTATACTGGGGACACAGCCGACTCCCATTAGAGGGCAGTTGCAGGAATCACCCATAACCGTCCTTCTTCCTTCCTTGTGCCAGGGTGGCCCTTTCTCTCTCCCAGCTTCCCACTGCCCTTCTCCCTCCGCGACCCTTCTTACCACATTCCAGGGTTAAGTAGGGTCTAGGCTGCAATGGCATGATGAATGGGGTCATCTAAGAGGAAGGAAGAACAAATCTAAGTGGCAGAGAGTCCCAGGACCCAGCTCTCGCCACAGTCTTCATTTACCCCTTCACTCACTCGAAAAAGAAATATTGAGCACCTACTGTGTGCTAAGCACTGGAGAGACAAGTAGAAAAACTATTTTTTTTTTTTTTAGATGGAGTCTCACTGTGTCACTCAGGTTGGAGTACAGTGGCGCAATCTCGACTCACTGCAACCTCCGCCTCCCAGGCTCGAGCAATCCTCCCACGTCAGTTTCCTGGGTAACCGGGACCACAGGCACACACCACCATGCTGGGCTAATTGTTTGTATTTCAGGTAGAGAGAGTTTCACCATGTTGCCCAGGCTGCTCTTGAACTCCTGAGCTCAGGAGATTCACTTACCTCAGCCTTCCGAAGTGCTCCGATTACAGGTGTGAGCCACCATGTCAGGCTGAAAAACTCTTCCTGGAAGAAAATGTAAGCTGTTTGAGGATTCCTCTGGGGTATTATTTCTTGTTTTCCTCTTTTTTTTTTTTTTTTTTTTTTTTGAGATGGAGTCTCGCTCTGTCGCCCAGGCTGCAGTGCAGTGGCTGGATCTCAGCTCCCTGCAAGCTCCGCCTCCCGGGTTCCCGCCATTCTCCGGCCTCAGCCTCCCAAGTAGCTGGGACTACAGGCGCCCGCCACCTCGCCCGGCTAGTTTTCTGTATTTTTTAGTAGAGACGGGGTTTCACTGTGTTAGCCAGAATGGTCTTGATCTCCTGACCTTGTGATCCACCCGTCTCGGCCTCCCAAAGTGCTGGGATTACAGGCTTGAGCCACCGCGCCCGGCCTCACCTGGCTAATTTTTTTGAATTTTTTAGTAGAGACGAGGTTTCACTGTGTTAGCCAGGATGGTCTTGATCTCCTGACCTCATGATCTGCCCGCCTCGGCCTCCCAAAGTGCTGGGATTACAGGCATGAGCCACTGCGCCTGGCCTGGGGTTTTATTTCTTAATCTTATTTCAGAATTTGGTGTATCCAAAGACCTGGCATTATCTTTAGATCAAAGCTATGAGACAAGTAAGTTAGGCATCATTGTCCCATTTTTCATGGGAGAACATGAAGACTGATGTCAAGCAACGTTTTCGTGGGATGTGAGTAACGGGTAGACTCAAGCTCAAACTCACGTCTTCTGACTCATTTATTTTCCGCTGACATGTCTCACCCCAGAGGCTGGCCTGGGCAGGACCAACCACTGCAGGCGTTCACACTGCTCTGAAGCAGATTCTCCAAAGTTCTATTCACCCGAGCCCCCTCATTGTGGGGAGAGGAGGGGTTCACTGGCAGCCCCCTGCATGATCCCGCTGGTTAGTCTTTGAAGTAAAAAGCCTTGAGATCAAAGGAAATATTTTGTTGAACTCAGCTATTTGTCCTTGATCTGCTAAAAACCTTAATTTAATTAGCAATATAAACTTTGTAAAGACTTCACTTTCTCGACTTGGTTCAACTTATACCTTTCTTTTATTTGGAAGTGAACAGGGAAGAAATAAGGAAGAAACAAATAAGAAAGAAAAAGTATCTAAAATATCTCACATAAGACGTGGACTATGCAATATTTCTGTCTCATGAGTATTTTTCAGTGGTATTGACCTAAATGTTTGTACTTATCCTCCAATGAGTAATAAGTTATAGTGGGAAATATTTTGGACAGAATTATCTAGTTGTGCTCTAAAAAGGCAAACTTCCCAGATTCCTTGACGTTTGAAATCATAGTATTTTAAGAAGGAGGGTGCTAGCATTATGACATATTCCTTAAGTCAGGTGCTTTATATATGTTTAAAGAATTCAGTTCTTATAGGAATCTGTGACATAGGTATTCTTCTCTTTAGTTTTCAAAAGAAAGCAAGCAACAGTCTCAGGGTTGCACTGTTTGGAAGCATGGAGCAAAGATTTCAATCCACACTGGCAGACACCAAGCCCTACTCTGTGCTAATAGTTCCCTGTGCTTGTACAGCTGCCTTTATTTATTATTATTATTTTTTAAGATGGGGTCTTGCTATGTTGCCCAGGCTGGTCTTGAACTCCTTGGCTCAAGCCGTCCTCCCATCTCAACTTCCTGAGTAGCTGAGACTACAGGTGAGTGCCACTGTACCTGGCTGGAGCTGCCTTTAGAACTTCACAAATCATCTGGTCTACTTCTTTCCCTTATGTCAGAGCAGAAGTAAATGAGGCCCCAGAACTTAAGGTACCTGTCCATTCCGGATGGAACAGAGAAAAACTCAGGCCACTAACTCTCCAGACGGTGGTCTTTTCCCTTGCACTTCTGTGGATGGTCAAGAAAGAGAAGGATTGTCCCAGGTGGGTGCACGCTACTTCCAGGGTTCTTGAAAAACCTCATGTTAGGTTGGTGCAAAGTAATTACCTTATGTAATTACCAATATGGGTGTGTTTGTGTGTGTATGAGAGAGAGAGAAAGTTGTGCATCCACCTCTGTGTGTCTGCATTCATTTCAAACAAACATCTGCCCTAAGCATTTGTTCTAGGGAGGATTCCACGTGGAAGTCAGGAAGCCGCTGGCCAAGATTTCAGGCCCTGATCAATGTCATGCCAAACCTATGTTTGCTGTTATGTAGACGTGGTCAGTATTTTGGGGCAGTCATTTGAGTTCATGGAATCCCACAATGGGAGGTTTCAAATGACTCTGGTTATAAATGACATGGCTAGATGGCAAGCTAAAATTGGCTGCCACTGCCTGTATTTTCTCCTTTCACTTTTCACCTGCTAACAGAAAACAGAAGACTCTGGCAAGTGACTGTATGATTGTTAATACTGATGATATAAATTCACTTTTTCTCCACCAGGCCTCGTGCTTCAAAAAAGAAAGAAAGGCCAAAAAAAGAAATAATAAAAGGCCTCAAAAAAAGAAATAATAAAAGGAAAGAAAAAGAAAGAAAGAAAGAAAAGAAAAGAAAGGAAGGGAGGAAGAAAGTCATGCTATGCTTGAGAAACTCTCAACAGATAAACCAACGTCTCCTCCCACCTCAAGAACAGTAACCAGTTCTGACTTCCTCTAGAATTATCTCCATTGATTCACCCTAAGATGATCTCCCATGATGCACTTTTCTTTAAACAATCTGAAATGTAAACTTCCATGGCTTCTCTGGAGTTTTCAGAAATCAAATGTTATTTTCACCACCCCTCCCCCGTCTCCCACCACTCCCACCACCACCAGCATTTCTTTAGCTGGGAAACTTTTAAGCTTCTTACTGGAAGTTGCTGCCATGTGGTTAAAATCCCCAACAAGTAAAATGTGAGCTTGGCATCAATAATCAGTTTTGTTTTAGAGTCACATTCATCATAGTAAGTTGCAATGAGACAGACTCCTTTTTAACTAGGCTTCTAGTGATTTCCCTGAAATCTAATGGAAATTTTGAATCTAGGAAGAATTTCGTAAAACCAATTGTATGTAATTTGTACTGAGAAATTTAAAAATATTTTTCAATTTGAGTTCCAAAGTAAGAGGAAATATGGAGGAACATGCTCCAAATCTTGTGCCACACATTTTAACATATTCTTCTTTTCTTTCTTCTATTTATTTTTTTGAAGATGGGGTCTCGCTCTGTTGTACAGGCTGGACTGCAGTGGCACAATCATGGCTCGCCGTAGCCTCGAACTCCTGGGCTCAAGTGATCCTTCTGCCTCAGCTTCCTGGGAATGCAGACACCTTCCAGCAAGCCTGACTCATGTAAAACATTTTATAAAGATTTTTCAATATGTTGCCCAGGTGGGTCTCAAACTCCTGGTCTTAAGTAATCCTCCAGCCTTGGCCTCCCAAAACTCTGGGATTACAGATAGGAGCCACCAGGCCTAGCCCTTTCATTTCTTTTCTCTTTTCTTCTTTTATTTTTCTCTTCCCTTCCTTTCTTTCCCCTCTTTTCCTCCCTCTCTCCTTTCTTCCTTTCCTTCCTTCCTTCATCATTCACTGAATATAGTGGCCAAAATGAGTTGACAATTGTCGAATGTTGAGGCCAGGTGAGGGGTACACAGGGCATCGTTGTTCTTTTCTCTATATTTTTGCACGTTTGAAACTTTCCATCATAAAAAAGGAAAAATGAAACAGTGGCCAAGAGAAATGATCCTGGCTTGAGAATTGGGCTGTTCTTAGCTTGAAAGAACCATTGCAGAAAACTCAACAGAAGCAGAAATTACATATAGTTCAAACTCATTTTCCTAGGAGGTTTTTTTTTTTTTAAAGAAGTATTTTGCTGGAACCTAAAAACCACACTCTCAAACGGTTTCAACATAATTCCTCCTGGCAGGAGTCAGAGATGGCTGGCGTACAAGACGGTTGAGAAAGTCCATGACATACAGTTAGTGGCTGGTTGAGATAGTTTCCAAATATAAATGGTTGGAGGACTAGAAAAATAGACAGAAAGCAGTGATTCTGACATTAGTCACATGGCTGCCATACATGACCGACTTTACCTGAGAACCAAAAATAGAGTTTTAGGTTCTTCCACATTATAGTTCCTACATGTCTTTTTGCTTGGGGGGCGGGGGTGGGGGAACTCCTTACCCGGCTTCTTCTAAATAAACAGAATGTACAACCATGCTTAGAGCAGACTGCTCTCTATTTCAGATTTTCCAGGGGAAAAGAGGAATGTACATTAGGCAGATTATTTTACCTCCCTAGTCATGCCAGGGTAAGCTTCCTAGACCAACTAATTCTCCTTCGAGGTCTGGCAGCTCCCAGCTCCCAGCTGCCAGCGGGCCAGGCAGAGTTCCTTCCTCCTCCACCATCTGTGGCCCCAGAGATTCCCCTTCCACCGGGGCCAGCGACCAACTGACCACAGGCTGAGTGCTCCAGGCCCTGGCAGCTCAGAGGACGCGGAAACGGCAGCACACTTGCGGCCCCCCGGAGTCTATCCCATCTGGCCTACCATCCTGTCATCTCCAAGGATCACTCAAGCTCTGGCCAGGCCGGTAATCTGTCTCCTTCACACACCCTTGCCCCCTGCTGCTCTGTGGGGCTTTCCCACGGACTCCTGACTCCTCTTTTACTCCCATGGCAACCCTTTCCATCGGGCTGTCTGGGATTCCTGTTCTTCAGTGGATACTTCCTTCTGTGTCCTCAGTCTTCAAAGAATGCGCACCCTAGCTGAGGTCCCACTCCCTGCAGAGTATCCCGGCTTCCCCCTTTTCACATTTCATCTACTGGGTTGGGGACTCATTTACACCAATACTCCATGATCACTTGCAATCTATGACTCTTCCTCCTTTTGGAAAATACTCCTGCTCTGTTGAGTCCTTGATATTTAACATGTGTGTGTGTGCGTGCACGGGTGCTCGTGTGTGTGTATATACATAGTGTTCAGTGCTCCAACTTCAATATCCAATGATGTGGGTTCTCATTTTGGTTTTGTACTCACTAGTCTGTGCGACTTCGGTCAAGTTACTTTCTTCAAGGCTTGTTAACTTTCCTATAAAATGTGGACAGCAGTACTTCTACAGCATGGGGTTGTTGTGAGGATTACATGAGAAGATCCATATAAAGTGTCCAGCGCATTTCTGGCATAACTCAGTTGATGTTAACTATGATCACATTTGGGCTGCTCACTTTCCTTTTCAAATCCTCCCACCATCTTGAAAAATGTCAATGTTCTTTGGCACCACACAGCCTGCTCCTTACAGTTCACAGCTTCCTTAACTCTGGGGCGTGTGTTTCTACCGCAGGCCTGCCCCACTTTCTGGCAACAAGCTCCTTCTCCCTGCCTCGGTCACCTCCTTCCTGTCCACCATGTCCTTGTCTTCCCATAGCACTAGCCTAGGACCCTCCCACCTCAGCCAGATAGTCTATTTCACTGAGACCTACACAGTTTGTGGTGTGTACCTGATTCATCTTGTGTGGATGGCATGTTTATTCTGTGGTTATATTTTTCATAATTCATCCATTATAAGGATCCATATGGGGCTGAACCACTTCCTACACCCCACCCGCATTCCCATAAGCCGGATCGCATGCGAAGAATCTGATAATCTCCCTCTTATCTGGAGATTTGGTCTTAGTTCAGCAATGCCCCTGATCCAGGGAGTTAGTGGTCTAGGACACAGACTTGGCAGGGACGTGAGGTGGCACTTTTCAGTGGCCATGACTCGGGGGCTGGGAAGCAAGGAGGCCACGAGGCGGTCTTGAGCATGTGAATCAAGCCTGTGATCTTGGATGAGGGGTGGAACAGGGCCTGTGAGTGGTGGACATGCTCAGCCGGGTTTCTGTGCTTCCGAGTTTTAGGCTTGTTACATTTTCTTGATTTTCTTTGATTTCCCTTTCTCCTTTCTTTAGTACCTTTGAAAATCCCAGTCTGTTTCACTTCTGCTGAAACACAGCAAGGATAAGGGATTTTGCCCTGGTGTGGCTCCGTCTTCAAGATGACAGTTACCTTTGGGAGGCAGAATGCCAGGGGCAGAGGGAGTCCGACGGAGGGCTCTCTATGGTGATCCCCCACCTGTGGCACACAGAGGATGCCCAAGTCAGCCAGCTGAGACCTTCCTGTCCCAGGGACGTGTAGAGAGGGAATCTGGGGAGAAGATTTAGCTTGGTATGTGCCTTATCTTTCCCATCATTCTGAGAGGTGAAGTGGCTGTTTCTCAGAATGGAATGGAGGGGAAGGAAGATTCTGGTGGTTATTGGAGAATTAGAACATGACAAGGGACTCACTCCATTTTGTTTGCGGTTTTATGAATTCTCAAAACATCAGAGGCATTTTTACTAAACAAAAAAAAAGGAAAGGTCCTGAAAAGGCAACTTTTGATTGACTACCATTTTGGGGGATTTATTCATTCTTGTCTTGTAGGTGGATAACAAAGAATAAAATATAATTGTATAATACTTTTAAAAGACTACAAGGAGTTGGGAGATCTGTCCACCAGGCTCTGCTCACTCGCTGAAAGGCAACATGATTTACTATAAGATGCTTAACTTTGCTCTATATTTCCTGAGGTTTAAAATAAGATTTGTACTGATCTTTTCCTTTAAACTGACATGAATAATAAGGGAATATTTATGTCAAATAATTTGAGCAACTCAAGGGAGCAACGTGCTTTAAAAACGCCAACCAGACTGTGAAGTTTGTAGGTATTTGAGGAGACCCACAAAATGGACTGGAGAAAATAATGGGCATGTCTCCAGAAATCACCAACAGCTGTGCGTTTAAAGAGAAATAAAAATCATATTTCATATTGAGAAATTAGAATATTGGGGTTGAGTAGACAGGAAAATAGGGAAGAAAAGGAGATGACACCGAAAAAGAAGCCTTAGAACTTTGTACTTCATCAGTTCAACTTCTCTTCATTGTCATTCCCAGAATTCCATTCTACTACTTTTTCCATGTTTTTTTTTTTTTGAGATGGAATGTTGCTCTGTTGCACAGGTTGGAGTGCAGTGGCATGATCTTGGCTCACTGCCACCTCCGTCTCCCAGGTTCAAGCGATTCTCCTGTCTCAGGCTCTGAGTAGCTGGGATTACAGGCGCCTACCACCATGCCCGGCTAATTTTTTATTTTTAGCAGAGACAGGGTTTTGCTATGTTGCCCAGGCTGGTCTTGAACTCCTGACCTCAGGTGATCTGCCCACATTAGCCTCCCAAAGTGCTGGGATTACAGGCGTGAGCCACCATGCCTGGCCTACTTTTTCCAAATTTGGTCATGAGTTTCCTAGGGCTGCCATAATGAAGGACTACAAACTGGGTGGCCTAAAACAACAGAGGTCTCTTTTCTCCAATTCTGAAGAACAGGAGTCTGAAATCAAGGTGCGGGCAGGCCCGGTTCCTTCTGGAGCTCCTTCCATCTCTCCGAGCGGCTGACAGTCCTTGCTTGGTCTTCCTTGGCTTGTAGACACATCACCCCCATCTCTGCCTCTGTCGTCCCACGACGTTCTCTCTCTGCATCTCAGCGTTCAAATATCCTCTCCTTACAAAGACAGCAGTCATATTGGATTAGCGCCACCTAGTGACCTCAGTTTAACTTGAGGACAACTGCAAAGACCCTCCTTCCAATAATGTTACTTTCACATGTAAAGAGGGGTTAGGACTTCAACATATTTTTTTGGGAGAAGACATACAATTCAACCCAAAACATTGACCAAAACTTCACTTTCCCTGGGCGACCCCGGCATGGCAAGTTCTCTGCGTGGATAAGGCTTCCGAGTGGTTGGTTGTTTTTTTTTGTTTTTGTTTTTTTGTTTGTTTGTTTTGAGACGGAGTCTCGCTCTGTCGCCCAGGCTGGAGTGCAGTGGTGCAATCTCAGCTCACTGGAAGCTCCGCCTCCCGGGTTCACACCATTCTCCTGCCTCAGCCTCCCGAGAAGCTGGGACTACAGGCACCCGCCACTACACCCGGCTAATTTTTTTTTTTTTTTGTATTTTTAGTAGAGACGGGGTTTCACCCTATTAGTCAGGATGGTCTCGATCTCCTGACCTCGTGATCCGCCCGCTTTGGCCTCCCAACCGAGTGGTTGTTTTAACAGGCGTGCCTGGAGGCTCAGGAAGCAGGAGCTACAGGGACCTGCGTTGTATTGTAAGCGACATGAGGGTGCCTTGCTGTAGTTTCTTTCCTGGGTCTCATCACGCCTTCTCCTAGCTCTCAGTTATTCTTCAGCTGGCAATCCAAGAAATGTATTTGTAGTTTAATGAATAAATCAAATACTTTAAAAAATGGGTTTAATCTTAAAAATCAAAGACTTTAAAAAAGGGATCACAATGTATGTTTCTAGCGTCTTGCATTCACCTTTATCTTTCCTCCTCCATCTGCTACAGTCACAAGGAGAGCATCCGCTTGACCTGTAGTCAGGGAGCACTGCTAAAGGTATGTCTTCACTCAGCTGCAGTCAGCTGGTGACCGCAGATGCATTATGAAATTAAATGTCCTCCACTTTTAAATCTTATTTTAAAGCTTCTACGAGTCATTAAATTTTTTTTGCTTATGGATATCATCAGGAGTGGTAGGGTGGGAGGAGAATAAGGGAAAGAGAAGAGGATGTTTTCAGCTGAGCAGAGGAAGCAAAGTTTGACATTTACAAGACCCGCATGTTATCTCTGGCCTGACCGTCTTGGTTCACATTCTTGTGTGGGTTCAAGTTTCCTGAGCACATGCATATTGACCTTCCTAAGAGGCCAACTCTGGATTGCCACGAGTCAGCTAACTTCTGCTGCCAGAAAATGGATTTTTTTTTCTTCAGCAAAAAGTGCCTTGTGCAATTTTTGCCTAATCAGGTCTGAAAACTAGTGACCTCTCATTTTGCAAAAACAGTTCACTATTGACAATATGAATAAAAACACGTGAATTTACATAAATTAAGGGTTTTGCGTCTATTTCTGTGTGCTTTGACTACAGTGTCTCCTAGTGGACACTTTTATGCTATACAAGTTTCTCATGGTTGATCAATTTTCACAGAAATGTTAAGAATGCATTTGAACAAACTCATTGTTTTCTACAGTGGGTTCCTGGTTTGTTTCTTGTTAGGTTTTAATTTTTCCCCAGCTAAGGTTCACTTCTATACATGACCAAATTGTGTCTATGTACAATCTTCTGATTGTTCACAGGAAATTTTCTACACCCCCCTCTTCCTCATTTTAGGAGAGAATGAAGATAGAATAAAATGCGCGCATGAGGAAGTTGCCATAAGAGCTTTTGAACTGTGGTTGGTAACATGATATATGTATCTGGAAAATTAGAATGCTAAAAATACCGCGATAATGAGGCTTTAAAACTAAGATGATTATGACTTAAACATTTAAAAGCAGGGTAGGAATATGAACTCATTCAGCAAGAGTTTGACATCGATTCCATTCTAGTGGGCTTGTGGCAAGCATGTGGGGAGGAGGGGCCAGTCCCCAGATAAAGACCACATTCTTGTTGCTTTGCATAGAGGTGTCCTGCCTGCGACTTTATCCCCAGATAATTCAGGCTCTCCAGTTGCCCGCATGTCCCCTCTCACTGTGGATGTAATTAGGGTTCAGGTGAAAGTCCTCACCTCACTTACTGGCATTGTAGCTTCAGGAATCTGCAGGGTGGCAAAGTCAAGTGATTCGAGCAAGGATTGTCTTGTGCGGGGCACAGCTTTGGAGGGTTCTGAAGGCTCCTTGGAAGTGACTGCAAAGCTAGGGCAGAGATTCCGACTTTCAGATTTTACAAATGAGTCAAGAAATAAAGAAAGCTTTTAATGGGGGATTTTTAAAAGCTGCCCAATTAAAGAAAAAAACACAAAAACTTTTTTTCCCTGTAATAGCGTTAAAAATAAACTAATAATGGGCTGGGTGCAGTGGCTCACACCTGTAATCCTGGCACTTTGGGAGGCCGAGGCGGGTGGATTACCTGAGGTCTGGAGTTCAAGATCAGCCTGGCCAACATGCTGAAACCCCGCCTCTACTAAAAATACAACAGTTAGCTGGATGTGGTGGCTCACACCTGTAATTCCAGATACTCGGGAGGCTGAGGCAGGAGAATCACCTGGACCCAGGAGGCAAAGGTTGCAGTGAGCCAGGATTGCGCCACTGCACTCCAGCCTGGGCAGCAAAGCAAGACTCCATCTCAAAAAAAAAAAATATATATATATATATATAGAATAATGAAACAACTACCATCACCTACCATCATTGGTTCATAAAAGAAAGAACACTTTAACACAAAAGACAAGGCATAATTTTAAAAGCAAGGACATTTCTTCCCAGGAGAATATGTTTTATGTATAAGGTATATATGCATGTGTAATATATATGAATATACGTGTATATACACGTACACGCACACATTTGTCCTTACTTTCCTTTCATTTCACCATGAAGCAAAGAATAGTGTATTGTGAACTGGCAGTTGTCTGTGGACTGGCATTCGGGGACTGATATGAGAACTTTGTCACCGAACTTTGACATTCTCTGGTGTGACTCCGAGAGTACCTCCACTAAGTTATTTCTTTGAAATCAGGACTCAGGACTACATTGTTGCTTAAGGAGAGCTTTTGCCCTCTTGAGTTACAGAACTCGTTCCCTGCTGGCCTCAGCTTGTGGTGGAGAACATGTGAGAAGGTCAGAGCTGAGGGGCTCTTGGGAACCACAGGACCTAAGGGGTCTGCTGGTTAATCCTCCTAATTTTGTGCAGAACTGTACATGATTATTCCAGACAGATGGGAATGTGCCTGTATGTTCAGAACCTCAGAGGAAGGATTCCAAAGCCTCCCTAGACATTGCATTCTAACGCTCAGGAATGCTGGCTCTCACAGAGAAAATTAATTATAGACCCTTAGACAGCCATTTAGAGCCAGAACGGGCTTAACATCACTTGGTTTGAATTTCTTTATATTACAAAGTTGATAATCAGCCTTGATGACACAAAGGACATGCAAGGGTTCAATCAAGTTGTTTTTGGAGAGACCAACACTACTCTGTATGACCTACGCAGCCTAACACTGCAGCCTTGAACAGGGACACACATCTCAGATGATGGGCGGGCTAGGTTCGGCCTCCTGATGTAAAATCACAGTTAACCCACTCCCTGAGATGATACAGTGATTCATCTCGCACCTAACCTCGCTCCCTTGAAATATAGCGATGCATAATTTCACATCTAACCCCACCCCCTGAGATGCAGCTCTAACCGGTGAATATCCCCCCTGCCCCACATTTGAGCTGAAGAAAAGTCAACATTTCCTTTCCTGAGTACCTTCACCTGATGGGCTTGGACCCATTATTTTATTTTCCAAGCTTTCTTTTAATCATGCTTGAACTTTTAATCCTTTATTTAAAGGCCTTATCTTGTTTTTTTTGAGATGGAGTCTCACTCTGTCTCGGCCAGGCTGGAGTGCAGTGGCATGATCTCAGCTCACTGCAGCCTCCGCCTCCTTGGTTCAAGAAATTCTCCTGCCTCAGCCTCCCGAGTAGCTGGGATTACAGGCATGCACCACCACAACCAGCTAATTTTTGTATATGTAGTAGAAATGGGATTTCACCATGTTGACCAGGCTGGTCTCGAACTCCTGACCTCAGGTGATCTGCCCACCTCAGCCTCCCAAAGTGCTGGGATTACAGGCATGAGCTACTATGCCTGGCCTAAGGCCTTATCTTAATATTTAATTGTTTGATGTTTTTTCAAGTTTAATTCCATTTTCATGTGTCATTCCACATATGCACAATATTCTAATGCCCAGTTGATACTGAGCATTTACACGATGCATGCATTATCCTACTCTGCATGTTAAAAGTCTACACGTCGCATCGTCTTACTTGTATACATTTGCTGTATGCCTTTCAATTTGCTTTGTTTTGTCTTCCTAACTTTTGAATTGTTGTATATCTGGGATATTTAACTTAGTTTGTTGGTTTTGGATAATGTCTTTATAGTGGGTTGAGTGACACCCTCTCAAAAGATATGTCCAGATCCTAATCCTTGGAACATATGGATGGTACCTTATTTGAAAGAAGTCTCTTTGCAGATATAATTAAGGATCTTGAGATGAGGAAATCACCATGCCTTATCCTGGCAAGCCCTAAATCCAATGACAAGTGTCATTATGGGAGACACACATAGGAGAGACAAGCCAAGGAGAAGGTGATGTGAAGACGAGGCAGAGATTGGAGCAATGTGGCCACAAGCCGAGGAATGCTGACAACTGCTGGAAATGCTGGCAGCTACCAGAGGCTAGAAGAGGCAAGAGATGGATCCTCCCCTAGAACCTCTAGAGGCAGCGCAGCCTGCCAACACCTTGATTTTGGACATCAGAAGAGTACATTTCTGTCATTTTAAGCCATCAAGTTTGTATTACTTGGTCATGGGAGCCAAAGAAAACTAATATGCTAAGTCTCCAACATGTCAAGGCTGTGTTCAACACATTTCCTATAAGGTGCTAGTCAGTCATTATTCCCTTATTTAATAACTTCTTACTCTGCCTTTGGGGTAACAGATCTTGGTCATTTTGAATATTCTATTCATTACATTTTATTGGCCAGCTTATGGGCTACGTCTAGAATTGGAGACTTCTGTCTCTTTACCAATCAACAACAAAAAAAATTGGTTTCTTTTTTTTTTTTTCTTTTGAGACGGAGTCTTGCTCTGTTGTGCAGGCTGGAGTGCAGTGGCGTGATCTCAGCTCACTGCAACCTCCTTCTCCCAGGTTCAAGCAATTCTCTGCCTCAGCCTCCTGAGTAGCTGGGATTACAGGTGCCCACCACCACGCCCGGCTAATTTTTGTATTTTTAGTAGAGGTGGGGTTTTGCCATGTTGGCCAGGCTGATCTTGAGCTCCTGACCTCGTGATCCACCTGACTCGGCCTCCGAAAGTGCTGGGATTACAGGCGTGAGCCATGGTACCTAGTCTAAAAAAAGGTTTATTTCTAATTCACACATTTTGAAGCAAAACCCTAGAAAACATATAGAATTGAAGAGTTTGACATCTTAGAAGGAAATGTGAGTCATGTGAGGGTGTTTTTGAGCATTTATACTCATTGTACTGTTGTCACAGTTAGTGTGTGGTTGGGAGCTGGGCTTGTTGGGTGGGAATCCAGCTTTATCAATTGGCTGTGAGCAAGTTATTTATTTTCTCTGCCGTGATTTCCACATCTGTGAAATGGGTACAATATAATTGTACCAAATTGCAGGGTTATTTGGTGAGGATTAAGAGAAGTGATATATGTAAAGTTTTTAGAATGATACCTGGGGCATAGTGAACACCACAGAGGTGTTGACTAGTTAGTGTTAATGTGTTTATGCTTAAACATCTAATTAGTGTAAAACTCCTTAAAAATTGGAGGATCTGAACTCTTAAAACTTTAAATTATTTCCTTAGGCTAAAAGAATCAAGAAAGTGTTCCTAGGTACATAATCCTTGGTAACCCTGAAAATAGGGTTTTAAGTAGAATCATACATACTTGGATGAGTAAGAAATGACATGCTCATAAAGCCAGTATTAATTATGCTTTATGTTGTTGATGGCTGTAGTTAGCAGGCAGTATGACAAATGCCCTCCCTTATTAAACTAGCTACCCTGTCTCATTCCTTAATCCTTTGCAGTATTTCTCAAATATATTCCATCATTTCAATTCAAAGGTGAATTGACGTATCTCATTTAGTCCATTATTACCTCATTCTAGCACTACTGTAAATCTTCATGGAACCCATCCCCATGTAACTATTTTCCCTTCAGCAGAATTTTGAGCACCGCATCTGTAGTCCCCAAACCTTGTGAAATTCCCCAAGTCTACAGCAATGGCCTCAAAGCTCTTTTGATTCTGCATACAGTCAGTGGGGAAAAAAGTGACATGCCATATAAATAATACACAAATGCTATTATACTAATCATATGTACTTGATAAAACACATCACGGTAGAAAGTTTGGGGAAATGACTTTAAGCTGAAATGGGAAGTATTTCCAAATGTCTGTAGTCACGGTGCCAAGACTAACCATCAGCCACCCTTTCAAGGCACATTTTACACTTAGGGTGGGTTTGTTCTTTAATAACAGCGGATACAAATCTCATTACAATGCATCTTCCTGGTAATTTAATTTTTTTTCCCGGCATATTGTTACAGGTAAGGTGATCACTGTTGCTTTTTTTTGAGACAGAGTCTTGCTCTGTCATCTCGGCTGGAGTGCAGCGGCGTGATCTTGGCTCACTGCAACCTCTGCCTCCCAGGTTCAAGCGCTTCTCCTGCCTCAGCCTCCCGAGTAGCTGGGACTACAGGTGTTGGCCACCAGGCCCAGCTAATTTTTGAACTTTTAGTAGAGACAGGGTTTCAATGTGTTGGCTAGGTTGGTCTTGAACTCCTGACCTCAAGTGATTCACCCACTTCGGCCTCCCAAAGTGTTGGGATTTCGGGCGTGAACCACTGCACCCAGCCCATGTTGCTTTTAGCTCAGGCTGAGACGTAGGTGAGTCAGCTCTGCAGTTTTCCTGTTGCTTGTCTGTTCTTGCTCTATTAGTACTAATATTAAGTTCAATCTGTAATTTTTTTCCAGGAATCTTTTTAAGCCACTTGTCTATTTTTTGAGGATTAATTAAGCTAACATATGAGCCCTGTGTACCGCAAAACAGGACAATACGAGGGAAGTAAGGGGTGGGAAAGCCTGTATGGGAGATGGTCAGTGAGCGTATAAACTTATCCCACTCCCGTCACCCATACCACCTTGGGATAGATTCATACACTCACTGACCGTCTTACATACAGACTGAGTGAAGATGTAATGTCAATTGCTACAATTAATGTTGACGAAACAGAAGGCCCAACGTGTTCTTGCTGTCTGTCATTTTGTGCACCTTCAGCGTGGACCTGTATTTCTTTGGGGAACACTCAAAAACTTTGTAACCTGACTTCTAAGACCTTTTGGAGACTGGACTCCATCGACCCTTCCTGGTTGGATGGTTGAACAGCCCCTGTAGGACCCGAATTGGACAAAAGCAATTAGCGATTCAGTCCAAAGGGATTGCTCCCTGTCCTCCCTCTCAGCACGTCTTGTTTTTGCCTCTAAGAATTCTCTGACCTGACCTTGCCATGTGTAAGTAGAAAGTTCCGCCTTCCCAAGGAAACCCAGGGCAAATCTTCCCGCTCCACAAAGTCTTCTCCTGTAACCTCAAGGCGGCAACGAGCTCTTCTCTCTCTGACTCTGGAATTATATTTTTTGGCAATTAGTCAAACTGCCTGGTGAATTGTGTTCTATTTTTGTCCTTAAAAGTTAAACTTTTATTATTCTTACTCTCTTTCTACATGCTGGTGTCTTATCTCCCCGGATGGACTGGTAATTTCTTGATGATGAACCTATGTTTTCTCGTTCTTTTTAAAAAAAAAATAGCTAAAAAAAAATCAAGGTAATATGTATACGTAATTTAAAATGTTATCAGTACAAAAGAGCTTATCATGGAAAACACCATTCCCCTGCTCATTCCTTCCCATCTTTCTTTGTGCTTTCCTTAGGGGTATGGCCTTGCAATGCTTAGTTGGTTTTCCTGGCAAGTTCCTCTATATTTTACTGCTCTTAGTTTCTAATTTTTGATTTGTCACCTATAGACATTGTTGACTGAATTTCTGTTATACAATATAAGCACAGGGTGTTCTGATAGCTCTCCCTCTCATCTCCCCTTCCCGGCTTTTCAGCCTTGCATTTTCCTAATATGTTGTAATTTGCTGTTAAATTACTAGTCAGGATTTACATTGTTATGACCATATACATATGGTTTACCACTGAGCCAACTAGGGTATATAAGCTGATTCCTTTTTACAAACTTTTGTTGTTCCTGAAGTTGCCACCTTTTCTCATGTGTTTTGTTGTCTCTGAAAGTGTAATTACTTCTGATTTCCAAGTGTCTATCAGTATTAGTTTCCAAATTCTCAAATGCATCATAATCTTTCGGTCTAATTGATCTGACCCAGACCAGCTCTTGTCTGGATTGACTGTGCTGTTGTTATGCTGGGACTTCTCTCTGATGCTCCCTTGTGTTGGACACCCTTGTTTTTGATTCTATGTCTCTCTTCTCCTTGGCTTTGACCCTCATTCTGACAGTCTTTAAAAGTCTGAATATGTCTATTCTATCCTTTCTTTGGGTGGATAGATTGGTTGGGTATAAAATACCAGACTGGCCGGGTGCGATGGCTCATCCCTGTAATCCTAGTGCTTTGGGACACTGAGGTGGGCAGATCATTTGAGCACAGGAGTTTGAGACCAGCATGGGCAACATAGCAAAACCCCATCTCTACAAAAAGTACAAAATATTATCCAGGCATGGTGGTATGCTATGGTCCCAGCTACTCAGGAGGCTGAGGGGGAAGGATCACCTGCCTGAGCCTTGGAGTCGAGGCTGCAGTGAGCCATGATCATGCCACTGCACTGCAGGGTGGGGCAGAGCAAGACCCTGTATCAAAAAAAAAAAAAAAAAAAAATCTAGATTGAAAGCAATTTTCCTTTAGAATTTTGCAAGTCTTTATCTTTTTACATCTAGTATGGCCATTCTGATTCCTGATTCCGTTTATTTGTTTCCTCTTTGGAAGTCTTCTGCATCTTTTCTTTATCTCTAGGGTCCTGAGATTTCAAGATGGTGTGCTTTCTTATGATCTTTTTATTCACTCATTGGGCTTAGCACAGAGTGTGCCTTTTTAATTTGGAGACTTGTGATCCTCGGTTCTGAGAAAAGTTTGCTACAATGTCTTTGATAATTTCTTCTGTTCTTTTTCTGGAATTTCAGAAATGTTGGACCTCTTGTTTTGAATCTCTGCCTCTTCTTTTCACTTCTGTTTTCTATTCCTTGATATTTCCATTTTCCTTTCTAGCATTTCTTCCATATTATATTCTAATCCTCTATTGAAATGTGTATCTTGGTTATCACATTGTTAATTTACAAGGAATTTCTTTTGCTCTCTGAACTTGTTTCATGTCTTCCTGTTCTTATTTTATGAATATACTTTCTTCTTTAATAGCTCTGAGGATATTGATATTATGTATATATCTCCAATTCCTGCATCATCTATTTTCTTTGGAGTCCTTCCCAGCAGACTTCTCTAGTTCAGGTTGCATCTTTTCTTTTTTCTTTTCTTTTCTTTCTTTTTTTTTTGAGACAGAGTTTCAATCTTGTTGCCCAGGCTGGAGTGTAATGGTGTGATCTTGGCTTACTGCAACCTCGACCTCTTGTGTTCAAGCGATTCTCCTGCCTCAGCCTGCTGAGTAGCTGGGATTACAGGCACCTGCCACCGTGCCTGGCTAATTATTATTATTATTATTTGTATTTTTAGTAGAGACTGGGGTTTTGCCATGTTGGTCAGGCTGGTTTTGAACTCCTGAACTCAGGTGGTCCACCTGCCTTGGCCTCCCAAAGTGCTAGGATTACAGGCGTGAGCCGCTGCACCCAGCCATAGGTTTAAATGCCTGGTAATCCTTGGCTGTCCTTTTATAATTAAGACTAAAATACGTAAAAGCAATTTGCAAGTTTGGGCAGAGCTTGTGAAAAAGTGGGTTTCCCAGTAGGTGCCAAACACATTTTGGCTAGAGAGCCAGCTGGTCTCTTCATTAGGGAACCTGGTCTCCAGAGAAGCCTCCAGACTCCTATTGGTGGGTATTTTCCTGCTTACAGACTTCTGGGATCAGACTGTGGGACATGGAATGCGCACTCTTGCATCAATATGCTGACTAAGGTTAATTTCCCCATTTCCAGGTCTGCGCCTCAACCTCCCTCCTCTCTGCTTATCAGTAACAAACAACTGGACTGGCGCCTCTTGGAGTCAGTTTCTCCAGACATGTTTGCAGACAAGGGTGGGAGTCAGGGAGCTTGGAGGTGCTTGCCTCTTGAACGATTTGGAGGGAACCCCTGCAACTTTTTGATATCCCCTGCCTCCAAGTCCTGGACCTTGGAGGGCTTCTGAGGTGACAGGCTTTCAGACCCTCCAGTGAAAGAATTACAGTGTAAACTGTTTTCTTCTTCACTCAAGGGCCCCAATGAAGGAATATTGCTGTGAATTACCTGAATGGGTGGAGTCTGTGGTGCTTGATCTAGGTGGAAAGAATCTGTGGGCACTGCGGCTCAGAATCGACATCACTCAAGACGTTTTTGTTAACATGCAAACATTCAAAACTGTATGAACAGCACTAAGTTGACATCAGTTTGAAAGTACATTTGCATTCTTTGGGACCTTAGAATGCATCTGCATTCTTGACATTCAGCTATGTCAAGGGGATTTCAAAATAATTCTAATTTGGCACGAAATAGGCCTGGCTCTGTTACCCTTCCCTAGCACAGATAGGGGAGGGTGCATTTTCCTTTCCTAGGTGCCAAGAGCTCACTATCACAAGTGGAAGAAGACAATCATTCAATAGAATTGAATCAAAAAAAATTAAGAGTGTCTTAGGTTGAGTAGTTTCTTCTTATTAGTTGTATTGAGCAAAGAAATGTGTACCTTCTTAACTACAAGAGGCCACAAAGGCAGAGTTGCAGTGCCAGGGAAATTAGTGCTAGTGGCCCGAGAAATATTCTGGAGCACATGCGTCCCACAAATTGGCACTTCATCCTCTGCGCTTCTCACTGCTTTCCATGGAGAAGATATCGTAGCCTCTTTATTGGACTCTAAATCTCATTTCAAACCTCTGAATTTTGCCAACACCTTGTAAGGGAAATTAGATAGTCCTACATGGGCTTTTATCCTCAATATGGCAGATAAACTGAATGAATGGTGATCGAGGTTATTAATAACTTAATATATATTCATTGCTTAAGATATACTACACATGGGGCTGAGGGTTTTACAGATATGAGCTCACTTATTCTCACAGCCACCATATATTGTGTCAGTTAACTTGGACTAAGTAATGCCTCAGTTAAAAAATAGTCCCCAGCTCTCAGAGGCTCACAGCCATTCATGTTTACTTCTCGCCCACATGCCGTGTCCGTCGTGGGGCTGTGTCACGGAAGAAAGGGCAGCACGTGGGTGGAGATTGGTAGTCTCGAGGCAAACAGAAAGGAGCGATGGCAAGCCAGGAGCTAGCTCTTGAACTTCTGTTCAGATGTGAAACACATCACATCTCCCCTCAATTCAATGGCCAAAGCAAGTCACAGGGTCCCTTCTGACCTCAATGGGCCAGGGAGGTTTTATCCTACTACATGGAAGGGCATCTCAAATCCCATGGCCACGTGTGATATCAGCAGGTGGGGAAAGCACAATCCTCCGCCAGGGAGGGCCAACAAATGGGTAATACAAACCCCCACAGATAGATACTGTTATTCTCCCACTTTACTGGTGAGGAAAATGAAGCAGGGTAAGGATGGCGTCCACTTCTCCAACTCTATAAACGAAGCAATTGATCTGAACACTTAAAAGACTGTATAGATTTGACTTAATTCAAATGCAAGCAAAGCAAAACAGAACAAAAATATAGTGTCAGTGACATAATCACACAGAAGCGTCAGAATCAAACCCTATATGTCACTTTTCTTTTTTTTTTTTGAGTCAGAGTCTCACTCTGTCTCCCAGGTTGGAGTGCAGTGGCACAATTTTGGCTCACTGCAACCTCCGCCTCCCAGGTTCAAGCAATTCTCATGCCTCAGCCTCCTGAGTAGCTGGGATTATAGGCGCCCACCACCACACCCAGCTGATTTTTGTATTTTTAGTAGAGATGGGGTTTCACCATATTGGCCAGGCCGGTCTTGAACTCCTGACCTCAGGTGATCCACCTGCCTCAGCCTCCCAAAGTGCTGGGATTACAGGCGTAGGCCACCACCCCCAGCCTATATGCCACTTTAAAAAAAAGAACAAAAATTAATTTTCACCTGAATTTTCAATATCCCAGGATGTAGTTAGGGGAAAAAAAATCAAATGTTAAGAAATTCTCTGTAAGGAAAAACACCAAGAGATTTCTTTTCAAAAGAGCCAGTCTAAGGCTGGGTGTGGTGGCTCACGCCTATAATCCCAACACTTTGGGAGGCTGAGGCGGGCAGATCAGTTGAGATCAGGAGACCCACCTGGACAACATGGTGAAACCCTGTCTCTACCCAAAATTACAAAAGTTAGCCAGGCGTCGTGACACATGCTTGTAGTCCCAGCTACTCGGGAGGCTGAGGCAGGAGAATCGCTTGAACCCAGGAGGCAGAGGGTGCAGTGAGCCGAGATTGCTCCACTGCACTCCAGCCTGGTGACAGAGCGAGACTCTGTCTCAAAAAAAAAAAAAAAAAGTTCACTTAAAAGTCATCCTGGGCTTATTACTTATTACACAGTGGAAATTAGCCAAGCAGGCGACACTGTGTTTTTTTTGAACAAGCCTGCCACCTTGTGGTTATTTGGAAAACCAGACTGGCAAAATCAGGGCTCTGCAGTGCCTTTGCTTCCCCACATACTTATTGAGTGTCCTAATGTCACAGTCACCAAGCCCTGTTCTAGGCTCTGAGCTTACAACAGTGAATGAAATGGACAAGGAGCCACACTATTCTGGAGTTTGTGTCTCATAGCATAAGAACACGTGTATCTAAGTTAGTATTTGGAAACGTATCCCACCTTCATCAACCTCTTAACCTAACAGCCTACCTACGTGTGAGCCCCTCTTCCCTATCATTCTCCGTCCTGTAGGTGGGCAAAATGCCCCTGTTCCTATGAAGCCCATCCCGTCCCTGTTTCCATTCCCTGGACCCAAACACACCTTGCCTTTTCCAGGACTTCACATCTGTATCAGGCCCCTCTTCCTCCAACATTCAGCTTTCTGGCCCTTGCATACCCATCAGCATAGACACACGCTCTCAAAGCCTTCATTACAAAACCTTTTCCATAATCCAAAATTCTCTCTAGCTAATGCTGCATTTCTCTGCTTCCTGTCACAACCAATAAAACTTCTGGAAAGTTTCGTCTGTGTTCACTGCCTCCATTCCCCTCCTCTCGTCTTAGCCCAGGGCATCTGTTATCACCACTCCACTGCAACCTGGACAGCCGGGGCCACACACCACGCCCATCCCCAAAGCGCCCCACGGTCCTCACCTCACTCTGGCCCTCAGCACTGAACACAGCAGATGGCTGCCCTTGCTTCCTTCCAGCAAGCCTTTGTGGCTCTCAACTAGTGGTGCCCTGTACCCACTACCATCCTCTCCTCATGATCTCAGGGCTGGCTCTCACGGTTCAGCTCTCCTCCTCCTACACGCCTTCTGCGAGCGTTCATTAGACAGCGGCCCCTTCTGAGAGGAAGCACTATCTGGGGTGACCTTATTCTTTTTACCCCTGATGCTGGCAAGCCCTGCATCTGCCCTGTTGATTGCTGAATTCGCAGCACTCAGGAATAGCTTCCAGCGTTTAGGAGGTGACCCAAATTATGTTTAGTTTGCATATGTTTAAAATTCATGTTGCAATAGTGGCCACCCCATCCTATCCTGGCGTCGGGGTAATCTGGCATTTCAAAAACAGAGGCAGGAAGGCGTTGAACTGACTGGAGAAGCAGGTTTGGCACTGAGAAGATCCTTTAACCTCAATGTGTCCTAGATTTCCAATTCATAATATGAGGAAATTGGACTACAGTGGAGGTGACAATGACATATCAGCTTTGGGGTGAGATCAGATTAATTGACAATAGAATCTGGGGCATAGTATTACGAAAACTTTTTAGCCACAGAAAGAATGCTTTGATTGATTGATATTGATTGGTTATCAATATCTACCCCGAATGTGGGAGGGGACTTGGCTGTGTATTTTTGAACATGGTTTCTTTCAGTTCTAAATTTTAAAGAGTGTTTTAAAAAACTTTTCAAAACTTTGTTTTTTCAACTGAATTATTTTATTTTATTTTATTTTTTTGAGACGGAATCTCGCTCTGTCACCCAGGCTTGAGTGCAGTGGTGCGATCTCGGCTCACTGCAACTTCTGCCCCTGGGTTCCAGCGATTCTCCTGCCTCAGCCTCCCAAGTAGCTGGGACTACAGGCATGTGCTACCATGCCTGGCTAATTTTTGCATTTTTAGTACAGACAGGGTTTCACCATGTTGGCCAGGCTGGTCGCGAACTCCTGACCTCAGGTGATCCACCCATCTCGGTCTCCCAAAGTGTTGAGATTACAGGCATGAGCCACTGCACCCAGCCTCAGTTGAATTTTAGATTTGAATCAGACAAACTTTTGAAGGGTTCTCAACATGTAGTGATATAATAAAAATGAAATCCAGACTCAAAATTATTAAACTGCAGTCTTCAGGAATTAATCTAAGATAACTGAAAATAGATCTGCATCTATTCATTTAGCGAGGATTCATCTGCTATCCTATATCATGAGGCAAAAGTATTATATTGTAGAATATTAAAAAATCTCCTATTCAGAAAAATGTCTTGCACTAAACCTGGCATTTATGTTGCTTGCTATTTCATTTCTTTTTATCTCTGTGCCTTTTAGTTGGCTGACATTACTTGCTTTCTTTCCCCCATTTTGCTTCTCTACAAGGAGATAATTCCAGACTACATTGGCAGATATTTCAAGCTATATTTCAATTACTAGGATATTGTGAAATTCATGAGATTAAAATAAAATAAACCTCAGAAGGGAGTATAAACCTCTCCTAATGGAAATCGGGATTAAATTCAAATTGTCATCACCTTATGTCATAAATGTTTTGAGTGGATGTTAAAAAACAATGAAATGTATTTAAATAAATGAAAGAATGTACAGAGTTAACCTTAGTGAAAAGAAAAAATAATGATTTGAGAATGTGGAAATAATCACATGAAATTCTGTACATGACATGTTAAAAAATTAGAGAACTTTTTTTTCTCCATTTATTTGTTGCTCCTAGATAATTTCCTAAGGTAGACAAGATAACACATATTAAAGCAATTTGAGTTATTTGAAAGGAACCTTCAAACTCACATTATTATAGTTTAGGAGTGATTTTAGGAGGAGCAAATTATTAACGATATAGATCAGGAATGGCCAAACTGCTTCCCTTGTGTCAAGAGTAACCTGCTACGTGTTATGTAAATAAAGTTTTATTGGAACATAGCCATGTCCATTTGTTAACACATTGTCTGTGGCTGCATCCTAGTACAGTGGCAGTGGTGGATAGTGTCAACAGAAATCTCATGGCTTTCAAAGCCAAATATATTCACTATTTGACCCTTTATGAAAAATTTTGCTGACTTCTGCTCTAGATTATCAGCATCTCTATAGACTCTGAATTTTTGAAGGCATGGACTCTGTGCCTAAACTTAGTTTTCCACTGCTTTTAAAAAGATATGTCACCCGGGTGCCGTGGCTCATGCCTGTAATCCCAGCACTTTGGGAGGTCGAGGCGGGAGGATCACCTGAGGAGTTTGAGACCAGCCTGGGAAACACAGTGAAACCCTGTCTCTACTAAAATACAAAAAATTAGCTGGCTGTGGTGGCAGATGCCTGTAATCCCAGCTAGTCGGGAGGCTGAGGCAGGAGAATTGCTAGAACCTGGGAGGTGGAATTTGCAGTGAGCTGAGATCCACCACTGCACTGCAGCCTGGGCGACACAGCAAGACTCCATCTCAAAAAAAAAAAAAAAAAAAGTTAGGGTTGGGAGTGATGGCAGCTCACACCTGTAATCCCAGCACTTTGGGAGGCCGAGGCGGGTGGATCACCTGAGGTCAGGAGTTTGAGACCAGCCTGGCCAACGTGGCGAAACCCTGTCTCTACTAAAGATAATTCCAGTTACTTGGGAGACTAAGGCATGAGACTTGATTGAACGTGGGAGGTGGAGGTTGCAATGAGACAAGATCGAGCAACTGCACTCCAACCTGGGCAACAGAGGGAGACTCTGTCCAAAAAAAAAAAAAAAAAAAAAAAAAGTCAGTACTTTTGAGATTATCAGTTAATGACAACATTAAGAAATATAATGGCATGGCTGGGCCTGGTGGCTCATGCCTATAATCCCAGCACTTTGGGAAGCTGAGGCAGGTGCATCACTTGAGGTCAAGAGTTCGAGACCAGCCTGGCAAACATAGAAACCCCGTCTCTACTAAAAATACAAAAAAATTAGCTGGGTGTGGTGGTGGGCGCCTGTAATCCCAGCTGCTCCAGAGGCTGAGGCAGGAGGGTTGCTGGAACCCAGGAGGCGGAGATTGCATGAGCCAAGATTGCACCACTGCACTCCAGCCTGGGCGACAAAGTGAGACTCTGTTCCCGACCCCCGCTCCCAACAGAAAAGAAAAAGAAATATAGTGACAAACACAAGTTTATGCGGTGGGTGGCATTTTTTTTATACCAGTAGTTACATGTGTCCTTTAGGCTCATTCCACGTCCCCACCCTCAGGTGGGGTCTTCAGCGTCCCCATTCCAGAAGGAGCTCAGGAGGCTGAGGCAGGAGAATTGCTAGAACCAGGTGGTGGAGGTTGCAGTGAGCCGAGATCGCACTACTGCACTCCAGCCTGGGCTACAGAGTGAGACTCTGTCTCAAAAAAAAAAAAAATGTCAGGGCCTGGCGTGGTGGCTCATACCTGTAATCCCAGCACTTTGGGAGGCCGAGGCAGGTGTATCAACTGAGGTCAGGAGCTCAAGACCAGCCTGACCAACATGGTGAAACCCTGCCTCTACTAAAAATACAAAAAATTAGCCGGGCGTGGTGGTGGATGCCTATAATCCCAGCTACTCGGGAGGCTGAGGCAGGAGAATCGCTTGAACCTGGGAGGCGGAGGTTGCAGTGAGTGGAGATCACGCCACTGCACTCCAGCCGAGGCAACATAGCGAAATTTCATCTCAAAAAAAAAAAAAAAAAAAAAAGAAAAGAAAAAAGAAAAAGAAAAAGAAAAAGAAATTCAGTATCCCTTACAAAAAGGGATACATCAATACATCCCTCTCAAAGTTAACTGATAAGATTTGCCCTTCCTGACACATTGGAAATATTTTCTTTTATTAGATAATAGGAGTTAAATAGTCCACATTTTAATTTTTTTTCTCTTGGCTGCCAGGAAGCTGAGAGCTAAATTCCTTGGCAAACATAGCAACATACTTCAGGTTTTCCACGATAAGTCTCTGTGCCTTCTATCCTTTCAGATTCAGTACTTAGTTCTTTTTTTTTTTTAGGCAGAGTCTCATTCTGTCTCCAGGCTGGAGTTGCAGTGGTGATCTCCGCTTACTGCAACCTCTGCCTCCTGGGCTCAAGCGATTCTCCTGCCTCAGCCTCCCGAGTAGCTGGGACTACAGGCGCCAGCCACCATGCCCAGCTAATTTCTGTATTTTCAGTAGAGATGAGGTTTAGTTATGTTGGCCAGGCTGGTCTCGAACTTCTGACCTCAGGTGATCCTCCAGCCTCGGCCCCTCAAAGTGCTAGCATTACAGGTGTAAGCCACCGTGCTGGCCTCAGATTCAGTACTTAGTTCTTGTTTTATCCTTCCCTCAATGGTCCTACTGGTGGTGCTATAAAATCAGCTTCAGGGCACATTTTCTGAGTGTATTATACGGATTGACTAAGGGCTTTACATACATTTTCTTATATAATCCTTAGAACAGCCCAAGAAAGCTGGTAATATTCTTGATTTCTAGATGAAAAGATTAAGGTTAGAGAGATGAAGGAATTTGCTCAAACTCACCAAGATAGAAAATGGAGGATTTTAACTTCCATTAAAATGTTAGGATTTTAACCCTTTGGTATCTTCTCAAGCTTGTCCACTTAACCACTAAGATGTACTATCTCCCTAGTCGTGTTCCAGTGGAATTCAACATGTGTGGAAGATAACTGATCTGTAAGAACCAAATCAATTTTCCCATTTAAAAAATGATTGTTAAAAAGATGGACAGTTTGGCCGGGTGCAGTGACTCACACCTGTAATCCCAGCACTTTGGGAGGCTGAGGAAGGTGAATCATGAGGTCAAGAGATTGAGACCATTCTGGCCAACACGGTGAAACCCCGTATGTACTAAAAATACAAAAATTAGCTGGCTGTGGTGGTGCGCGCCTGTAGTCCCAGCTACTTGGGAGGCTGAGACAGGAGAATCGCTTGAACCTGGGAGGTGGAGGTTGCAGTGAGCCAAGATTGTGCCTCTGCACTCCAGCCTGGTGACAGAGCAAGACTCTGTCTCAAAAAAAAACAAAAAACAAAAAAAAACATGGACAGCTAGAGGACTTTCATCCATAGAACGGATATTAAAGGAGACTGACATGGTTACAGTAGACCAAACCTAAACAGTGTACCAACAATGGCAAAATAAAGTCTAATCTTATCAGCAATTAAATATATGCACCTTAAAACCATTTTGTACCTATAAAAAGTTGTAATAGGGCCAGGACAGTGGCTCAGGCCTGTAATCCCAGCGTTTTGGGAGGCTGAGGTGGGTGGATCACCTGATGTCAGGAGTTCAAGACCAGCCTGGCCAATATGATGAAACACCGTCTCTGCTAAAACCACAAAAATCAGCTGGGCGTGGTGGTGGGCATCTGTAATCCCAGCTACTCGGGAGGCTGAGGCATGAGAATCGCTTGAACCCAGGAGGTGGAGGTTGCAGTGAGCCCAGATCTCACCACTGCACTCCAGCCTGGTGACGGAGAGACACTTCGTCTCAAAAAAAACCCCAAAAAAACAAAAAAACAAAAAATCGTAATGATCAGGCATGGTGGCTCAAGCCTGAAATCTCAGCACCTTGGGAGGCTGAGGCAGGGGGATTGCTTGAAGCCAGGAGTTTGAGACCATCCTGCACAATAAAGTGAGACTCCGTCTCCAAAAAAAAAAAAAAAAAAGTTAGGATGCCTTGATATTGAAGCTCTTGGTTGCGCTGAATTTGTTTAATTTTATTGAAGGGCAAAAGTCATAATAATCAGCATAGCCCTGATTCAGTAGCAATGCTGTCATAGAAGATCACTCGGAGATACTGAGAAAAACACAAAAAACAATGTCATATGAAAAACAGAACTTTGTATTAGTGTTATGGGCTCATCAATATAAAAAGTAGGTTAATATATGAAGGAAGAAGGTAGGGGCTAACTATAGGCTAAAACACTCTTTTCCTGTAAGCGATACTCATTTGTATCAATGACCTCAAAATGAATAAAGCTAGACAGGGGTTTCCTTTGCACTAGAAGTGGACGGGAGACCTGCACCAGGAGGGGAATATCTTTCTATTTGCTCTGAGGTCAGAATGAGTGGAAAAATGCAACAAAGTCAAAGGAGAAGTGCCAGGGTTTTGGCCCCATTCTTCACTCACACGGTGTCACTCGTTGTAAGACGAAGAAGCAGAAAGAGGCAGGAAGCAGATGTATGGTGTTAAAAAGAGTCCAGGGGGGCCGGGCGTGGTGGCTCACGCCCGTAATCCCAGCACTTTGGGAGGCCGAGGCAGTCGGATCACCTGAGGTCAGGAGTTCAAGACCAGCCTGGCCAATATAGTGAAACCCAGTCTCTACTAAAAACACAAAAATTAACTGGGTGTGGTGTTGAGTGCCTGTAATCCCAGCTACTTGGGAGGCTGAGGCAGGAGATTCATTTAACCAGGGAGGCGGAGGTTGAGGTGAGCCAAGATAGTGCCACTGCACTCCAGCCTGAGCTACAGAGAGAGGCTTCATCTCAAAACAAGACAAAACAAAACAAAACAAACAAACACAAACCCACAAAAACAGCCCAGGGGAAGTTGATAAGAAGGCAGGCTTCAACCAGTGATTTCTTAGCCCTGAACAGGAAACCTGAGCAACTCCTAAAATTGTATATTCTGATTACCAAAGTAACAAATAGTCATTGCAAAGACATTTGTTCAACATAAAATGTTATAATATGGCATGAAAGCTAAGCTGTCCTCTATCCCACCTCTGAAATGACACCAGTACCCAGCGAGATCCACTCTTAGCAGTCTGGGGTATTTTCCCATGTTTTTGTTTATAACATCAATGGGACAGTCTCTACACACTGTTCAGCAACTTGCTAGAGGCATCTAAGAAGTTTTTGACAACTTCCCTTGTGTTTGATTTTGATAAAACTAATATCTTAATTACCATGAAATTGCTTTTCTTTTTCTGTCCAAGTTTTTCCAGGAACACCGAGGCTTCAAGATGGTGACCATGATTTTCTTGTCACATCAAGTACTCTGGTACATCATATGTTCATCTACCACATTTTCATACATGCCATTCCGTTTCTCTTAAAACAATTGACACAGTAGCTGGGTTTTACTCGTTTGTTCAAACCTGGCTCTCTTATTTCTTATCATCTTACTTTCTTCCTGTGGAAAGAAATCATTCTTTCTGATACTGAGTTGAACTTATCTGAGTAGGAGATTCCTAGGCTTGAAATGCAAGAGGGTTATGTTATCTGTTTGGGAGTCTTAGGGAGTTTATCAAAAGAGCACAGTTAGGTAGACACTGGAATTTGGTCCATATTTGCACTTTAGAGAAGTAGGCAAAGCAGCATCCCTTCATTTATTTACTTATAGTAAAAATGTGCATCCTTTGCATTCTGTTTAGCAACTTGCTTTTGCACTTACCAATTTATTTTGGGCAGCATTCCTTGCACCGAAGTTACAGTAGAAATATTCTGATTATGGTAAGGGCTAATCCGAGAGTAGAAGCAGGTGGTGCTGAGGAGCGGACGCGGCACACGCTGTTTAACACTAGGATCTCTACAGTCTCCATTATTCAAAGGTGGAGCCATGTGAATAATTGTTCTACAACATTCTTTATGCCATTGTAAGGTAACTTGTTCTCTGACTGGCTTAATGGGTGATTATGGGGGAAGAGTAGCCAAGGAATCGAGGACTGTTTTCCCAAGACGGAGCTTGCTATGCCATAATCCCCTCCCTGATGTCTGTAGGAACAGGGAGGCACTGCATGGAAAAAGCCGTCGCTGCTTAGGAGGCTATCACCTTTTTATCATTGGTGTGTTACAGGAAAGGGGTCCCAATCTAGACCCCAAGGGAGGGTTCTTGGATCTCGTGCAAGAAAGAATTCAGGGCGAGTCCATACACTACGTTGAAAGCAAGTTTATTAAGAAAGTAAAGAAATAAAGAGGATTACTCTGTAGGCAGAGCAGCGGCATGGGCTGCTTGGCTGGTACTTACAGTTACTTTTTTATCATATTTTAAACAAGAGGTGGATTATTCAAGAGTTTTCTGGGAAAACTGTGGTCAGTTCCTGGAACTGAGGGTTTCTCCCCTTTTTTGACCATATAAAGTAACTTCCTGATGTTGCCATGGCATTTGTAAACTGTCATGGTGCTGGTGGGAGTAATGAGGACAATCGGAGGTCACTTTCGTTGTCATCTAGGTTTGGGTGGGCTTTGGCTAGCTTCTATATCGCAACCGGTTTTATCAGCGAGGTCTCCTAGACCTTGCTGTATCTCATCCAATGACTCAGAATGTTTAACTCCTCCAAATGCAGCCCAGTAGGTCTCAGCCTTACTTTACCCAGCCCCTATTCAAGATAGAGTCGTAATGGTTTAAATGCATCTGACAATTTTACGTATTTTCTTAATAGAAAATGCTGGGCCAGGCGCTGTGGCTCATGCCTGTAATCCCAGCACTTTGGGAGGCCGAGGCGGGTGGATCACGAGGTCAGGAGATCGAGACCATCCTTGCTAACATGGTGAAACCCTGTCTCTACTAAAAATACAAAAAAAAAAAAAAAAAAAAAAAAAAAAATTAGCTGGGCGTGGTGGCGGGCGCCTGTAGTCCCAGCTACTAGGGAGGCTGAGGCAGGAGAATCGCTTGAACCTGGGAGGCGGAGCTTGCAGTGAGCCAAGATCGCACCACTGCACTCCAGCCTGGGCGACAGAGCGAGACTCTGTCAAAAAAAAAAAAAAAAAAAAAAAAGGAAAGGAAAGAAAAGAAAATGCCAGTGACTAGAAATGAACTTTGGGACTGAAAGGATAGTGGAGGAGTTACAGTCTATGGAAGGGAGAAGGGGACTGGGAATGAGAGCTGTTCAGGTGCACAGGATTGTTTTTATCTGCCTCTCATCTTGGGCAAATGTTCCTAATGTAGCACCAAGGCTAGGCTGTCCCTTCCATTTCAAGTCCGATGCTTCGTAGTAAACAAATGTTTGCTCAGGTTTCCCAGCTATCCTTTTACAGTACATGAAGAGGAAATTAAATAGGGAAACAAGGTTAAGTCATTTTCTTCCAGTTACTCAGTGTGCAGTAACAGGGAATGCAATTCAAAATCCCTGCTTTTAATAGTTGACATTCCTCTTGAAACTATTGCCTCAATTTGCGTTAGAGTGGAGAATGGTGGTTAATGAAGGACTCCGCAGGCACTGTGCATCGCAGGCCCTTGTTAAAATTTCTCCATTAAATTTTGTGCCTCCAAGCCTTTTGCCCTGCTGAAGATACCCTAAACCACAGCAAGAGGCAGCTTCCCTCTGCAGCATGCGCTCTTAGGGAAAAAAAAAAAATCAGGCATTTTCCAACTGGGTAGCATCTTTATGCTCATTTAAACCTGGGTTTCTCAACTTTGCCGTTATTGACATTTTGGCCCAGAATGTCTGTCATGGGGTTGTCCTGTGTTCATTGTGGGATGTTCAGCAGCATCCCTGGCTTCTACCCACTAGATGCCAGTAGCACTTTTTCCTCCTCATCCTTTCACCTATCATAGTGACAACCATAAATACCTCCAGATATTGCCAATTGTCCTCTGGATAGCAAAATAGCCCCTGATTGGGAACTACTGATTTAAACAAAGGAAGTCTTTGCACTTGGCTGTGTGAAAGGTGAGGTTGTAATAATGGGGTAGGGTTGGGGGCAGGAAGGAAGAACGACAAATATATAGATTCAATATTTTCTTCTGGTTAAAAAACTATAAATATATTTAAGGGGAAAAAAAAGCTGTACACTTTCATCTGTAGTACTGTCTGGCCTTTTGCTGGCAATTTGCAGATAAGATTTTATAAACAAATTGCAGGAAGTTGTTCCTCCACCGAAAACTTACCAGTAGAGCTGAATTTACTTTCAAATTCTCTAAATGGGTTTCTGAGGGTTTGGATTAATGCAGTGGCCTTGAACAGGAGCTATCCAGAAAGATGTCAAGCAAAGGTGGCTAGAGTCACACTCGGTGACATCACTGTCACCATGCTTCTGATTCATTCTTGTCCTACATCCTTTATTTGAGATTTTAATCCTCTTTTTACTATTTAAGAGGAAAGGATGGGAAACTGAGAAAGATGCTAGGCCTTGGTGGGTGATGTGGGAGGTGGGGAGAGGGAAGATAAGAGGTTTTGAGGCTTGGTGAGGTCTGTGTAATAATCTATTGTAGATGTCTTAGTTGACACAATAGATATGATTTGAAAAGCTGAACGCACATGGAAATTTTTGTAAACTGACTAGTAATTTAAGTGACAATGAGTGCCTTATATTGCAAGCAATGACAAATCTGTTAGAAAAAAATTAGTAATCACAGAATAATTTATCTTTTGGATAATGATTTTCATAATGCAGGTTATGCTTCCCTGGAGCAAGTTACGCAGGCAATTAAAAATGACAATGGAATTCAGTTTATAACCGATGAAATCCAGCTTTGTTTGTCAAAAAGAAATGCATTCATTCCATTTGGAGAGTAAAGCAGTCTTTTTTTTTCATGAGAGTAATGGTGAAAGCTAATTAAATTTACCATAAATTACACCCTTAACAATTGTTCCCAAGTTCATTAGTCTAAACAGACACATTCACAATAGTTAAACAGTTTTCTAAAATTCAGAACTTTAAAGTTTATTCATTTGTTCCCCAAGTATGTGTTTAAAAAAATGTTTTAAGGAGCATACACGTTAAAAATGTACGATGTTAGATGAACAACTAAAATTGACTAAAAACATCACCAAATTGGATTTTATATAGTAATGTAGTTACATTGAGAGGTAATATTTTGGCAACCATTTGCTGCAAACCTACAAATTCTGTAAAAGCTTCTAAAGATTAATAGCACTATCAATCAGTTGCATCATTATCTCATTCAAGATGAATTCTCACCCCCCTTAAAAAAAATCAACCTTTTAAGAGAACAACTAAATCTGATGGAAGACAAAATTAAGGAGACCTGTAGTTCTTGTTGGTGTAAGCTTTTGCCTCTGGTTTCTATGGTAACCTGTGATCTGTATTCCAATCACACCTTTGAAAGGTTTGTTTTCTCCATCATGAAAATTTAGCTGGAAGCGCTGAAGGTACTGAACATTAATTTTTATGTGTCTTTTTTTTTTTTTTTTTAATTGGAAAAAGAGAATAGAGAAGGAAGATAACACCCACAGGCTTATACTGCAAATACAATGAGAAAATCTATTTGCTAATTTTAAGATGATTTACATGCCGGCAAGATCACAAGGATAAAAACCCTGAATGCTAAATGAACAAGTACGCAGCTCCTCTAACAAAGTCAGGAAATGTCTTGAGCATAACATTGCAAATATTCATCTAATTTGATAGGGTAAAAACCTAGAGACTTTCTCATAAAGGTTGAAAGAAAATGTAGCTCACTGGTTTTCAGCCTGGAGTGATTTTGCCTCCCAGGAGACATTTGGCAATATCTGGAGACATTGTTGGGTGTCACAGCTGGTGCTGGTGCTGGTGGTGTGTGTGGAGGGTGGTACTGGCTGCTAGTAGAGGCCAGCAATGAATGCCAAACATGCTACAGTGCATAGGACAGCCTCCCACAACAAAGAAATATCTGTCTCCAAAAGGAGGTGGGAAAACCTGCGTCCTCCATTTAGCCTTTATAGATGGTGTACTGGTGTGAGGGAAATAAATATTCAAAAGAATACAATGTTTTGGAGGCAAGCTCATTTGTGATTTGCTTCCCTGGTATTTTACTACACTAACTTTTATTTCACTTTAAATGGCGAAAAAAGAAAAAAACAAACAGTTCCCGCTTTTTTCTTACCTTTGGTTTAAATTTGAACATTTCCAGCTGGCATGCGTTCATCTAAGTTGGTGCTGCCTCCTATGACCTGTAAATGTGTACAGTAGGGTCCTCAAGTGTTTCCACCGCAAAATCGCTAGTGCGATTGAGTAGACATGGTCACTTTGCTTAATTTAAGTATGTAAGTTAAAATTATGATAAGTTAATTTTCCTGTTAAGTGAAAATGCACTTACCTTTCCCCGGCTGAGTGCAGATGTACTTGCCTTTGACGTCTGCCTCCCTAAGTATGGCTACAGTTTGTCACTCCGGTTCTGGAGGGCGACCCTGTCCCTGAATTCGCGCCCAGGTCATGAGGGCAGAACCATCTTGAGGACAACCTGCAACTCAATCGATTTTTTCTTGGCTGGGACGCAAGGCGAGCATGAAAGCGATCCAAACACAGCCAGAGGGCGCCAAAATGCCGCAAATAAAAGTTCCAACGGCGTCAACTGGCTTTTGCGGGAAGGTAAAATTGGCTTTTGTCTAATCAAAGAGCTACCGTTGTCAACGATGTCACATTACGTTATTTTTGTATGTCCTCTTGCCAACAGGTAAGCAAAGTGAACGCATCTCCCAACCCCGGTGGCTACTCTGTGTCCCGGTGCTAAGTCAAGTGTCCGCCCCGCAGGGCACCCGGACACGCCGTGGTTGGCCCCAGCTTTGACTGGAGCGCTCGCGAGCAGAGCGTGCGGCTGCCTCGGCCAACCCCGTCTTCTCAATACTGGTGGGCTCCATTAAAGCACAGACAGCAAAAACATCGACGGCCCCTTTCCCCTCTTCTCTTCCCTCCTTCCTCTCCCAAGTTCCGAGAGCATCCTCCGAGGGGCGACGTCGCTCGCCCCACCAGCTGGACCTCGGCGACCGCACTTCCCCCGAAGCCGCAGCCTTCGGGGCTCAGCCCCGCGGGTGCGGGTGCAGGTGCGGAGCCGCCCGAGGTGCGCAACTCGTTTGCAGCGGCGCCGCCCAGACGCGCCTGCAGCTGGGGCTCACCCCAACCTCGCCGCCCGCCGAGGTAGCGGAATCGCAGTCGACGTCGGGAGCGGGCTGGACTGGGGTCTGAGAAGGGTAGCTGGTGCCAGGGGGTGTCATTCAAATATCACCTCGAGGCAGCTCCCTCAGTCTGAGCGAGAGCCCGAGCACTTCTTATCCAACCGTTCCAAATAAATGAGGAGAGAGAGAGAGACAAGCCCACGGACAGCCCAGGCGGCGCGGCGGGGGAAGGGGGACACGGGAATGGAGGGGAGGAGAGGGGAGGCGGAGGGGGGATCTGAATAGAGGGCAGTTAGAAAACGTTGGCGGGGCACAGTGTTGGAGGGGAAGGGAGATAGGGGGAAGGGAGGGACCAGGATGGAGGATAGCAGAGAAATGGGGGTGACTGTGATGGAGGGGAGGGGAGGTGGGGGCCCAGAGCTGGGGGGAGTCAAGGGGAGGCGGGCGTGTCCGGGCTGCAGGGGAGAGGGGAGGGTCTGCGCCGGAGGGAGGGGAGGGGAGGGGAGGAGAGGGAGTGCAGGGGGTGGGGAGCACGGAGCTGGAGGGAGTGGAGGGGAGGCGGGCGGGGCGCCGGGCTGGAGGGAGGGGAGAGAGGCGGGCGGGGAGCGCGGGAGGAGGGAGGCTGGGCGGGCGGACGCGCGGGGGGAGGGCACTGGGCAGGAAGGGGAGGGGGAGCGAGCGCGAGAAATGCAGAGGCTGCAGCGGCGGCGGCGGCAGCAGTAGCGGCAGCGGCGACGACGGCGGCGGCAGCGCTCCAACTGGCTCCTCGTTCCGGGCTCTGCCGTCGAGCCGGGAGAGAGCCTCCGCCAGCGGCCAGGCACCAGCCAGACGACGCCAGCGACCCCGGCCTCTCGGCGGCACCGCGCTCACCCAGGGGCTGCACAGGCACCCAGAGCCGGTAAGGAGGCGAGCCCGGTGGCCCCACGCCGCCGCGGACCCAGGGGCCTCCGTCCCCCACCGAGCCGCGCCCCGCCCCGCAGCCCCCAGGCTCTCCCTTCGTGCAGCGGGCAGCTGGGATGTGGTCCCGGATTGGACGGCAAGGGCCTGGGGTCCCTCAGTGAGGGCTCCGTCGCACTTTGGGGATCCCGGGTGATGAGGGGCCCAGAAGTGGGAGGCTTCGGCCGCTCGCAGGGTGGAGGGGTGAGGGGGGCGGCGAGGCTGGTAACCGGAGCTGGGGGGGAGGGGGCTGTCGGGGAGAGAAGCTGCGGGTGACGGGAGGAATTGCCGAATGCGAAACCCCCTAAGTGCGTTGAGTCCTGGGGAGGTCGTTCTATGGGCTGAAGGGAGCGCTTCCGTCATCCGAGCCCTCACCAGCCTGGGAGAAAGCGCTCGGGGCGAGGGGCGCAGCAGCCAAAGATGAGGGTGGGGGTGGGGTGGGGCGGGAGTCCGGGGAGAAAGAAGACGGGAATCTGGCCCGATCTGAAGGAAGAGGGTGGCTTTTTGCTTTGGCAAACGGGTTTTCTCGACCCGTGGGACTCCTGGATCTTGATTCTGGGGCCAAGGAATACGAGGTTCACACGGCGACGTGCACTCAGAAGCACCTCCCGAGCAGATCGGAGCCCCAGCCTCGTCCGTGGCGGAATTGCCTTCCCACGAACCTGTGGGCTGCCTCGGAGCGGTTTGTTTTTTCGAGCCTTCGGTTCCAAGAATGCGCCGGGCGCCTCCGCCCTGGGCCCCGGCCCGGGGGGTGTGGGCTTGAACCTGACAGCGCGCGGCCCTAACGGGGCTCAGCCCCGCTGGGAGCTCAGGGTTGGGGTTGAGCAGCTATTGCCCAAAGCGCTAAAGCTGAAACCCGGTGCCCGGTTCCTGCTTCCCCCGCCCCCGTCCCCCCTCCATTTCCAGAAAAATAAAAATTGCGGAATACTGGATCCGATCGCACGCACAATGCGCGGCTGCAAACCGCATTCTTTTCATGAATATTCATCGAACGCTTGGCCAGGCTCCTTATCTGCTTCCCCAGAGACATTTCCGCCTTGAAACGAGCTTGGTGGACAGCCCTTGCTCGTGTAATTCTCACTCTGCTGAAATTAGCACAGCGCACATGGGTGCATTTTTTAGTACCTTGTACAGGGTTGACACACCTCTGTCTCCCCCGCGGCCACTCGCACTGTGGGGCGGGCTAAAACCCCACGCTAGCATCGAAATGGTCTTCTGCTATAGGGGTGTGGACCGACTCCCCCCCACACCTCCCGGGATTACAGCCCGGGCGAACAGACCCCCAGTACTGCAGACAAAATGAATGAATCGGGACTGTAATTACCTATTCCTTTGTCTTGGCCTCGCGCATGCGCCGGAGAGCAGGGTGTGGAGGGCCCGGCAGCCCCATCCCATCTCCATCATCCAGCCACCCACTCCCCTCCCGAGCCGAGGAACAAAGGCGTTTGCCCTAAATGTTGCGGGAAACCCTTGGACACCAATGACAGTTTTTCCCGCCTGTGTGTGTGTTTATTCTTTTCCAGCCTGTCTCTCATCTTTTGCTTTCTTACTGATTTCAGTTGACCAAAATTAAGATCTGCCTTGATGATGATGAGGGCAAATTGTAGATTAAATATTTTGTACCCGCACACTGCTATTTTCCTTGCTAGTACGGTTCATTGTTCTTTTTCCTGTAACATATCTTACTGCAGTGAGGGTAGCTTTCTTAGTTTGCATCAATTAACCGTTTGACAGATCTTTTTTGGTCATTTGATTAAGGGACGGTGGCCTCAAAACTGTCCGTGGGCGTTGCCTCCAGTGGCACCACTTGGGGAAAATTAAGACATCTTGGCGTTTATTCGAACAAGATGGCCTACAAAAACCTAAGAGAAGAAAATGATTACCTTTTCAGGATCCTAACCCTTTCTGTTTTCTCTGGACTCCGACCTCATTGTTTCATTAAGGATTCCAAAAGGCGAATGGCGTCCAGATGGAAATCTACTGGTGGGGGGAGAAAGAAGGCAGTGGTTGGGGTGAAGCTGGTTGGTTAGGTTCGCAATGATTCCTTTTTCCCGTTACCTAACAGAAGCCATGATATACCTTTGATGGCTGATTTTCTTTCAGGTGATCTATTTTCCAGGTTATGGCCATTTAGATTTCTTTTCAGGCTAGTTTGTTTTTACCACCCAAAAAGGGACTTATTGTGTATATCAAATAGGAGCCAAATATGATATTTTTTGCAGTGGTAGGTTATGTTTAGCAGGGTTTTATGCTTAAGTATTGTCAGTACATCCTGGTGGAATAACACGTGGGAGCAATGGAAATCATCTCTTTTGTCCTTTTTGATAAGAACTTGATATTGACCACATTCAATCTATCAGGGTGGCTGCCTAGCTGTCTTCTGTGTGGCATGTACGTAGAAGGATTGTACTCCTTAGTATTTAGTAGTTTATTATGATTTAGAGAGCTATGTGTACAGGTTTCTTTCTTTTTTCTTTTCCTTTAGGTTGTGTTTTTGGCGAGGGGTATGTTGGAATATAGAACAAATTCAATAGCAAATGTATACCAGCATGTCCCGAATTCAGTAAATCTTAGGTTTTTGAGTCAGATAATATTTAAATCGAATTTTAAAAATTGTTACCGAATTCAAAAATTTCTATCAGTTCGCTTATTCTTTTAGCCAGTTAGCTTTTTTGCCAAGCTTTAGCAGGTAGAGAAATATGGAGCCTTTTGATAAAATGCACCAACAATGACAGTGGCATTTCCGTTCTTTAACTGGTACTCAGTCTGCCATTGTGACGTGTAGAAGAGAACCTTATCTCCCCACATCACCCTAGTTTAAAGGTCCAATGGGAGAGCCCTAAGCATTTAGGCTGTCTATCCTTGGAGGCCTCTTCATAATCCTGACTTTACCAGGATCCATAATCCTCCTGGATCTTACAGTGCAAGAGGTGATGCGTTCTGTCTCTTTATTTTTTAATTTCACAATTAAGAACAATTTGAAGCCATTTTCATTCCATGGTCAAGATAAGCGGAGTATGACATCAGAGAGAAACTTTCATTTGGGGGAGATTTGATCACTCTAAAATGATGTCTGTGTTATTCACGGTAGTTTTGCGAAAATTGCAAAATCCATATCCATTTTTAAAAACAAGGTGTGATGTATATACAAATGCACACATACATATGTGTGTATACATACTATAAAATCTTATGAATAACTTGAAATCATACTGGTTGGTATAGAATATTATTTTATAGTGCTTTGATACTGGTCTTTGGAACATAATCAATTTCTGTCTTTCTAAATGTGTTTGAAAGGGAAAGCCTAGCAAGTCTATTAATAAGCTGGCTTCCCATTTATCCCAGTGTACCTGGAGCATCAAGCTAAGACGTTCATCTACAGGCATAAAAACTTACATCAAGCACTACTGAACTTTATAAGCTGGAATAAACAATGCGTACTAAATAAAAGATTTATCAAATTGTTCTGTCTTATTTTTGTGATCTCTTGTAAATGTTTTTTTCAAAAATATACAAAGAAGACCTGTGAACTATTATTTGTCAAAAGCAATTGCCCTTGGTATCTGATTCTGTTGAAAGAAATGCTTTGATTTATCCAGGCCTTTATCTTAATGTAGTTTGTACCTACTCATTTCACATCTTCTTTCTCTTCTTAATGATGGTCTTAGCTGGTACCCTGGAAACCAGGTAACTGCTGGGGAAAAACGCTGAGTAGGTATATAGACAACTTGAATATTCTCTGAGAATGGGTATGGAATCTTTATTGTTATATATCAAATTTTCTCTAATTATATCTAATCCTTTAGATTTATTGTAGCTCTTAAGACTTTAGATAAGCCAGTGAACATGAGCTTTTTCTCTTTGGCTTAATTATAGTGGACAAATAATAGGAAGTAACTGTGAAGTTGCAAATATAATATTTTGAAAGATAAGGTACTCTTTATGTGTTTTGGGGTAATGTTTTTGGGGTGGTTTCTCAGGAAATCGTGTAGACACTGGATTTGAAGAATCTAATAATTCCTATTTTGCGGTTATAGTAAGAGCTACATATGGTGTCTAAAAATGATTAAGTGTGGAATGGCTGGCTCTTAAGGGCTCCTCAATCTCTCAGTCTCAATTAGTGATATCAATTACACTGAAAGTGTTTTCAACAACTGAAAGTGTCAATCAACACTTTCAGTGTAATTGACATCACTAGCTAATTTCAGTATATTCAGCTGTATTTTTGTTCCAGCTTGATTAATGAAGCCCGGGGGACCCCAGGAATATTAAGTTAGAAGTGTAGGATGTCTCAATCCTAAAGGGGACCAAATATCATGGTTCCTATTTTGTGTCCTTGTGTTTGTAGATATTTGAAATTCTGTATTGTATGGGAATTAGCCTGAAAGTGTATTTCATGATATCAGGATGGCCACCTTCCTTGAATTCCCTAGGTCTGCTTATACTTTTGTAACTTAAGAGGTGGCATTTAAGTTCTCTTGAGAAAATACAAGGGTAGTCTTGAAACCACAGCAGTGCCCAGCCTGCCAAAGGAAGGCTTTTGTGAAATGCCTTTCCAGCCACAGCCTTTGAGACAGACGTCTAGGTAAGTGTCACATGAGAGCAAATGTCTGGTAAATGTTCTCAAGAGTAAAAATCAACCATACAGAGTCCATTTCTCACCAGAATATAGTTCAATTGTAATTTTGAGGAGCCACAAGCCTAAGAAGGAAGCAGTGAGATTAAAACAGCATTCTTCTTTTCCCTCTAGAAGTCAGAAATGGGATGAAATGGGAGGCAGAGAGAATGAAATAGTGTGTTTTTCTTCTGCACTCTAAGGATTTAAATAGCATAAAAAATTATTTCTTAATGTTTTACAGACTTTCCACACTCAGTACATTTTTGAACAAAAACAGGGAAAGCTGAGATTTTTTGACTCAACAAGGCCATCAGTGCTGAGAGGTGGTGATTGAGCAGGCTTGGAAGTCTAGGAATACATTCCTGAAAGCTTTAGAGATTTAGAAATAGAAACCATCTGCAAGCACCACAGGGGCCCAGGGCATAAGGAAACACTTCAGGATAATATAGGAAAATGGTGTGCAGTGGAGAAAGCAAAGCCTTTACACAATATTTTCCCCTTATCACTTAAGCATTTTATGAGCTCTTTTTTTCATTTTCTTTCTTTCTTTTTTTTGCTAGTTCATTTTGAAGGAGGCAGGACTGGACTTCATTGGTTTGTGTTTTGAACTTCTGTTTGAAGTACGTATTTCAGCAATTTGTACGTTGTGTAGGGAGTATGATATTTAGAAAGCATGATTTGGAGGGTTAGGTGTGGTGGGGATGGACTTTGGAGCCACAGCACCAGGTTCGACTCTTCTCTTAGCCATTTACTGGTTGTACCATCTTTGGTAAATTTCTTACCTTCTCTGTGCCTCAATTTTATTTAGAAACTGGGGATTGTGATGCATGGTTACTGTAAGGATTAAACGAAATTGTCATGCACTTAGGACATACCTCCTTATATTCAGTGCATCTTTTTAACCACAGTCGCCATAAAGGAGTGAGAATATCAGTTTTCTTTACTGCATCCTCCATCTATAGCTATTCATATATTTGTTTCAAAGAGACCATTATTGCAAGACAGGCTAATGGTGGTGCCTTGCTCAGTAGGTAGAATATAGAAGTCTGTGGTTTAGAAAAGTCCTCCAGGTGTGGTTAGGAATACCCTAAATAACGTCAGCAGTTCATGTGGACTAAGTTTCAAAAGTCCGCAGTGGGTAGGTTAGTACAACCCAGCCTCCATACTGAATTCGTATTTTTTTTAATGGAAGGAAAAAATGAAAGTCCTTGGAACTTCAGAGACAGGATTACTGCTTTGGTATGTTGAGACCTGGACTCACCCTGATTAGTTGTTATGACCTTGGGTGTAGATATAATTCATTTAGATTCCTGAAAATCCTTAGCTTTGTTGTGTCTTGAATCAGATGTATCATTAGCATTTGAAAGAAGTCTAAGTCATTAGTACTGAGGTTGATAAGCTAACTCAGGTATTTTACATTCCATATTAGTCCCCCTACCTCCACCCCGCCCTTGCCAAACAGGCATCACATGCCCACCACCTCCATACCTGGAGTAAAACTGAAGGTTGTATGTAAAGATGTTGTGATCTACTGACAAATCTTTTGAAGGAATTATCCCCATGGGGACCTTAGTAATCAGGAACTCTGAACAACAAAACAAAAAAAAATTCTTTGGAATTTCAGATATTTGGGGTGGATCAATTCTGGAACTGGTCTTAACATTTCAGACATTTACTTCAGGGATATGCCCAAGGGATTTGCTTTTGTCCTTCTGGACACTTTTTGCTGTTGAGCAAAGGTGACTTCACTCTTATTTTGGGTAAATTGTTGTTTAACAGCTTCTTTAAACAGGTTTTTGAATCATGGGTTCTGGAGGGAAGTCATATATTTTACTTCATCTGTCAGGTGTTCGCTGTAAGGAAGGGGATTTTAGATACAGTGGTTATGTCTTTTAAAAGGTTTCCTAGGATTTCAATCCTTGTCTGATGGAGCTACACTGTACTTCTCCTAAGCCTTGGCCATTTTATCGTAGGTAATATGGACTCTTGAGGGGGAAAAAATGGGGGAGGACTCTTGAATAAAATGGGTAACCTTTTCACATATTGACATCTTCAGTATTAATTTAGAGAGAGTGATACTAACTTCTTGAATGAAAAGTTACTTATTATGGAAGAGATCCAGTGCGTACTTTTAATATTTCATCAGTATTACATTAAATTGCTTGTAGATTAGAGGTGCTTCTTGTCATGGTGAACGGAGGCTAATACCTTAAGTCATTCCTTTCTAGTATGATGACTGTGGTTGTTCTTACTAAGGACTGTAAATGTAGATTTGGTCGATACCTTCACGTTTCTCCTTGCCCATTGCAGATGGAAGTCATAACTCCAAATGTCTTACTTATCTGCAATTCTGCTCTGAGATACGAACCAGGTTCTAGTAGACCCTCTGCCACTGTGTAGTTAATGTTGCCTGATTAGAAATAAACCAAGTCCTACCTAAATTTGTCAATCTGTTTTGTTCTGCGTCCACGCAGGATTCATTGACAGAAAGCCAGTGGCTGCTTTTAACCGCTATCCAAACCTCAGTCCTTTGTAAATACTTTCCTTAGAGCAGAAGGTGTAAAAGCTCATGACTAAACACTCATTTTGGAACTCAAAAGAATCTTAGAGAAGTTAGTGGGTTGCTCAAGGTCCCATGAGCTGCTTATGGGCTGCGTGGAAACCCAGGTTATTTCCCCAGAAAGCCTCATTCCTGCTGCCCCTCTCTTCTGAGAGAGAAGTGGAGAATGTCTAATTGTGTCGCTCTTACTCACCGTCTGCAACGTAAACATTTTTTTCTACCATTTTTTTATGTACCCTAGAACCACTAAAATATATATATATATATATATAAAAAAAATATATATATATATATATATCTCCAGTCTGGATCCTATATCCGCCTCGCCATCTCCCTCAGAGGACACCTCTTCGGCCTTTTAATACACCACACATGCCTCAGGGGGACGCTGCAGTCACTACCTCCTGCCACTTCATCCACAGGCCATCTTCCCCTCAACTTACCCCTCTCTGCTTCTTCCATTATGTGCATGTGGTTTCCTTTATATGCCAAAAAGTATATGGCATGCACTAAAGTAGCTTTCTTCGTAAAACTAAACTTTAGTTTTTCTAAAATTTAAATTAAAACCTTGTTTTTCTCCCAGAATGCACAGTGGTTGGGGGCTGGGGAGCTGGCGATGATGGATATGCGTTTGAAAACAACACCAGCTGGTTTTAGACTTATTGGGGGCTATAGAGCAAGCGGAGCAGTTAGGCATCCCACCCACCCCTGGAGTGCTCAGGGCGCTTTTGGCAGAGCCAGTGTGCACGTTATGGCAGGTGGTGGATGGAGAGCTTTTATGCCGATTTCTAGCGTTATCTGGCTTATTGGGTTGAGAGCTGCATACAACCGGATGTTTAATTTTTTTTTTTTTTTCTTGAGACGGAGTCTCCCTCTGTCGCCCAGGCTGGAGTGCAGTGGTGCCATCTCGGCTCACTGCAAACTCCGCCTCCCGGGTTCACACCATTCTCCTGCCTCAGCCTCCCGAGTAGCTGGGTCTACAGGGGCCCACCACTACACCCGGCTAATTTTTTTGTATTTTTAGTAGCGACGGGATTTCACCGTGGTCTCGATCTCTTGACCTCGTGATCCGCCCGCCTCGGCCTCCCAAAGTGCTGGGATTACAAGCGTGAGCCACTGCGCCCAGCCAACAGGATGTTTAATCTTTTTTATTTAAAATTACCATTTATAGTATTTGGGGTGATTTAGAGGATTTAAAAAATCTGTTCGATTCTGAAGTGGTCCTTAAAATACGGAACTTAAGTGCTTAAGTTGCTAAAACACTTTCTAAAGCATACTATTGGGATGTTTGAAACTGATGTTAGCAAATGTGTGCATTTGTATTTGGATAATCTGTGATAAGTTTATTTTTGATGAGACACAATTTTAATTTCACATTTAAAGTGATATGTTTAGGTCACTAAGAGGAGCTTTGAATTTACAGTTTCCAGAGAAACCCACAATTAATAGGTAACTTTTGTTTTCATAATGCTTTTAATTATTAGTTATGTAGATTCAGAAATGGATATATTCCTAAAATAAACCCAAATTAAAACTTCTTATTCTTTTTAAAGAAAAGCTGTGGTTCTATTAGAGAAAAACACTTCTTTTTTAAGTTTATGAAGAAATAGATGTTAGATGAAAACTTTTCCTCGTTGAGCTTTCTAAATTACAAGTTTCCTGAATTGCTTGGCAAAGTGATTTTGAAAAGACCCACTTCATTTTTCCTTTGACAGTCTATTCAAAACACCATTACCACATAGACTAATACAATAACCAAGGTAAATAGTAACAAGACCTAATTGGGGAAACAGTGTATCAAATGGGGGAAAACAGTATCCACTGACAGAGAGAACCACCTGTTTCTTAAAGAGACAGAGAAGAAAGATTTCCTGGGAGTTGGGTCTTCATAGGGTGCTCTCCTGGCCTTCTCTGAGCTTGCCTTGGAAACTGTAGAGGCTGTAGAGTATTTGCTATCTTTAACCCTTGCGAATGTTCTCAGCTCTTTCAGTAGAGGATAACAGTGCCTCTATTTGCCTTAGGTGTAAGATGATTGGAGAAAAGGAAAATGTAGAGAAATCAGATTGACTTTAGATGGACAGGCACAGAGTTCTGAAGTGACTTCCCACTCCTTAATTCTGCAATGCACCCAGAGGTGAGTGAGGTTAGGTGACCACCTGGGTATTTACTATAACTATTATTACTATGATTAGATAAGGTGTCCTGGAATGTTCTCTGAATAACTCATTTTTCTTTTTTTTTTCTCTTTTTTCCTCTTGCTCTGTCATCTAGGCTGGAGTGCAGTAGCGCGGTCTTGGCTCACTGCAACCTCTGCCTCCCGGGTTCAAGCGATTCTCCTGCCTTAGCCTCCCGAGTAGCTGGGATTACAGGCACTCACCACCACGCCCGGCTAATTTTTTTGTATTTTTAGTAGAGACGGGGTTTTCCCATGTTGGTCAGGTTGGTCTCGAACCCCTGTCTTTGTGATCCGCCTGTTGGCCTCCCAAAGTGCCGGGATTACAGGCGTGAGCCACCGCGCCGTCCTTTTTTCTTTTTTTTTTAGACAGAGTCTCACTCTATCGCCCAGGCTAGAGTGCAGTGGCGCAATTTCTGCTCACCACAACCTCTGCCTCCCGGGTTCAAGCGATTCTCGTGCCTCAGCCTCCCTAGTAGCTGGGACTACAGGTGCGCGCCACCAAGCCCGGCTAATGTGTGTGTGTGTGTGTGTGTGTGTGTGTGTGTATATAATATTTGAGAGTCTCACTGTGTCGCCCAGGCTGGAGTGCAGTGGCACGATCTCAGCTCACTGCAACCTCCGCCTCCCAGGTTCAAGCAATTCTCTTGTTTCAGCCTTCAAAGTAGCCTACATGCGTTGCCACCATGCCCGGCTAATTTTTTTGTATTTTTAGTAGAGACAGAGTTTCACTGTATTGGCCAGGCTGATCAGAAACTCCTAACCTCAAGTGATCTGCTCGCTTTGGCCTCCCAGAGTGCTGGGATTACAGACGTGAGCCACCATGCCCGGCCCCCAATAACTCATTTTTCTAAGGAAGAAAGAATCTCAATTAACAATTGGTGATGACACTGCCTCCCAAGGCTTCTCATAATCACCCAACGTCAGGTAAACAGGGTGAATGCCACCCTATTGACAGGAGGTTTATTGTGGCACTGCGTTTTCCTCAGTAGCCCTGGTGATCTGTTGTTGAGAACCCAAGCTCAGATTTCCCAGGGCTCACTCAACTGGACTTTAGAAATCTGGTTCCAGAATTTTCAAATGTTTGGTTTTCAGACAAATAGTAACACGTATTTGCACCAGTGTTCTCCAGAAGGTTGTTAAGACAAGATTGATAATGCTTCCCAGGTACGTGTTTTCTTTTTCTGAGTCACAGCTGCATGATACTAGTTTTCCCCATCTGACCTGATGATTGACTGATGGAAAGTCTCATTGAAGGTTTGGTGATCCTTTCATTGGTAGAATAGACAAAAACAGAACATAACTGGCTCATTCCATTCACCTCTACTTTTCTATTGTAACTGGATTTATTTCTGCCATCCAGATAGAGAACTTGGGCTTTGATTTCATCTGTACCAAAGTTTTCTGGGTGGGCACGTACAGGGGGTCATCATAAGAGAACTCAACTGACCACAATGCAGAGAGAGGTAACTATCCAATGGAATGGTAACGTGGTTCCACTAAGGTAAGAACTGTAGTATTAAATGAAATGAATTCTTTTTTTTTTGTTTGTTTGTTTTTGAGACAGAGTCTCTCTCAGTTACCCAGGCTGGAGTGCAGTGGTGCAATCTTGGCTCACTGCAAGCTCCACCTCCTGGGTTCACGCCTTTCTGCCTCAGCCTCCCGAGTAGCTGGGACTACAGGCACCCGCCACCATGCCCGGCTAATTGTTTTTGTATTTTTAGTAGAGCCGGGGTTTCACCATGTTGGCCAGGATGGTCTCAATCTCTTGACCTCATGATCCGCCCGTCTCGGCCTCCCAAAGTGCTGGGATTACAGGCGTGAGCCACTGCACCCGGCCTAAATGAAATGAATTCTTAATGGGAAAGAAGTTCTGTGAATATTCCTGAGTTGTTATGTTTGACTTAACTAACTCTTAAATGGAATTTAACTAAAAAGTGAATTTAACAAAGAAGTGAATTTAAAAGCCAACAAGCTTCATATCTCTCCACCTCACCCCAAATCTGTGTTAATTAGCCCTTCTTGCTTAAATCAAATCATCCTGATGAACTTTAATGCTGTGATTAGCAATGTATTCTTTGACCATATCCTTGTTTCCAGCAACAAATAACTGCCATGTTAAGGGGAGAAGGAAGTGATGGATAGAGGGACCAGTTGGCAGATTGTAACACATGTACACACACTATTCCTTTAACTTGCTTTCTTTAGACCCGTAGTTTCTACCTGTGAATCTAATTTCTGTATTGATCCCCATTGGCTAAGCATACGACTAAAGGGGGATTCTGTGTCATTTCTTCAGTAAGCTAACCAGGAATCTCCGAAAAAGGGCAAAGAAGTCCAGAATGATGTAATGCGGCAAAAAATGTTACTGCTGTTTCTAAGGGGGGTGGAGGAAACCCAAGCCAGTTTTGAGTTGAGTGTGCTTCCTGTTGGAAGGGGGTGAGAATTCAGAGATGTATACCTATTAAAGAAAAAAAAAAAAAAAAAAAAAAACTCAGGATATCACAAAGCGTGGCAAATGAGCAAGCCCTGACCTGTTAGCAGTTGTTTGCATAGTTTACCAGGTAGAGAAAGCATCCAACAGATAGAACCAAATGTTTGAGGATGCTAACATGCACTGTGGTTAGTGTGAGGTTTAATTGGCTGGGGACACATTTCCATTTAAATCTGGTTCTGATAACACATTTAACTACCTCACTAGCTAATTACACAGTTCCAGGCTTGAGAGAGGAAAAGGCACCTGTGAGCAGTGGTGCGTCTTGTTAAATAAGGTTTGAAAGCCCTTCCGAAAAGGAAGAAATGGCTGTATTTGGGGACGTTTGAGCATAGTAATTGTGCAGCTTTGCTCCTGGCTGAGGGTAGGGGAAAGAAAGCCCTTCCTTTCTGCTCCAAGAAGTGTTCAGATTCCCCTTATGTGGGCAGAATTTTTGGTAAGTACAATACAGGAAGCAAAACCGCATTGCTCTAGGTCAGCAGTCAGTGACCTCTTGTTTCTGAGCCCCTCTGTTGCCTCCTCATTGTGTGTTCAGGGGACGAAAGCACAGAGCAGGAGAAGAGGAAGGGAAGGCTGGGAGAGGCTGGGAGGATGTACCCGCATTAACACAAGTTGGGGAGGCACCAGTGCTCTGCTCCTGTCTCTACTCAGGCGGCCATAACAAAATAACAGATGGGATAACTTAACCAAAATATATTTTCTCATAGTTCTGGAGGCTGGAAGTCCAAGATCAACATGTTGGTAGGGTTGGTTTTTTTTTTTTTTTTTTTTTTTTTTTGTGATGGAGTCTTGCTCTGTCACCCAGGCTGGAGTGCAGTGGCACTATCCTGGCTCACTGCAACCTCTGCCTCCCGGGTTCAAGCAGTTCTCTGCTCAACCTCCCAAGTAGCTGGGATTATAGGTGTGTGCCACCATGTTTGGCTAATTTTTTTGTATTTTTAGTAGAGATGGGATTTCACTATCTTGGCCAGGCTGGTCTTAAACTCCAAAGTGCTGGGATTACAGGCGTGAGCCACCGCACCTGGCCCAGACTTGAGTTTTCTAAATCAGAATGGAATGATCCTGGGGAAGCTTATTTTAAAATCTCCTACCCATAGTGGCAATGGTAGAGAGCCCTTTTTGTTCTAGACAAAAGAGTTGACCAGATGCCTAGACCACTTGAAAATCCTGTTCTAGCATCTGTGCTTTCTGTTAAGGATTCATCAGACTCTTAATGGTGGAACAGATTTTACTGGATAGAGACTTGGGGTTGAAGACAGAAGGCAGAGGCTTGAATAGAAGCAAGTAGAGGAAGAGTGGTGGGGGTTTTGACAGAAAGTTTATGAATCAGTGGGACACTGAGGAAAAGGAAGTGTGTGTCAGGAATCATGGAAATCCTCCATGACTATGGAAACCAAGGCTAATGAATTTTGGGGCCTTTCCAAGCAATAAAACAAGTAGTGATACTTACAGGGATTCTTTGGAGGGGCATTCTCAACAAGTGTGGATGTGGGTATGTCTATACTTAGCCCTTTTGAGAGGGTCTTTTTTATTTTTATTTTATATTTTATTTTATTTTATTATTTGAGATGGGCTTGCTCTGTGACGCAGGCTGCAGTGCAGTGGTGCGATCTCAGCTGACTGCAACCTCTGCCTCCCGAGTTCAAGCGATTCTCCTGCCTCAGCCTCCCGAGGAGCTGGGATTACAGGTGTGCACCACCATGCCCGGCTAATTTTTGTCTTTTGTTTTAGGGGAGATGGGGTTTCATCATGTTGGCCAGGCTGGTCTCCAACTCCTGACCTCAAGTGATCCACCCGCCTTGGCCTCCCAAAGTGCTGGGATTACAGGCCACTGCGCCCAGCCAGAGAGGGTCTTTTTAAAACAGTTGACGACTTTTAGGCGTACCCTGTCAATTAATTCAGTGATTGCTTTCCTGGCTCAAATTTAAGGTCACATCGCGTTAACTATGGCAATACAAATATTGCCTCATGAATCCCCAGTGAAATTGGGAATAACAATTTAATTTTACTACACTAGGTAAACAAACCACTGGCCTTAAAAATAATTGAAACTTGATGCTGTTTAATGTCTTTTATAAAAACTTTGCACTGGAGAATGGTTTTCTACATAAAGCATAGGATGTAAATTATTGTAGAATTTAAACATTTTAACTCTTAACATTTATGCAATGTCTATTTTCAACTCAATGTCAGGGAGGACCTTTAGCACTCACTTTCCTGGTAGACAGCGCCTTCTTCCAATCATACCAGAAAAGTAGGCTTGTCTCCTGGAATTCCCCATATGGCCTCCTTCTTGGGTAGTGAAACTCACATATGTCCATTTCCCTCTACTTGAAGCCTTGAATCTAGTAGAAGCTTCTATCCTCTCCTGGATCTCTGCCCGAATACTCTCCTAAATCCAAGCATGACATTCCTCTGCATAAGATTTTAGACCTAACTCTCCATTACACCTGGAATGAAACGCAAACTCTCAGCATGTTCACCTTCTATTTTCCTCTCTTACCTCCGTACCTACACACTCTCTCACCCACCCTCTTCAGCCATGCCAACAGCCTCTCAGGTCTCCCAGGGCTCCAAGCTTGTGCCTACTGTTTCTTCTGCCTGGAATATTCTTTTCCTCACTGTTGAAGTTACTCTTAGTTCAAGTCTCAGCTTAAATGTCACTCTTGCAAAGATGCTCCCACACCTTCTGGCGCTGGGCATTTTTGTTCCTGCATTTACCAGAATTGATGAGATTATGTAATGTCTCTGCTCCTCTAGATTAAAACTTCCAGGAGGCAGGGATGTGTCTGTTTTGTGGACCCATAACAGTGCCCTATAACAGTTTCTGATCCATACCAAGCACCCCATGTCCGTTCAGTGTTGACGGTTGTCTCCAGGACATTATGTTCGTGGAGAGCATGTGTCTTCTGAACATCGCCTTTGGCAGCTGAGATGACTTCCATAAATGGGCCAAAATTTCACCTCATCAGTAAGCACAACTATGAAGACGAGTAGCTGATGAACTCCAGTTAGAGTAATTATTCTGTTTCCAGGCAATAACCTTAGTAGTAATTGTCCTAAAGCCCTGAGACGTTACAAGTAATGAGTACTGATGGCTCATGCATCTGAGCATCCTTCCAAGGTAGAGTCTGAAATGAAAGATGAAACTGTGTATTATTTGAGGGAGACAAATAGTATTACATTGTGGGAACTTTTCAGAAACACAACACGATGAGTGAAAGCTGAGGATGTCCCTCCAGGTTATTGAATGCTGTTGGTCTGCTTTGGATCAATCATTATTGAACAACTTAACTGAGTGCATTTTAGTAATAGCCTTTGTGAAGTTGCGAATATCAGGCCCCCAGAGAAGCAGGTGGCTTGAAATCTTTACACATTAGTCAATTATAAACCTAACGAAGTAAAAATGAATTTAGCCCTAATTCTGCGCTGTGACTACTTACTCTGCATTGTGAGTTCTGCAAGGTTAGGACCTTGCTTTGTTCATCTTTGGATGTCACTTTCTAGCACCTAACTGAACCTGTGGTCCAGTAAAGGGCTGGATACGTGGAAAGGCATGTTTCACGGCCATGTGACATCACGCTGTGCGAATAAGGCACATTTCAGAATGCTGTCCTTTTCTTTACTCTCACATCTAGGAACCAGCTTGTAATGAACGTTTGGCAAATACCACAGTGGATTTTTCTTTTTCTTTTTTTGGAGGAGGAGGTAGGGGCACAACTAAGACATCATTTGTGATTTATTTCCCCTCCTCTTACATGTCACATACCTCTTAGATGGTCAACATTCACCTTCTGCTGTCTCATTTCTGAGTGCCATCGGCCTTAGTTTTAAATAGGATTATTAGAGAGAAATATTTTTGTGTCCATCTTGAGATCTTTCCTCAGATCAGTGTCTAGTTTTCTTTAGCTGATTCTTATTGATGGAATTCTTATTAAATAAAAAAAATTTGTAACTTTTCACAATGGTATGAAATTGATTTCTAAAGTAACCTGTAGTTAAATAATAATGCAGGGTTCCCGTAAGCATGTCTAGTTCTAGCAATACAGTTTACTCATTCCAAAACATTTCTGGATGTTGATCCTTTATTTGCAAAATTTTCATTTTCATAGGCTTCTGCTTTGCATATTAAAACTGTAGTTGTAGTTGAGGTGATGGTAGGGGTCTTTATTGTCTATACCTGTGAACTGGGTTGAAGTATAAGACATTCTCATACCATCGATATAATCTATGCCATGAACACTTGGCACTTTATTAAATCAATACTTGGTCTGAAAATTGTCTCATTTTAAATGAATTCAGCTCATGAATTAGCCAGTGGCATCCTCTTCAACTGAGACTCCTTTATCTCCTTCCCCTTCTTCGTGTTCCTCCCCTAACATGCAGCAGATACTCCCTGGGTAAGAGCTGAAGGGGCTGGCTGTGGGTCATCTAGTCCAGAGGGCCATGTCAGTGTGATTTAAGGCAGGTAGTAGAATGGGAAGGGCAGTGATAGTTCTTTGCAATTCATTTTTTATCTTAATGTTTCTAATGCACCATACTGCCTCCTGATTTCTCACAGACCGTACCATATGTTTTGTTTGGAAGCCTTGGCTCATCTTGTAGGTTGTGTACTTAGCTAGAATGACACAGTATCGATGGTTGAACGGCAATTTATGACACAGATGAGTAACTGGGTGACTGATATGCCTTTTGATGTGTATTTCCAAGTAGATGATATTTTCTTTTTTTTTTTTTTTAAACCTTCTGATGTGATTTGCTAGTGATAGTGATGGTGTCATTTTGGTTTTAAAGCTGGAAAATACAGGCTGGGCACAGTGGCTCACACTTGTAATCCCAGCACTTTGGGAGGCTGAGGCAGATGGATTGCCTGAGTTCAGGAGTTCGACACCAACCTGGCTAACATGATGAAAGCCCGTCTCTACTAAAAATACAAAAAAATTAGCTGGGTATGGTGGCGTACGCCTATTGTCCCAGCTCTTCGGGAGGCTGAGGCAGGAGAATCGCTTCAACCCAGGGAGGTGGAGGCTGTAGTGAGCTGAGATCGCGCCACTGCACTCCAGCCTGCGCGACGGAGTGAGACTCCGTCTCAAAACAAAAAACAAAAAAAAAAACCCAAACAAACAAAAAAGCAAAACTGGAAAATACAAACAAACCGAAGGAGTGATTGGTAGATGTTTAGATTCTACCACTTCTCAACTTTAGGCAATGTTCCGTGTGGGTGTCAGTTTTCTGCTACTGCAGGCACACATCATACTTCAACTGTATGAAGATTCTTCTATTTCTGCTCTATAAATATGTTATTGGATTGGACGAGCAAGATACACACTTACACATTTGAAGCCGTAAGTAAAAAAAAAAAATTATATAGTTAAAAGGTACAAATAATTGCTTTTGTGATGAATTTGTTCTTCAAATGAAAGATCAGTGGCATCTGTTCATGTATTTCTCGGGTAAAACTTTGTCAAAGTGGTTCAAGTGGCTTCAACATGCTAAGAATATGTTGAAAACTTGTTTTTTTTGTATACAAATGAATAGCTGACATGAGGTTTTTCTACCCTATGAATGCGACATGGGAACATACAAACCACATTAAAATATTGCAGAATTCACGTTTGTTTATTGATGAATTTGGGAGACGCAGCTCCTTTAAGTAGCCTACGATGGATGAAAGCAAACAAAGGAATCAGTAATTACAGCGAGGCAAATGTTGGTCTGTAGATACAGGTGGTAGAGATACAGCAGAGAGTCATTAAGTTTACTACTCGGATCAATTATATTCTTTTTCTTCAGTCTGTCCCTCCATCCACTTCTTTTGCCTGACTAAGCCATGTGAGATATTCCAGTTCAATTGGCTGTTATTTAAAGTATGTAAATATCAGTGTAGAGAATATGGAAGAATTCGGCATCGATTACATTTAGTTCAAAGGTCTTAATCACTGGACAGATAAGAGGTTTACACATCTTAAATTTCCATCGAAAAGAAGGTATTTGGAGATTAGAAACTGAAGGAAAATATTTCCAAGAATAGCTAGTTCTTAAAACACAGTAAGAATATGCTTTAGCTCTTGAACAGTGTTTGTAGTTACTGTCTGACTCCTTGGGGAGGTGTCTCCCGCTGGAGCTCTCACCTGGCAGGCTAACTGCATTAACATGGGCCACTCAGCTTGAGAAACAGGAAGAATTGCTGTTGCTCCCATCTGCTATTTATGTTTTTCTTTTTCTTTTTCTTTTCTTTTCTTTTTTTTTTTTGACGAGTCTCGCTCTGTCGCCCAGACTAGAGTGCAGTGGCACGATCTTGGCTCACTGAAAGCTCCGCCTCCCGGGTTCACGCCATTCTCCCGCCTCAGCCTCCCAAGTAGCTGGGACTACAGGCGCCCGCCACCACGCCCGGCTAATATTTTGTATTTGTAGTAGAGATGGGGTTTCACCATGTTAGCCAGGATGGTCTCGATCTCATGACCTCGTGGTGAGCCCGCCTTGGCCTCCCAAAGTGCTAGGATTACAGGCGTGAGTCACTGTGCCTGGCCTGCTATTTATGTTTTTTCATAGGCATTACGTTTCCTTACACCCCTATTCAGATGTAGATGTTACTTTTGCTCAAAAGTGCTCCTTTCTCTTGAGTTGCAAATAGCCTACCTAGGTAGCTGGACTCTTGACCATGATGTGTTTTGAAATGAAATCTGTCAACAAACATAGGGCAGGACTGGTAACTAGTATTTTATCATTCTTCTAGCCTTCCCCCTCCAGCCTGATTTATACTACCCACCATCTGAACTTGATGATTGTTTCTCATGACCCCATAGGGAAACTCCTTGGATGTAGGAATCCTGCCTGATTTTTGTTTTCCTAGACCTTCAGACACTACTTGGCCCAGAGTAATTGCTCTTTGTGAATCACTGCTTTAGTCCAAGATTGTACAGTCCTCTGCCCAGGACTACTTTGAATGTGGCCCAACACCAGTTTGTAAACTTTCTTAAAACATGAGACTTTTTTTTTCTTTTTTCCTTTTTAGCTCATTAGCTATTGTTAGTGTATTTTATGTGTGGCCCAAGACAATTCTTTTTCCAGTGTGGCCCAGGGAAGCCAAAAGACTGGACACCCCCAGCCTTGCGTTTAGTCTTTTAGACTATACTACCTTGGGGAAGAAAAGCAAACATGATTTTTTATTACATGTATTTAAACCAGTATTTACATTTGTAGGGATCTTGGGCAGGTTATCCAGAGAGCAAGTTTCTTTTCTTTTTTTTTTTTGAGACGGAGTTTCACTCTTGTTGCCCAGGCTAGAGTGCAATGGTGTGATCTTGGCTCACTGCAGCCTCTGCCTCCTGGGTTCAAGCAATTCTCCCGTCTCAGCCTCTGGAGTAGCTGGGATTACAGGTGCCCGCCACCATACCTGGCTAATTTTTTGTATTTTTAGTAGAGACGAGGTTTCACCATGTTGGTCAGACTGGTATCGAACTCCTGACCTTAGGTGATCCACCCGCTTCCGCCTCCCAAAATGCTGGGATTACAGGCGTGAGCCACCACGCTCAGCCACGCTCAGAGTTAGTTTCTTGATTGATAAAATGTTCACTCCTTGTTGATATTATCTCCGGTGTAGTTAGATGGCTACTGAATGTGTCCTGAGAGCAGGTCCTAAGAATTTATTTTTCATGTTATTGTTGGGGAAAAAAAAACCAGAAATATTTTAATAATAGGAATTAAATATATGAAGACCCTGATATCTGAAAGTTGAATGGTTCAAATACGGTGAGCAATGCACTCTTAACTAGACCCATATCTTAAGGGAAAAAAATGTTTTTAGTAGTTTGTATCCTCTAATCTTCAGAAAAAAATTCTTAATAGGCAGTCTTGATGTAAATAAATCACAATTCTGTATATTTAAAAAGCTGCTTGTGCTACTGTGTCATTCCTCTGGAATTTTCAAAAGCTGAGATTTTTCTGTATACTTTGAAAGCTAATGAAATCTACCAGCCCACGGGGTAGTAAACAACCAAGAATTCTTGATGGAGGTATTGTAAAGAAAGGTGATAAGGGGCCGGGGCGCGGTGGCTCAAGCCTGTAATCCCAGCACTTTGGGAGGCGGAGGCGGGTGGATCACGAGGTCAGGAGATCGAGACCATCCTGGCTAACACGTGAAACCCCGTCTCTACTAAAAACACAAAAAATTAGCCGGGCTTGGTGGCGGGCGCCTGCAGGGAGCCGAGATTGCGCCACTGCACTCCAGCCTGGGCGACAGAGTGAGACTCTGTCTCAAAACAAAACAAAACAAAACAAAAGAAAGGTGATAAGGCTATCTAATAAAGGACCCAAAGAACTCTCACTGAGCTCACCCAGAATGCTTTTCTGGATTAAAGCACAGACTGAAAACCCATTCTTAACATTAGTGACTTGGGTATGACTCATTTTGAAGAAAGAAAACTGCCTAAATCTATGGTTGCGCTTGCACACATTACAGGTCTCTGGAAATAAGATGCTTAAACAGGTTCTGTAATCTGATTCTTGCTAGGTGAGTGTCCCCTGACGTTGCTTTCTTTTTTTCTTTTTTTTTTTTTTTGTGATGGAGTCTCGCTCTGCCACCCAGGCTGTAGTGCAGTGGCTCACTGCAACCTCCATCTCTCGGGTTCAAGTGATTCTCCTGCCTCAGTCTCCCGAGTAGCTGGGACTACAGGCCTGCACCACCACGCCTGGCTAATTTTTGTATTTTTAGTAGAGACAAGAGTTTCACCATGTTGGCCAGGCTTGTCTTGAATTCCTGACCTCAGGTGATTCACCCAACTCGGCCTCCAAAAGTGCTGGAATTACAGGCATGAGGCACTGTGCCTGGCCCCCTGACATTGCTTTCTAAAATAAGATTACCTGTAGTTATCAGTGTTCACCAAGCACGTATGAAACACAACGTATGTTAAGAGGCTCTTTAATTACATAAATGCTTATTTGGGGGATTCTTGTTCTCAGTCACCTTCTCTCTTTTGGATGGATATATACAATTTGATTGGCACTCCTATTGACACTTTATTTTGTTTGTGACTTGTTTGTCTAGGTGCCTTTCTATTAATATATTTTTTTTCTGTTTAAACTGCTCTCTTTTTTTCAGTATAGCACTGGATGTTTTCTTCGAAATCTTCCAGATTCATTTGGTTGTCTTCCTTATGTCAGCTGTCTTATGCGGGAAAAGCGGTCACTGTTCAGTCAGTTCGGTCTACATAGCTGGCCATCTGAGTTGTTTTTTATTGAAACCAAAATAAAGCTTCAAAGAAATGAAGAAGCTGAGCCTCCCTCCCCTTCCTTTCAACTAACACCTACTGATGTTTATCTTGGAAATAATTTGATGTTTATTTGATGAAACCTGTAGTTGAGTGTTAAGGGAGATAACGTCAAGCTTCAGAACAGTGAGGAGAAACCTTTAGTATTGTGTGTCTAGCATTTGATGCAAGTGCTCTGCGGAACCCACGGAAGCTGGGATAAAAATGCTCGTCTGATCTCCAAATAGTCTCATCTGAATGTACTGAAGCATCACCGCATTCGTTCCAAATCTGAACCTGACCTACTTTTCCTCTTCATCTCCTGCCATCTCTTCCCTAGTTTGTCATCTTATTTTCCAGCACCACGAATGGTTCATAGTTTCTGATAAATATCTGATGTATGGCATCAGTTATATGACTATTTAAACATGACTCATAGTGAACTGTATTTAAATATTGATATGACTCCATGCGTTTTCAAATAATATGTGGAATGTTCTTTTTGAGTGTCAGTTATTAATCACCTGTTTTCTGTTCAACTTTGGTTATCTTCAGTAAATTTTTTTTTTTTTTGAGACGGAGTCTCGCTCTGTCGCCCAGGCTGGAGTACAGTGGCCGGATCTCAGCTCACTGCAAGCTCCGCCTCCCGGGTTCAAGTGATTCTCCTGCCTCAGCCTTCCGAGTAGCTGCAACTACAGGCGCCCAGCACCATGCCTGGCTAATTTTTTATGTTTTTAGTAGAGGCGGGGTTTCACCATGTTAGCCAGGATGGTCTCGATATCATGACCTCGTGATCTTCCCACCTTGGCCTCCTAAAGTGCTGGGATTACAGGTGTGAGCCACTGTGCCCGGCCCAGCTCTTTCTTAAAGAAAGCCTTGGCAAATATGGAAATTTTCCCTGTTCACTATGGTAAATAATTCTTGAGGTCACTAAACTCAGGATCTAAATAAAACAGATCAATGTGTTAGTACATGGAACAGAAGGCCATATTTTTGGTGATAACTGTTGACCCCACACTCACCCTGGGGTCTTCGTGTCAATGTCAGGATGTGTTTTAAAAGCCTAGGCTGTCAATCTTGTAATACAACTTTGGCTATCTTTCTTCTAGAGCCTTGCAAAGTAAAGCCAATCCTACTTAGGACCCAGTTAGGAATTTGGATATATGTGTTGTATTTGCATGTGATACTGCCCTTCATTTGAAAACACAGGCTTAAATTAGTGAAGTAAAACTCTTTTAGTCTGGATTACCCCCAAAATCTGTGAATTTGTACTAATTCAAAATCCTCTTTGTTGGTAACTGTTGTAGTGAGGTCTTTGGAAATTTTATCCCGGTAGCATGGAGGTGTTGCTTCTTCTCTTCATTCGTCTAGTTTTGTAGTCAGAACTGTTTATAGAATTGTAAGTTTAAAGTGACCCTATGATGTGGTTTGAATATATGTGTTCCACCAAAATTCCTGTGTTGGAACCTAATGCCCAGTGTGATAGTATTGAGTAATAGCTGAGGCCTTTTGGGAAATGCTGAGAGGTCATGATTGTTCCACCCTCACTAATGGGATTAGTGCTCTTATAAAACATGTTGGGAAAAAAATAAAAATAAAAACAAAAAAATAAATAAAAGAAACAGGTTGGAGCCCAGGAGTTTGAAGCTGGGGTGAACCATGATCATGCCACTGCACTCCATTCTGGGCCACAGAGTGAAGCTCTGGCCGGGCGTGGTGGCTCACGCCTGTAATCCCAGCACTTTGCGAGGCCAATGTAGGCAGATCACCTGAGGTCAGAAGTTGGAAACCAGCCTGGCCAACATAGTGAAATCCTGTCTCTACTGAAAAGTACAAAAAAATAACTGGGTGTGGTGGCGTGCACCTGTGATCGCAGCTCCTCAGGAGGCTGAGGCAGGAGAATCACTTGAATCTGGGAGGTGGAGGTTGAAGTGAGCCAAGATTGCGCCATTATACTCCAGCCTGGGTGACAGAGTGAGACTCCTTAATAAAATAATCAAATAAAAAACAGAGTGAGGCTCTGACTCTTTAAAAAAAGAGAAATAATGTGCTAACTGCATCAGCACATATACTAAAATTGGAACCACAGAGAGATGAACATGGCTGCTATGCAAGAATGACAGTGCAAATTTGTGAAGCGTTCCATATATTTTGAAAAACAAAAAGTAAATAAAAAAGGTTGAAGGGAGTGCCCTAGTCCCCTTTTGTCCTTGATCATAGACTTCCCAACCTACAGAACTGTGAGAAATAAGTATCGATTCTTTATAAATTACCCGATCTAAGGTATTTTGTTAGGCAGCAGGAATGGACTAAGACACCTACTAAACAAAAAGATAAAATTGTTGTGATTTTGATCTTAAGTTGGAAACATAAAACCATCGTTACAGAGAAGGCAAAACTAGGCCAAGATTTATTTTTTTCAATGGCATTTAAAAATATTTAGTCGTCTCTTTTAATTATAACATTACAAAATAACACCTTTTAGTCTGTTGAGCACAGGCTTGTCTAGTGCTTACCACGTGCCAGGCAGGCCGCATTCTAAGCTTTGCACAGATTGACATTTTACTTTTTTTTTTTTTTTTTCTTGAGGCAGAGTTTTGCTCTGTTGCCCAGGCTGGAGTGCAGTGATGTGATCTTACCTCACTGCAACTCCCGCCTCCCACATTCAAGCGATTCTTGTGCCTCAGCCTCCTGAGTAGCTGGGACTATAGACATGTACCACCAGGCCCAGCTAATTTTTGTGTTTTTAGTAGAGATGGGGTTTCGCCATGTTGGCCAGGGTGGTCTTGAACTCCAGGCCTCAAGTGATCCACCCGCTTCAGTCTTCCAAAGTGTTGGGATTACAGGAGTGAACCACTGTGCCCGGCCCAAAGATGGACATTGTAAAATACAGCAGCTAGATGAGGTGGATTCTTTTATTATCCCATTGTACAAATGAAGAAACTGTGGCACAGAGAAATAAATAACAGGTTACGTAGCCAGTGTGACCCAGAACATCTTAGTGCATGTTGCATTTCTCTCATTTGCTGGAAGCATATCAGTAAACAACAAAAAAAAATGTTTTGCTTCCAGTTTGAGTAATATTTCTGTGACTTCTTTAAGTGCTGTATATTTGCTGCATTTGCTGGGAGTGAACGAGGCCCTGAAGCTTTCGTAGATCTGTGCAGGAACTGGAGTGAGCCAGTGTGTGCCACCATGGGTATCCCTTGATGTCCTCTCCTCTTGTCCCTTCAGCTGCGCTCTGTGGGAGTCAGGCCTGTGGGGACAGTTCACAGGAACAAAATAGAAGCTCCAACCAAGAGCTGCAGGATTTAAGAACAAGGCTGCAAAACAAGTACATGGAGCTGGCACGCAAACTCAGGGCTTTCTGAAACGCAAACTTCAGCGTTTAATTAAATGGGGGTGGGAGGGGACTCTCAACTGAGATACTGAACTGCACTGTGTCTCTACAAAATGCGAGTGTCCCACATTTTAAGGGTGAATGAATATCTCTAAAAGAAAACACCCCTCTCATTCACGTCTATTCTGTATGCTTTCTTGATTGGCTGAGAAAGGAGTGAAATCATGCTCTCCTTTCATGCCCCTCCTTCGACTAGGAAGGAGTTCTTTGATGCACCATTAATAGTTGTAGCAATTACTCTCAACCACGGTGAATGTGTAACTCCTGTTTTCTTTTAAATTTGATCAATGACTCCGTTGTTATTAAAATGCAAGAAACAGTAGAAGTTTTTGTGTATATATACCTGTGATGAGTGTGGTTGAGAATGGTCCTGTGGCTTTATTTCTCTTTTTTGTTCAACTTTATTTTTTAGATCAGTTTCACGTTCACACAAAATCCAGTGGAAGGTACAGAGGTTTCCCATACAAGTCTTGCCCCCGCCCATGCGTAGTTTCCCTCATTATCAACATCCCCCAGCAGAGTACATCTGTCACAATTGATAAACTTGCATTGACACATCATTGTCACCCAAAGTCCTTTGTTTACATTAGGGTTCCCTCTTGGTGTTGTACCTTCTATGAGTTTGGACAAATTTATAATGACACGTATCTACAATTAGAGTAGCATAATTTTATCTCTTTATAAATGTTCAAGTCAGGGCTTCTTAATTTAAGGGGGATTAAATGATCATAAGTGCAATTGTTATGTCATTGTGCTTATTAATAATCTGTTTAAAGTATCTGTAATGCTTTGTGTTATAACTTTAAACAACAGAAAAGGTTGTTATTTGTAACAGTACATCTTTGCTCTGCTTGCTAATGTGCTTGAGGAGTCGAATTAAGTCTAGGAAAAAAAAGTCACCTCAGTTTAAAAAAAAAAGAAGGTAATCGTAAGCATTTTTTTTTCCTTCTAAAAAGATTTATTTGTGTGTGGGGGCAGGGAGGACATGTCTTTAAATAAGTGAACATGTGCTTGTAAAATGTTTTTTAAGCGCTCTCATCCCTGTAAGTCTGTGCCTTTCTGAAAATCTGGGTATGAAACCAGATCATGTGTGTAAAGGGAAAGGGAACATTCCGGAACACCTGTAGTCTGTTGCCTCCAGCAAGTCGACATGCTAACATGGTAGGTGACAAAAGGGCATCATGATAAAGCCGCTGAGACTTAAATGCTTGCTTTTTTTTTTTTTTTTTTTTTTTTTGGAGCGGGAGTCTCATTCTGTCTCCCAGGTTGGAGTGCAGGGCTGCGATCTTGGACTTACTGCAACCTCCACCTCCTGGGTTCAAGCAGTTCTCGTGCCTCAGCGTCCTGAGTAGCTTGGACTACAGGCGTGGTGTGTACCACCACCACACCCAGCTGATTTTTGTATTTTTAGTAGGGACAGGGTTTTGCCACGTTGGCCAGGCTAGTTTCGAGGTCCTGACCTCAGGTGATTTGCGTGCCTCAGCCTCCCAAAGTGCTCGGGTTACAGTCATGAACCACCGCGCCCGGCCCCCTCCAACCTTCTTAACTTCAGTTTCCTGTGTCTAACTTGACACTACTGATGTCTGCCTTGCACTCTGAATTAGCAGAGGGTGAGGACTGGCTGGGCACAGAGTAATGCCCCCATAAGGGATGGCTGTTCCTGCCATTCTCCCTGTTCTAATCTAGATCTCTGTTTCCTTATAGCATTCACAACACATGGTCATTATTTTATTTGTGAATTTGTTTTACTTGTTTGTGGACTGTGTCTTACCATATGATCTCATTGTTGGTGAACTTGTCTTTTTTTTTTTTTTTTTGAGACGGAGTCTCGCTCTGTCGCCCAAGCTGGAGTGCAGTGGCCGGATCTCAGCTCACTGCAAGCTCCGCCTCCCGGGTTTACGCCATTCTCCTGCCTCAGCCTCCCGAGTAGCTGGGACCACAGTTGCCCACCACCACGCCCGGCTAGGTTTTTTTTTTTTTTTTTTATTTTTGTATTTTTTTAGTAGAGACGGGGTTTCACAGTGTTAGCCAGGATGGTCTTGATCTCCTGACCTCGTGATCCGCCTGTCTCGGCCTCCCAAAGTGCTGAGATTACAGGCTTGAGCCACCGCGCCCGGCCGAACTTGTCTTATTTTATGTGTGACTCTAACCATTTCCCTTCCGAGTCTGTCATGAAAGCTTTATGCCTGCAGGCCCTGTGTCTGTCTGTCTCCTTAACACCCTGCACCTTGGTTCTCACCGAATGCTTGTCCACTGCCAGCAGAAAACATAGCACTGCTGTGTCCCTGCAAAGCACTGCAGCTCTTGCCAGAATGTTCATCGTGTGTAACTTTTCAAGTGCAATAAGTAAAATAAGTTTACTATGTGAAACTGGATAAAGATAACTTTTTGCAAATATATCCTTACATTGTAAACTATCAGGGTTGAAGTTTTCTAATTGATATTTTAGGTTCTTAAATATTGGAACTTTTAATTTGGTAAGAGTCTATACATGAAAATATTTCCTTTGTATACCTTCTTGATAAGATTATATGCATTGTACATTCTCGGAATCTGGAGGACACAATAATGAAGTGAAAGGTGGCTTTAACACCATGTGTGCTTTTTCAGACAAGTAAATTAGTCCATGCCACTGTAACGGAATCTGCTTATAAGTGATCTACTTTAACATCAGACTGGATTCTCTGTGGTGTCACTTTTTGTTTGATTTGTTTTGTGTATATAGGTAACAATGATATCAAACCTCAAACATAAATAAAACATAATAGTGTTTTCCAGTATCAGGAAAACAGATTCCTTAAGGATCCCTGATGCATGAGTGTCTAGGGGCCTAGCTTCTAGTTAGTAAACTCTACTAAGTTGAGGATCTGACACTGGGCACGACCAGAGGAATCCTGGGAGTCATCGTTTACAACTCTGCATTTTAAGGGTGAGGGAGCTCGTGACAGAGAGCCTGAGTGTGGCCCACAAGCACACTGCCATTGTGTACATCGTCAGACCTAAGAGTTCTCTTTTAGCCATGGGACTTGATAGGAGGGAAGGCATTGAATGTATGTTTGTGTTTATGTATATCAAAAATACTGTAATTATAGTTTGTTTTTTTTTTTTTTTTGAGACGGAGTCTCGCTCTGTTGCCAGGCTGGAGTGCAGTGGTGCAATCTCAGCTCACTGCAACCTCCGCCTCCCGGGTTCAAGCGATTCTCCTGCCTCAGCCTCCTGAGTAGCTGGGACTACAGACGCATGCTACCATGCCCGGCTAATTTTTGTATTTGTAGTAGAGACGGGGTTTCACCAGTTTGGCCAGGCTGGTCTCAATCTCTTGACCTTGGGATCCACCCACCTTGGCCTCCCAAAGTGCTAGGATTACAGATGTGAGCCACCATGCCCGGCTGATACTATAATTATAGTTTTAAAAAATGTACTTAAACTTCACTGTTGAAGTGGGACTTTTTTTTCCCTGTAGTGACTGTCAAGTAATTTATATTTAAAATTATTTTTGCTTTCTCCCATTCTGAAGATGGAGCTTTATGTTATAATTGTTGATATTGCAACAGACATCTTATAAATGCTAAATCTAAATGCCAAATATATGATATAATTGTATTCAGGAGACCAAATCTATCAATACCACTTTGTTTCCATGGTTAATTTCTTTTTAAAAATACTCTTACCTCAGCAATTTAATATGAGATTAATGATAGTAAATTTTATAGGCCTTTACAAATTAGTAGGCTCTGTGTAGAAAGTTACCTTTTTTTCTCTAGGCAGAAAATCTCAGTTTTTGCTGTTTGGCTCACTTTTTAAAAAAACAAAAACATACAGAGAAAAATTGCTGGAGTGGCCAAAGGAAAAATGGAGAAAGGGATAAAAGAAAGAGAAGAAGAAATTGAGGTCACAGTGAATAAATACATTGCTCAGGATAACTCAAGGATTAGCAGAAGCCCCAGGATTCAGAACCAAGTCTGTATAATGCCTGAGCTTGTATGCTGGCTTCCATGGAGTCCAAACGTAAAACTAGGGGACACTAGTGCATTACTACTAGTGAGTCAAATAATATCAACGTGTGGATAGAGAAAAAAAAATCAAGAGAATTCCAGGAAACAACAACAACAACAAAACACGGTTAGATGTTTTCTAGAATCTTCTATAATTATTGGAGAAGGCTTCTCTAGGGTATTTGGAGGAAGTCTTTCAGCCAGAAACAACAGCCACAACTTGTCCCAGCTGTGGGGTGGGCTTGACCTCTTTAAAAGACGGTTGAGACTGTTTTGACAAGAACCCAACACTCCTTGTAAAATTAAAGACCTGGCTGGGTGCAGTGGCTCACGCCTGTAATCCCAACACTTTGAGAGGCCAAGGTGGGTGGATCATGAGGTCAGGAGTTCGAGACCAGCCTGGCCAACATGGTGAAACCCTGTCTCTACTAAAGATACAAAAAGAAAAAAAATTAGCTGGGCATGGTGGTGCGCGCCTGTCATCCCAGCTACTCGGGACACTGAGGCAGGAGAATCGCTTGAACCTGGGAGACAGAGGTTGCAGTGAGCCAAGATCACACCATTACACTCCATCCTGGGTGACAGGGCGAGACTGCATCTCAATAAACAAACAAACAAATAAAAGACCTCTGGAAAGGGGGAGACTCTAGACTGCGGGAGATATGGCTGCCCTGAAAACTGGCTGAACTTTGTTAAATACAACTCATGAGTAGAGGAATGAATAGTGCTGTGTTTTGTGTCAACTCACATCTCTGTGACTAGATGCACGCTTCTTGGGATATTTGTAACTTGAAGAAATCTGGAAGGACCTCATTCTCTAATTGCCCATTTTCCCAGCTTTACAAATCGTTCTGTGGAAAGTCTTTTTGAAAAGAGCATGCTTGCTCCCTCTTAGCCTCTGGGGTTCTGAAGGCTTTGGCCATGACCACTGAGGATCACCCTGCCTTCCATCAATTAGCTTGTGTCACCTTATAAAAGTCATTGGGCCATTGCAGTGGCTCGCACCTGTAATCCCAGAATTTTGTGAGGCTGAGGCCGGTGGGTTGCCCGAGTACAGGAGTTCAAGACCAGCCTGGGTAACATGGCGAAATCCTGTGTCTACAAAAAAATACAAAAATTAGCTGGGCATGGTAGCACGCCTGTAGTCCCAGCTACTCCGAAAGCTGAGGTGGGAGGATTGCTTGTGTCTGGGAGGCAGAGGCTGCAGTGAGCCGAGATTGCACTGTTGCACTCCAGCCTGGGCGACAGAGCCAGACCCTGTTTCTAAATAAAGAAATAAATAGATAAATGCCATTTGGATTTCTGAAAGCAAGGTTTATCTTTTAAATGTCATCTGGATTTCTGACTATTGGATTCTTAAAGTTCTGAACATGTAAAGTATAGGCCACTGGATCTCAGAGCTTTTTATCCAGGTAACCAGAGGCTGAGAAAATAACCTGTAGGTTCTATAAAGGACGTGGATCCTGACTTCATACAGGCCAACAACTATGTTACTGTGTTTTCATCTGGTTTAGAGGATGGGAAACCATCAGTGTTATTATGCCTTCATTCAATTACGAAAGAAATCGGTTGAATACCAGACTGCTCAATGAATGTAGTTTCTGTGTATTTTCCGACTTTGGGATCGATCTGAAGTTGTGCCTCTAACCACAAATGCTGCTTCTTCAAAAGGTGCCAGTGGTTGGGGATCAACTTTGATGTGGCCTATAAAGTTCCCGGGCCAGCACTTAGGCCTGCCTTTCAGTACATAACCCCTCAGCTAGATTTAAGAAATTGCATCTCTTTCAGTGTGAGACAGCGACAGGAATGAAGTGTGTTCGTATCCGTGTGCTGGCGCTTCGTATGTACATTTATGTTGCATCTTTAACTTAAAAAATCAGTACACTTTATGTTATGAGAATCAGAGGATAAATGCACTACAGAGGATGAGAAAATATTTAGCATTTTTGTGGTCTCTCTTCAGCAGTGCCTCCCCCTTTCCCGGAAAAGGACATTGGTGACCAGAAAAATTGTGATTCTGTTTGCATCCCAGGCCACCATGGAGTCGTTTTATGCGTAGACTGGCCATAGCCCAGGGTCATCCCTCTTCTCTCTGTCTTGTTCTCAGTTGCTTATCATCATTTCCATTCAAACACTCGAATATTCCAGATCTGGGATAGTGGGCAGATGGTTTCATGCTATTCAATTTTCTAGTAAATACCTTTCAAGGGTTACTTGTAGTCAGTCATACTGTCAGAATTCTCACTTCAGCTCTAAATGGGACAGTCCCTTGGCTCACACTTAAATTTAACCCAGTGCTTGTAAACTGTTGAAATTAAAGGACCTAGTTGATACCTAATGTCCGTTATCTGGAGTAGCCTCTGTTGGTAGCTGGATGTATTCATTTGATGTGAAAACTATTGTGTCATAGTTGACAATAAAAGAATTTTTTTCAGCATGCGCTGCCACTATGTGCTGGATAAGACTTTCGTAGTTAAAATATCTGTTTCAGCCCCAATTGGACATGACTCTTGGGTATGCTGTTGTTTAATAATCATTACATGAGACAGTTCAATGTTTATCCAAAGATTGGACATTCTCATTGCATACATTTGAGGGTTAATAAAACCAGTCTCAAGACACTTCAGTATTCTTTTAAACTCTGAATGATGCCCCCTGTAGAATGTGAATGATTTCCAGCCCATACTATAACACCGTGTCCTAAAACATGCATATTTCTGGGTGCCTACAAGATGGCACAGAATGAGTCAACACCATAATATCTTAAAAAATATGTACCACACTGCCATTGTGCTTGTTGATAGTTTAAAAAGCACGTTTACATGTGGTGCGCCTATTCTAAGGCTCCTTGATTTCCTTCTTCTCTTTGTACCACTGTACCACGGGCTGTAGCATCCTTTAAGTATGGAGGCCCTGCTCCATGTCATAGTGACCATCAACAAACACTCCCATCCCCAATTAATTGTAGTTTGCAAAATTATATATGTGTTGCGTTGTAGAAACTAATTGGCGTAAGTATTACTATAGACAAACACTTACTAAAATCTAGAGGTCTTCTTTTTTGTATTTCGGTGGCACTATTTTATTTTCTGAGATCTCAAACTTTTACACTTTCATGGCCCTTGTGAGCTCAGACCCCCTTACCCTGTGCCTGCAGGGCCCAACGCAGGAACCATCCCTGTTGCTGGCCTTGCATTGATGGTGGGCCTGTCCTGTGTGGGGTGCAGTAAATGTGAGTCTTCCTGCAGCCTTCTTGCTTTCATCCAGAAGCAAATTTGGTCAAAACAAGAAGCCATCTGCTCCTGTCTTGGGGATGCCTATAGCAGCAAGTCAGGATTTTTATCTCCTTGGATTGCAACATTCAGGGCCTTCTGTGGGGTAGATCCCTCCTGAGCTTCGGGGCCAGCAAAAAAGTCTGGATGGGTGTGATTAACTGGTGAGGAATTTCAGAAGCCAGATGCAGTTACTGTTCAACCATGAGGCTTTTCCAGTCACATTCAGTCAATGCTAAGTCATTTTCCTGGCATACACTTTTTTTTAACCCTACCTAAAATCACTACAAAAAAGAAGACCTCTAGATTTTAATAAGTGACCACAACCTTTTTACCTTTTTTAAAACTTCAATTTAGACTCTATTTTTTCTATAAATGATTCTTTTGTCTGTAGTAACGTTTCTCTATCTTTCTGTCTTCTGACTTTATTAATTTTTCTTCAACCCACAACTTGACCTAAGTCTTTTTCTTGACCATTTGTAAGGCTTCTCATTCTAATGTGTTTTAAGGATTTCCTTTTATTTTTACCTATTGCTGACACCCTTCTTGCTAGTGCTGTTTTGTCCGCCTATACTGAGGTACACCATTGATTTTAATTTTTTTTCCTTCTTTTTGTTTTTAAGACTGGAGTCCACCGGGCACGGTGGCTCAAGCCTGTAATCCCAGCCCTTTGGGAGGCCGAGACGGGCGGATCACGAGGTCAGGAGATCGAGACCATCCTGGCTAACACAGTGAAACCCCGTCTCTACTGAAAAATACAAAAAACTAGCCGGGCAAGGTGGCGGGCGCCTGTAGTCCCAGCTACTCGGGAGGCTGAGGCAGGAGAATGGCGTGAACCCGGGAGGCGGAGCTTGCAGTGAGCTGAGATCCGGCCACTGTACTCCAGCTTGGGCGACAGAGCGAGACTCCGTCTCAAAAAAAAAAAAAAAAAAAAAAAAAAGACTGGAGTCTTAGTCTGTCTTCCAAGCTGGAGTGCAGTAGTGTGATCTCAGTTCACTGTAACCTCCGCCTCTTGGGTTCAAGCAATTCTCATGCCTCAGCCTCTCGAGTAGCAGGGGTTACAGTCATGCCCCACCACGCCCAGCTAATTTTTGTATGTTTTTTTAAGTAGAGATGGGATTTCACCATGCTGGCCAGGCTGGTCTCAACCTGACCTCAAGTGATCTGCCTGCCTCGGCCTCCCAAAGTGCTGGGGTGATAGGCGTAAGCCACCGCGCCAGGCCCTGGTTTTAATTTGAGGCATATTCCACTTGGCTTTAAAAGGTCACTTTGTTCTTTATAAAAACTTTGCACTTCATAAGAAGTGTGTTCTTTGATGAACTTATCTATTCTTTTCTGAAATGTTCTGCATTGACTTTATGGTAACTATTAACAATCAACCTAATTTTTTGTTACTATTTATTTTTCACAGCATGAGTATATAATTTATGTGGAGAAGTCAGTGAGCAGACTTGGCGTTTTTAAGTAATCCTATGCTCCGAATACTGGTCATTGAGAAAAGTTTATTTGAGAGATGATCGTAGGCGAAGCGGTCGCATGAATATTGTATCGTCAAATGTACTGAAATATTTTAACCTGAAGTTTTTGGTGTTTGAAGAGTGGTTTTGAGAAATCTACACTCTGTTAGATTTAGATTTTGCTGCATAGAACAGAAAACCTAAAACTATAATGGCTTACGTGAGAGAAAAGGTTAACTCTTCTTATATTAAATTCCAGAAATGGGTTCTAGGGCTAATCTGGCAGTTGAGGGGTGTGATCGAGTTTCCAGATTTCGGATATCCCAAATACCCTGATTTTATCATTACACATTGTAGACAAGTATCAAAATATCACATGTACCCCCAAAATATATAAAATGATTATACGTCAATACAAAAACATTAAATATATGTTAAAAAGGTTTCAGACTCATCTCTCAGCTCTTCCTTCCACAGTGTTGGTTTCTGTCTTTAGGGTCCAAAACAGTGGCTGGAGCTCCAACTTTCTTTGTCTAGCAGCAGGAGGCGATAGGGAAGAACAAAAGCTTTGTCAGAAGGCTGTGCAGTATTTCAGCTCATATTTTGTTTTCTAGGACCTAGCAGTGGAGTTACGAACATACTTTAGTGGAAGAAGAACATAAGCATTGGATGTGAGGGTAGTGGTGGTGGTAGTGGTGAAAGTTGGTTCAGAAAGACCCCCACATTTCTGGCCGGGCAATGGGGTGGATGTGGTTCTAGTCTCTTGGGAGGGAGCACAGGAGAAGGAGAAGGTTCGGGTAGGTGAGAAAGGTAGTGATGAGCTCACTTGGGGAAATGTTGATTTCGAAGGATATTCTGTTGAATCAATCGTAGACCACTGTGTGCATGAATCTGAAGCTCAAGAAATAATCCAGTGGGCTGTAGAGTGTAGACAAAGAATCCTCAGCATCCCAGAGGGCTTTCAAAACCCTTCAACTGGATGGGTCTCCCAGGAAGTGCACCAAGACGGAATTGATGAGCGCCAAGGGTGACAGCCCCTTAAACCTTTGGAGGAAGTCATGGACAGAGGGCAGAGGAGAGGAGCTTAGACTGGGACTTGGAGATGAGAAAGCTAGGTCTGGGGAGAATTAAATGGAGGCTGTGACTGGGGAGTAAGCTCATGATAAGAAACAGCTGTGTTTTCTTTAAGTCTTTATTGTCTTATTTAATTTTTGTAAATCCCCTCTCATGTAAAGGTATTATTATCCCTATTTCGTAATTGTGAATAAACAGGCTCAGAGGGTAGGTGACTTGCTCTGTGCCGTGCAGCAGAAGGGGATGGAACTCTTGCCTGACACCCAAGCACGTTTTTTGGAGCTGTTCTCTGTGGATTTTGTGCCTTGGCACCACACCTCCTGGGGAGTTTAACCGCCTGTCCAGAGTTTTTGACCTGGTACGTGCTGTGTAGCAACCTGTCTGTTTGCTCTCAGGCAGAATACATAGAAGAAGGAATTAGAGTTAAGAAACAAAAAGACTATCTTGTTTCCCCATCTTAAAAAGTTCCCATGTGACATTGTTTTTCACTGATAATATTGTTGCAAACCAAAAAGTGCCCAATTAATCTTTGCAGCATCCTTTAGACCTGAATCACACTCTCATCTGATCATAGGAACTGAGTCACTGGTGAAGTACGTTCGTCTAAGACTCCGGACAGGAGTCAGTCAAGTTTTTCTTAAAGGGCTAGATAATAAGTACTGTAGACTTTCCCAGCCATGCAGTTTCTGTTGCAGTTCCTCAACTCTGTTCTTGCAGTGTGAAAGCACTTACTGATAATACGTCAATGAATGGCCATGGCTGTGTTTCAATAAAACTTTATTTTAAAAAAAAATCAGGTAGCCCAGTGTAGTGACCTCTGCTCTAGAAGAGAAGACTAATTCTAGAATGTCTAGCTCATAATCTGGCAAGTAAAATAATCTGACAAAATCGTAAAATCAATTATTTTTCGTTATTTTCAAAGTTCACAATATTTAGTTACTTTAAAAATGACTTATTTCTATAGTGATTATTTATTTGTTTATTATTTAAGACAGGATCTCTCTCTGTCACTCAGGCAGTGCAGTGGCATGATAATGGCTCACTGCAGCCTCACCCTCCTGGGCTCAAGCAATTCTCCCACCTTAGCCCTCCCAGTAGCTGAGAGTACAGGCGTACACCACCCTGCCCAGCTAATTTTTTGTGTTTTTTGTAGAGATGGGGATCTCACTATGTTTCCCAGGCTGGTCTGGAACTCCTGGACTGAAGTCATCCTCATACCTTGGCCTCCCAAAGTGCTGGGATTACAGGCATGAGCTACTATGTCTGGCTTATAATTATCTTTTTCAAGTGTAATGATGGTTTCAGGAGAACCGATGCAAACTATGACATTAGATTCCCCACTTTCTTCTCTATTTTGTTTTTTTCTGTGTAGTCTTTTTGGAATTCTGATTAATCATGGTCCTTCCCAGTCTCTCAGAATGACCCATATCTTTCAAAACTATCGTCTTAATCATGAAGACCCTCAGTTACCAAATTGAGAAGTTTATGTTGCTTTGACCACCACCTGTGTGCATCCCAATACTGGGGGTTACAGACTGCAATCTGTGATCAAGGGAGAGCTTGGATACCCGCTTTATTAACAAATTTACATGGTTTTGTTTTTTGTTTTTTTGTTTTTTTGTTTTTTTTTTGAGACGGATTCTCGCTCTGTCACCCAGGCTGGAGTACAGTGGCGCGATCTTGGCTCACTGCAAACTCCGCCTCCCAGGTTCACACCATTCTCCTGCCTCAGCCTCCTGAGTAGCTGGGACCACAGGTGCCTGCCACCACGCCCGGCTAACTTTTTGTATTTTTAGTAGAAACGGGGTTTCATCGTGTTAGCCAGGATGGTCTTGATCTCCTGACCTCGTGATCCACCTGCCTCGGCCTCCCAAAGTGCTGGGATTACAGGCGTGAGCCACCGCGCCCGGCCTAATTAATTTACATGTGTTTTACTCACCAGTGATGAGAAGGCCACCGACACATTCGGGAGGCTTTATGGAACAGAGAAATCCTTCAACATTAGTTACTATATCTAGTGTTTTTATTTGTGTTATGCAGAAGATGTACATAGCTATTTTGGAAAAGCATTATAAGTAGAACTTGCATGTTGATAGATTTAGGATGTGTTTGGATTACAAATCTCCATTTGTACTATACTTGAGAGTTTTTGGTAATTTAAACCAGACTAGATCTTTAAGGGAAAATATTTTTCTTTTCTCAGAGAACAAACCAGGAAAACTTTAGCATCTTGAAGGTAAATTAGTGTTGATTATGACAAATGAGAATAATTAAATTGCAAATAGGCATAAGCAGATTCTCTTCTTTTTAGCCATTAGTTCTCATTTATTTGTAATTGAAAAAACAAATATCTGCTAACATAATTGTAATTCATCTTTTGTGTTCATTTTTAAAGTGCCTTTTCCTTTCCAGGCAAGCTGCACTCATGCATGGCAGTGTTACAAGGTGGGGCTTGTGGACTGAGTTTGGGGAGTGCTATGAATCTATTAGGATGACCTATCACAGTCAAGATTCAGTAATTCCAAGTAAAGGGAGACACTTTTGCCTGACTTAGATAATGGTCTGGATTTTAGCGTAGTTTTTTTGGAAATGCAGTTCTGTCACTTTCAAAGCTATGTTACAAACGGAATAAGTCTGTGTGAATGAGTAAAGGCAGGTAAGTTGATAAAAGCATTCAGTTTGCAACAGATCTTCAGTGTATCATGGTACTCAATACAGTTTTTGAATAATCACATTTATTTATCAGATTTTAATTGGAGAAGATTTGCAGAACCCAGCTTTGAATCACTACAAAGTATGAATCCTGTCATCTAGAATACTTAAATTTAGTATGGACTGATCTGAAGACATTTTAGGTTTGAATAAGAAAAAGAGGCCCAATATAAAAACAGAGAGAATAAATCTTAAAGCACCATCTATGTTGGATATCCTTATTGCGACAGATCCCACATTGGACAGACGATTTCAGTTGACACCAAAGGAAGTAAGAATTTTCTGAGACTGACGGGTATCTTGGTAAATGTTCCCTCTTTGCAGGTGGTCGTAGATAATTTCAATTCACCCTCTGCTTCCTCTGCTTTCTTCTAACCGAGGAAGGTGTAGCTTTGATATATTCCCCTCCTCATGTTACATGATCATTTATTCTAACTGGCAACATTTTATTTATTTGCTTATTTGGACCCATTGTTCCAAACATGTAAACTGTCTTGGACCTGCAAATCTTTGTATATTGGTGTTTATTGTATTAGTGTTTGAGATACGTGGAATTTTAGAGATGAAGTGGCTCAATCCATTTATTTTATAGAAGAAATCTTAGAGATGTGAGGGACAGGTGTAGGTTCACAAGAGCTAGGACATGCTATTCTAACAAAAATCCTTCCCTTTGGTTCAATTTTTAATCTATTTTAGGTCCTTCCATCTCATGTTAATGACATAGTAATCTACCCACTTAATACTATCATAAGTTCACTAGGTTTTTTTCCCATTAAAGCAGACTCATGAGTCATAGTTTACTATTACTTTCCAAGCTTTTATTCTGTATTTTCCTTAACATGTTAGAATCATGTGGAATCTGTGGTACCTGTGCTAATCTGAAGCCACTATGTATTTTGAAACCTCTTGCCCCATGTTGGATGCCTGGTGTCGATCAGGAAGTGTTGTAACATGTAACACATCACTCACCACTCTTGACGGTGTTACAGGGTAGGAAGTTGTGGGGGTGCAAGGCTGGCTGTGGATGTAAATAATAGAACATTCAGAATCCTCACTGAGGCTGATTTCACCAGTTTATATAAATCAGGTAAATTTGCTCATGTTAAATACATCTCTTTCACTTCCACCTTCTGTTTCAAGTTGACAATATGTTTGCATTTACTCTTATTGAGATACTGTGCCTTTCCTCAAACATACCTGTTGCAATTTCATGATTGCTTAAGACTAATGCTGTCACCAGTATGTTTCATTTAGCAACGTCCTACACACCAGAGTAGGTTTCTAGACAGGGAACTCCAGATGCCCACATGAAGGAGGCATGGGCTGAGTGTATAGGGTAGAAACTTGGCCTTTGAATCGGAAGGAATTTGCACCCAGCTGAGGGAATCTTGAGGTGTTCTCCTGTTGACATCTGAGGTTTCACATGCTCCTCATTTGTCTGATATCTACATGACTTGCCTGTACCCCACTTTTTTGCAGCTTCTACCTTGGCCCATATCTTAGAGCATAAGCAATTCGAAGGATATTCCAAGGAGAGTCCAGAAAACTTCATTAGGAAAGATTTAGGAGCCTGCCTAGTTCTTTTCTACTCTAACTCTTGCAGAATAGATTGATTTTCCTGTTGTAGTTTACTTGTTAAAATTGTTTAAGCCACACTGTCAGAATTTAGCCCACAGGCTAGCATTGGTTCTGCTACCTTTGACCCTTTTAAGAGTCATGGTTTTTCTGTGATGTAGAATGGAAAGATCTATGGGCAGTCAGGGTCGACCTTTGCGTGCCCTGCTTCTAGCGCAGTGCCTGGATGTTCATGTCATTTCTCAAATAAATAAGTGAATTTGAGTGCTCAATAGAATCTAGTTGTGTGTATACATTATTACTGCATGTTTATGCAAAAACTAAAAATTATAGACATAAAGGATACGATTCTAGTCATCTGTATTACAAATGAAGTAATCAACCCCGGAAAGTTAACGGTGGCTTGTTTAATGTCAGCAGCTAGTTCAGTGGCCGTAATGAGACTCAATCCCAAGTTGAACAGAAATTGTTTAAAAATTCAAGTTTTAAAAATCATGTACGATGAATGATGTTGGCTCCTCTTCTAAGGAGAGTGATTCTCTAAGCCTATAGGAAAAAAAATAGTGGTGGCTGACTTGTGGCCTGAATTGCATGCTAAGGTTGAGGAAGGATCTCCAGTAATTCTTTACTTTGTGTTTGAATATAGGATTTTATAGCTGTGGGTGGAGAAAAAAAAATATTTCTAGGGAAAAGGTTTACTGATAATTTGACTGAACCCCAAACAGGTGAACTGGGTGAAACAGAATATGGCACATGGTCCTTCATCACAATTTTTCTACCTAACCTAAAGCCAGTAAGATGGAAATAGTTTGGAAGAGACACTGTCTGCTGAGGTTGCTTTAAACAGAGTCTCTCCTGGGACTTAGAACACATTTTAAGGCTCATTGTCCCTTTTGATGGTTTCTTGGAGACGTTTTTCTGTAGTGGATGCAGGCACTTGTATTCCTGGTTGGCATTCATCTTTTACCAGTGTGAGGAGGCTGTTTTTATCATTGTGAGATTTAGTAACATTTACTTGTTCTTAGAACGTACAGATTATATAATGGATATTGCAGGCTGTAACCTAGAATTTAAATATTAAAAAGAGTGATTAAAAAACAAAACAAAAAGAAGAGTGATTGTTTTTGTTGTAATTGAATCAATTCCTATTGTTTACTTGTTTTGAATGTAGTAATTGGTTCCATCGATCTTTTACTTAATCTTGAAATTCAGAGTTACTCTCTATTCTACAGGAATGGAGCTGGGAAATGGTTCTAGGTAAAGGAAGGTAAAATGTGCTGAATACCTAGTGTGTGTGGCGAGCTGAACTATATCCTTTACTGCAAATATTCCATGTAATGCTAACAACCTCCTCCCCTTCTATTTTCTTCTGTAGGCAAAGTTGTGTTCACTGAGGCTGACTCCCTGCCCCAGGTCACATAGCTGAACGTGGTCTCTCACCCCCTTGCCTATGTGCTTTTTTTTCACAGAATATATTGGATCAAGATCCAAAACTTATTGGCAAGCCATCAAAGTTCTGCTTGAACTAAAAGAGGAAAACTTGTTTTCTGAAATGTGAACTTTAATTACTTAAAATGGAGGCTTCTGAAAACAGTATTGTCTCACAGGGCAGGCTATAAACCTTGAAACAATGGAAGCCTCATGTTGTGTAAGAAGGTAGCTTACAGAGCCAAACAGCACTGTTCCTGTGTTTCCCCCACCAGTGACAGGAGCATCTGGGGTAGCAAGGGGATGCTACCAGGGCCTGGTGTTGGCATCGGAGGGTTCTTGAAATCGCTCACACTGCTCTTGCTTTTCCATACAGGCTGCTTATATCTTGCCTCCTCTGGCTAAACTATGGTACTAACAAGATGGCAGTTGGCTGCTGGGGAAATTCTGATAGGGAGAGTAAGCCTGGGTCATTCCAATTTATTTACGGCTCTGGTAGCAAAGAGAACTCAAAGGCAGTACATCTCTATAGCTGATGAGATTTCACTGGGGCCAATACTACCTGTTTTGTGCACGCTCACTTCTCTGTTAGACCTGGCTAGGTTTTCTGCCGTGCTTGTTTTTAGCTTTGTAACCAGCAGTAATCACACTGGTCTTTGGGATTTTCATGTTTCAGGTTTTACAGATGATGCAAAAGCATTCGTTGATTCAAAGTCACTGCAAATGCTATGTATATGTATTTCTCAACATGCGGCCCCTGCACTACTTTTTCGGTGTTACCTGGTCAACTTGGTAGAAAATAGATTCTTAGGACTCATGCTGAGCCCACTAATTAATCTCTCTGGAAAGAGATAACACTCCCCCCATCTGTATTTTTAACAAGCTTCTCAGATGATCCCTATATACATAAATTTCACTCCTACTATTAGACACATTATACAGAAATACTGGCAAACAAGAGGTTGAAGTGACTTTGTTTTGAGTCTACATCATGAGTAAGGGGCAGTTGGTATTGAATTCTAGTTTGTGTTTCATCCTCGAGTCTGGGGATGAAATGCATCATCTCTGGAATTCCACGGGTGGGGACAAATACCCTCCGTTATGTTTTTAAATGTCACAGCCCTCTGGGATTCACACCTTGGGTGTTGCCTTGTGGCTCAGTGCCTGTTTTCTTAGGTAGCTAAAAGGCTTGAATTTGAAGAAGGCAAAAGTGTGGAGCAGAAAGTCAGCATGGACAATTTGGGGTGAAGCATTTGCTTGAGAAATCTAGGGAGATTTGAATTTATAAGGAGGGGCCAGATGACAGATGTCATTGAAAGTCACACCATGCTGTTTGAACTCAACACGGCAGTAGAATCCGGAAATGGCACAGTGCATATGTAGTAGTCCATTTTCATGCTGCTGATAAAGATATCAGAGACTGGGCAATTTACAAAACAAAGAGGTTTATTGGACTTATAGTTCCACATGGCTAGGGAGGCCTCACAATCATGGGGGAAGGTGAAAGGCAAGGAGGAGCAAGTCGTATCTTACATGGATGGCGGCAGGCAGAAAGAGAACTTGTGCAGGGGAACTCCCATTTTTAAAACTATCAAATCTCGTGAGACTCATTCACCATCACAAGAACAGTGCAGGAAATACCTGCCCACATAATTTAATCACATCCCACTGGGTTCCTCCAGTACACATGGGAATTGTGGGAGTTACAATTCAAGATGAGATTTGGGTGGGGACACAGCCAAACCATATCAGCATACTATTCATCTTTGGATTGAATACATTCTTTTATTAATTTAGCAAACATTTACCAAACCCCTGTTAGTACTGAACATGACAAAGGAAAAAGCAGATTCTTTGTTTAGTGTGTCAAGGACATACATAAAGGATTTTAGGATGGTTTTCACTGAAAATCATTAAAATATGAAATAGCTTTAGGACTAAAAATACTACATTTGCTGTTGGTGCCAAAAAAATTTGATACATTAAAATGTCAATATGTAAGAATTTTAGGTGGTCATAAAACGTGTGAACCAGCCCTTTATTTTTGGAGACAGGAATTACAGGAAATAAATTGCAGTTATTTCTGGAGTAGGCAGGCCTCCCCTCTTCTCCCTAATCACCAGTCTGTCTTTGTTAGGTGGCCACATCGATCGAGCCTGTAATGGCTGCAAGCCCATCATGGTCTGTCTAGTCCATTAAGAAGCAGCAGAAATATCTCAACTGCTCTAAATGTTTTCCTTGTGCCTTATTTTGAGTTCTGTTTGGAGAATTCTAAGTTAGTTGTGGTGATATGATATATTGGTTTCCTGGTCTATTAAAGAGAGAAATGGAACAGAAATGATCTCTGCAGTTTGCATTTCCTGAGAAGGTTGTGGTTCACTTACTCTCTTTATTGACCAAAAGAGCAGGTGATTCATGTAAAATCATATGTTAGGCGGCAGTAACTGGGGCTTTTGAAAGGACCACCCTTTAAGTGCAAATAAATAACAATGTGAACACACAGCAGACTCTAAAAAGCATATTAGACTATTGATGAGAATGAATAATGTATGTTTTGTGATAGTGTTTGCTACATGTGGCAGGATGTATTAAAAAAGAAGGAAAAACCCTCTGCATTAGTGTCTATGCAGTCAACCTTCCCTTTCAAGGAGAAGCTTAACTATTATCTGCCACCTCTATAGTAGCATTATCAAGTCAGGGTTTTATGGTTAAATCTTGTAGAATCAATTAGGAGATTCACCTTTAAAAATTGGTCTCTACAATATGCACATAGTAACAAAAGAAAAAAAATCTTGACAATATCATTGCAGTGATTTCTGCATTCTGGTCTTTAATTATGTGATGAGTCCCAGTGGCAGAGAGTTTGTGGTCATGGATGGTACCTGGAACTTGACCACGTCTCATTTAATGCAATGGAAATTTCCATTATTATTTGGCTTATTTATTTTTTTCTACTGCTAGTGAAAGGTAAGTTACATAACCCAACTTACAGTCATGGACTCTTTCATCTTACAAGTTTATAATTTGAAAATTAGATGTTTCAGTCTGTAGTGAGTCTGTGATATTTATCAAGTACCCATTGTGCATTAACACCCATGAAGCAAAATCTTTGTTCTGAAGCCTCAGATTTATGTTGAATAAATATTGAAGAAACACCCTAGGTCAAGATTCAAGTGAAGTCAGGCAAGCCTATTTTACTGCTGGAACTTCGAACACAATACAACAATATAAAAGGGTTAAGCAGGCCTGGCTGGTCAGGTGGTTCACACCTGTAATCCCAGCACTTTGGGAGACCAGGGTGGGAGGATTGCTTGAGCTCAGGAGTTTGAGACCAGCCTGGGAAATATAGTGAGACCCCCATCTCTAAAAATTTTTTAAAAATCTATTTTATAAATAAAATTTAAAAGGCTTAGGCAATGATTATTTAGATAAATGACCAAAGATGGATGGTTTATCTAAAGACCAAGACCAGATTGCATAGTAAGGACAGAATAAGAAGTTCTTAAGAATTAAGGTTTGTTTTTTTACATTTATGTAGTGAATACGTATGTGGATGCTGACTGTGCATTTCCTTATCTCAGAAGCTCCTAAAACCATTTATAATGCAGCAAGCCTGTTGCTTTACTGTTGCATACCCGTTGTTTCACAATAAGACCTCTCCAGGTTTAGTGGTCACTGTGGCAGTTCTTCAGCATTTTAGTTGTTGAAATGTCTCCCCTTTTCCCAGTACTTAAGAAATCCTAAGTGTTGTAATAGAGAGTACTAAGAAGGTAAGTGACTGCACAATGAAACGCTGTAAGGTAAAGGACTATTTCAAAGATACATGATCTAACGTTTACTATGTGGAGATTGTGTGGAGCCATTACTCTGGAATAATTCAGATTTAACCATATTCATGTAAAAGAGAGCATGTTGAGTTGGAATAACCATCAGATTTAGAATTTATCTCATTGGCTTCTCTCTTCCCCCATCTGCATAACAAAGTGTTTCACTTCAACAACCATCCGAACTTGCCTTTCTGAGCCTCCCAGAACTTTGCCCTGTCAAGATTCCTCGCTCAACTTTCCACTTTAGTTTTGATTTTTATCCTTTGTCTCATCCCATCTTCCCATAGATATTTTCAGTTCTTGCAAATCCTTGTAAACAAATAAAAGTCTTGCCAAAATGGCACATTTCTGCCATTAACCGCACTCTTTGGTATGGACCATTGTGGCTTTCTCTTCTGGCACCTTCTGTGCTCTGTGAGCCCTTTCAAAGAGGCAGGTGTCTTCACTCCTTTATCGAAGTGACTCTGAGGTCCGTTGTGGACAGCCCGTCACTGGATCAATTTGCACCATCTCTCTTCTCATCTTTCGTAACCTTTTTGTAGCAGCATGTGCCTCCTCCAAGCTGCTTTGTAAAATTTTCTCTTTTGATTTTTGAGAAATAATCTTTTCCTTTCTAACTCCTACAAGAGCTGTTTTTCTGCTTTCTGTCATCTAAGTAGAGATATTTTCCCTATGAGGCAATCTTTATAGATTTAGAGTCCATCTTTTCTTATTCCTAGTATATGAGAGTCCTCTCCTTCCTCTTAAATATCAATAGGGTTTTCTGATAATCTCAATTGGACATTTCCTCTTTGTTCCCTTTGACATAAACACTTTGCATTTCCGCATCCTCATCTGCAGAAAGCTTATTTGTTCTTCAGGGCAACTTATCATGATGGCTAAGAGACCTTAATGTTAATCTGGTTGAGTGAGCCAGAGTGCCTGTATTCACCTCACACCTTCACAAATAACTGGTTGGTTGATCCTGGGTAAGTTATGTACCTGCTATGTGTCTTAGTTTCTTCATGCTAAAGTGGGGATAGTAATAATTTCTCCCTGGTAAAACTGATGAGATAACTAATGAGTCGATATGTGTAAAGATAAGTATCAAAACAGTCTTAATGCTGAGTGTATATGAATAAGTATTTTTTATATTTCTATTGTCTCAGACTCTACCTTCTTTATAAACCTTTCTGATCCTGATCTCAACTAATCGTCATCTCTTCCGGTGAAACCGTTGCTTTTCCTTCTCCTGATAGCGCCTGACTTACTCTCATTTATATTTTAATTGTCTTCATGTCTTCTCCCTCTTGCTAGAGTAGGCTCTTCACTCACTCATGTTCCCTGTCACGTCTTACACCTAGCGCACAGTTCAAAAAAGATATTTTCTCACTAAGATCAAATCTATTTTATTTTATTTTATTTTTTTTGAGACGGAGTCTCGCTCTGTCACTCAGGCTGGAGGGCAGTGGCGCCATCTCAGCTCACTGCAAGCTCCGCCTCCCGGGTTCACGCCATTCTCCTGCCTCAGCCTCCCGAGTAGCTGGGACTACAGGAGCCCGCCACCATGCCTGGCCAATTTTTTGTATTTTTAGTAGAAACGGGGTTTCACCATGTTAGCCAGAATGGTCTCGATCTCCTGACCTCGTGACCCGCCCGCCTCCGCCTCCCAAAGTGCTGGGATTACAGGCGTGAGTCCCAGCACCTGGCCCCGATCAAGTCTATTTTTCTAGACTAATTGAAATCACTCTGGATGCTGACTTCTACAAATTATACTGTGACAGAGTCTCATTGTGTATCTTTATGGGGTACAAAGTAGTAGTATATATATATTTTTAACATTTCTTTTCTTTCCTTTTTTAAAAGAGACAGGGTCTCACTATTTGCCCAGGCTGGTCTCAAACTCCTGGGCTCAAGTGATCCTCTTGCCTTGGCCTCCCAAAGTCCTGGGATTACAGGCATGAGCCACTGCACCCCACCTGGTATTACAATTTTTGAATAAAATGTGGAAAGATAAAATTAAAGTAATGAACATCTCTCACCTCAGATGTTTATGCATTTTGGATTTTTCACGAAAGATCCCCAAAGACCCTGTGCTGGTGTGTGTGCAGGGCTAGACTGGGCTTCATGAAGAATAATGGAGGGGTTTCTTGTGATTTAGCTTCTTTTGTATCAGGGACGTTCTGATTTTGTAGATGGAACTCTTCTGAATCACCTCTTTGGGAAAATTTGGTTGTAAAAGTGTGAGTGTGTGTTTCTCTGCGTATGTGTACTTTGTTCACTCAAGTTTGTTGCATATCTTTATCATACTTTTTTACACTGATGAACATTTTTATTGTAACAAGGTAATAAATTGTCTTGAATGTTTTCTCTCAATTTTTACTCATGATATTTCAAAGGTTTACCTAGAAACTTAGACATGGGTTGGCAGCTCTTAAGATAGTGTCCTCTCCCCAGAGGACATCTGCATCCTCTAAATGATGGGGATGTTATTAGAATTGCTAAGTATGAGCCTTGGCTGAATCAGACACTGACAACAATAATTTCAACAATGGAAATTGCCACCAGGCACTGAAGACTTGACAAGTAACTGCGACAGAGCACATACTGGTTGGAATACTAAAAATACACATGGGCTACATTACCTTTATTTCACTTTCCTCTTTTAGAATAAAAATTTCAACCTTTTAAAAGAAAAGGACCAGTCATTTGTTGGAAATAGAAATTGCTGGACATAAATATTTTAGATTTCTTTCTTCTGATAGTATTGAAAATACTTTATATGTGTTGTGCTTTTTTTTTTTTTTTTTTTTTTTTTTTTTGCGACGGAGTCTCGCTCTGTCACCCAGGCTGGAGTGCAGTGGCCGGATCTCAGCTCACTGCAAGCTCCGCCTCCCGGGTTTATGCCATTCTCCTGCCTCAGCCTCCCGAGTAGCTGGGACTACAGGCGCCTGCCACCTCGCCCGGCTAAGTTTTTGTATTTTTAGTAGAGACAGGGTTTCACTGTGTTAGCCAGGATGGTCTCGATCTCCTGACCTCGTGATCCGCCCGTCTCGGCCTCCCAAAGTGCTGGGATTACAGGCTTGAGCCACCGCGCCCGGCCGTGCTTTTTTATTCTTTGTAAATTATTTTCTTTATGTAAAAAAGAATTTTTTCCCTCTTATTCCAACATTTGCTTCAGGTAGGTTTGACCAATAACTTGCATTCTTTCCACTTGCATAATTATAAACCCAACTTGTTGGTGATGGATTTGCATGTAGATGCAACTCAGTTGTAAGTTTATGTGTTACTTAAAAAAAAATTGTGAGTGAATTGTCTGGCATATAATCCTTGTTAACATTTGCAGCTCTGAATTAGTAGATGACAGTTGCTTGTCCAAGGGTACACAGTTAATATGCTGCAGCCACATACGGAACTTTGTCATGAAACTTTGATTCGTTCTCTGCATCTTTGTAAGCAGATATATTTTTTTCTGGTTATAAGAGGGAAACAGAATGAAAAGGAGATGACTTCTTGTCTTGATTGCATGATGAAGCTGCAATCAAACCAGAAATAACACTCCAGTCTCTGACACATATTGTTGCATATTTATGTTGGGTTTTGCTATAGACTTGGAGCCATCTTCTCCATTATCATCTGTCTGATCTCATGCTTAATAACCTTATTCCGCTGGTTCTAGATGAAATGGTAATAAATCCAAATTTGCATTTTCAAAGTAGAAAACTTTGTAGTGGATAGGACCTTTGTATGATTCAAACTGCCCTATATAGGAAGTGCTTAGATATTATAATAATCCAGGGAAAGAAGATATAAGTAGGAATGGCATGTAAAGTAGTGAACATAGTAACTTTCAGATCATATGGAGAAATTTGATGTCATTTTCTTATTTTATATAGCCGTTAATGTATGCTAATGATTCTTATTACATTACAGAACCATGTTGTTGTCCATTGACAGAGCAACGTAAATGTAAAAACGTGTTAATGAAAAATCAAATTGGAGATGTCGTGGAGTATGTGGTAATTATGGGAAGGACACAGTGCAGGTAACCCCCTTGGCCTGGGGGTGGATAACTCCTGGAAATTGTGTCATTGTGCAAGGTTGCATTTTCTGAAGAAGGGCAATGGTATATTGGGGACTTGCATTTTTCATCCAAAAACCCATTTAATGCAAAGACTTGGATAACATATTAAGTAATGGATATAACCAACAAAGTGCTACTGAAATGAAGTTTCAACAGTCCACAAATGGTGAGCGTCTGCATATCAAACCTTCTAAAATTAAGTATGTAGGCTGAGATAAGCATTAGCATTTCATTACCAATAATTTTGCTTGCCATCAAAATGTAGAAGGACTCTTGAGAGCTATTTGGATGACCCTGGTCTCTAGAGGGCATCTTTTGGAAGCCTGATGCCATGTTATCACTTAGACGTGCCACAAAGCACTGAAATCCTCTTAAAGGTGGTAATGGTAACACTATTGTTTTTCCTACTTGATACTCCTTTTGAGCCAACATGTCTCCCTTTCTTGCTCTCCTATGTCCAAACAACCTATTTAATAAGTGTTCTATTTAAAAGACTAAAGAAAGGAAGTAATAAATGATAGCTCTCAGAAAGCTCACATTTCATTGGAAAGCTGTTAGAACAACTTCCAGCTCAAATGTTAATTAGATACCATTCTGATATATAGGGTTGTGCCTTTATGTGTCTTTAAATACTGCAGGTGTCTTGACCCAAACCCAAAGAATGCATAGGCAGCAGGACTGACCCATGTGTTTTCACTCGATACCAGCAAAGGGATTTGAGAACCCTTAGTCACTGCAAGGGGTAGAAGTGTCTTCTATTAAGGACATAGTAAGTCCTGCTGAAGACCTGGTCAGTTTGTTTAGTGACCCCACTTGCCACAGCAGTTGTGGGTCAAATTGGGTTCCTCTGGTAGCATCAGAGAGCAAGGGACACCACCCGCTTGGGATTCCCAATTCATACACCGTTGCTGTCACTTTGGGGCAGAATGGAGGTATGATTTAAATCCTTTGGTGTGGGAAATTTTCACTCTGGTGTGCCTCTGACAGTGTCCTGCTAGAGACGTTTAAGAAACAGTATATGTGGCTTCAATTTCCATAAGCTAAAAATGCAGAAAAAGATTATGTCTGGTGGAGGAGTAGATTTTCAGAAAAAGCAGTTTTAAGGAGGATGAAAAGAGAATTTATTCAAAATGAGAGGCGTTATCTCTGTTCCTTCCCCACCTCTCCCTCCCTTGCTTGCTCTGTTTTGTCTCCCTCCCTCCTTATCTCATTTTCACTCTTGCTCTTGTTCATATAAGAGTAATGAATCTTCAGCTTGTTGTGTTTGAATTCACCGTGACCTCCTTGTTGATATTCCTACAGTTGGCATTAAAAACTATATCTGGGGCGGGGCATGGTGGCTCAGGCCTGTAATCCCAGCACTTTGGGTGTCTGAGGCAAGCGAATCACCTGAGGTCAGGAGTTTGAGACCAGCTTGGCCAACATGGTGAAACCCCATCTCTACTAAAATACTAAAAATACAAAAATTAGCCAGGTGTGGTGGTGCACAGGTAATCCCAGCTACTCAGGAGGCTGAGGCACGAGAATCACTTGAACCGAGAGGTGCAAGTTGCAGTGAGCTGAGATCGCGCCACTGCACTCCAGCCTGGGTGACAACAGCGAGAGCCTGTCTTTAAAAAAAAAAAAAAAAAAAAAAGGCTATATCTGACCTGGAACTCTTTCCCAATGCAGGAACTCCAAACATAATCTTTCAAAATGTTGCCTGTGGATAGCTCTGCAAAAATGGTGATATAGCCTGGTTTTGTAAGTGGTTGTATTGTGCTAGAAATTTGGGCCTGAGAACTTTTCGCACTTTGTTTTTCTCAACATTTCTACTTGACACTAACTGAATATCACATTAGTTTTTGAGAATTGTGATTAGCCCTTGTGAGACTGATTTAAACTGTATTTGAAAGGATAATTTAAAGTATCTGTAGGCTGATATTACTTAGCATCGCATAAAAGGAAAAGACGGTTTGGTTATTTTCAGGAAGCGTGCTTGCTCAAAGAGCTTGGGCACAGGACAGGTCTTGCAAGGCAGGACCACCAGTGGTTGGCAGATGACCCATCAAAGTAGGTAAAGGGGAAACAACAGAGTGTCTTCCACAACCAGGGCACTGTGAACTAGTTCTGCGTGAGCGAAGCTGATGAAATCTGACTTTTCTGACAGTTATGAGTCTATCTGAGAAGTCTTCAGTGAGCCATTCCATCCTGACTCATTCCTTACAGAGTTGACACATGATTCTGAAAATATTTTCTAAATATAATTAAAAACGTTAAAAAACATTCTATGCTTTAATAAATATTTGGATGTCATGTTACCATTTTTATTTGTATTTTTTTGCAATTTTTTTTTTTTGAGACGAAGTCTTGCTCTGTCGCCAGGCCCCCGGCTGGAGTGCAGTGGCACCATCTCAGCCCACTGAAATCTCTACCTCCCGGGTTCAAGCGATTCTCCTGCCTCAGCCTCCCAAATAGCTGGGATTATAAGCACATGCACTCTGCTCCTGGCTAATTTTTGTATTTTTAGTAGAGACAAGGTTTCGCCATGTTGGCCAGGCTTCTCTTGAACTCTTGACCTTGTGATCCTCACGCCTTGGCCTCCCAAAGTGCTGGGATTGCAGGCATGAGCCACCGCTCCCAGCCCTTTTTTTTTTTTGCTTTTTAAGATTATTTTTTTATTTCTAATTTTCAGCAAGCTTCACATATTGAAATGATGTATGAAGACATCTAATCATAGTAATAGCAGCTGGTTGTCAATTTAATCTTTAGGGTGTAAGATGATATGTTTTTATGATAGTGATTACCAGATACATTGAACTATTGATAATACCACTTTTTAAAAAATCTTGCATTGCATTTTATTTAGTGCCAGAAGCATTCATAAAATTATTTTTCCCCCTAGAAAGAGAATGCTCCTTAAGTATCTTCGTTTTACTGATTAGGAAATTTGAGATCCCGAGGGTAACCACTGAGTCTCATAGCAGTTTGTTGACAGTGGAGACCAACCCCCAGCACACCTACCATTTTTAGCACACTTCATACTGAGTGCTAGGTGGCTTGTTTTTGACAAAAGTCAAACAAATAAAATATTTCATAATTTATTTTTTTCTTATATGGCATTTTGCTATCTACTCTTCCACCTTTATTTTCTCAAACTGAAAGACTGAATTTTAATACGGTAGGCTGTGCTATTGGAGTGGTTTAAGGTAAAAAAAAATGTAAGTGCGTATTAGGAAAGTTCTGGATGAGCTGGTCATGTCAGCAGCCAAATCATGGTTGTTTAGTGAAATTATTTACTATTAAGTGTGTACAGAGGGTATCCTATTATAGTTTGTAAGAACTGTAGTGGTTTAGTGAAATTCTTAGCTATTAAGCGTGTACAGAAGGGATTTGGACCCAGTGCATCCTGTGGATTCTGTGTACAAAATAAACACAGCAGAAGATTTGAATGGATAAGGAGTATCTTCTGTGTTCCCTGACAGGCTTCCTGGAGAAAAAGGAACAAACAATTGGAAAACTTGGTAGAGGAGATTGTTTTTATTACAGAGTGTCTTCATTATGACATCAGATTTGAAATTATTTCTCACCTTTACTCTCCCAAAGAAATTTTCATATTAAATTTAAGCTCTCAATAGTAAGAACGAATTCACTTTTTCTTTTTTTTTTGGTTTGCTATTATAGAAATGCATAGGACCACATTTTTTTCCTCCTATGAAGTTGAACATTAATCTTATAAATAGGATTTTCTTCTGTAAAATAAGAAATACTTGTTAGCTCTAAGACTCAACAGAATTATTTTAATTTGCTTTGGAGGAAGAATTAAAACATTTTTTAGGCCATATGTTCGTTCTTTATTTTTATTTATTTTTTTAACCAGGTCCTCTGAAGAAACTAAAGTGTAGTTGTCTCTGAGGACAAAAACAAACAAACAAAAAAACTTCACCTTACCTTGCCTACCTAGCTATGAAGTTGCTCTTTTATGTGCCTTCCTAGGCATAAAGAAGTTAGAGAAACTCGTCTTTAGAAGTTTCACGAATGTTCATAAATGTATGCTTTCATTTATTAGGGAACAGGATTTGCTGCCAATAAGCAAAGAAAGATTTGTGTCAGGACTGAGTGTGTAGTCTAAGCTAACATCAGTTATAGGAAGTGAGGCTCAGAAGGTGATACATATGTATTCCACGGATGCAAACGCTGTTTGAGTTTCCTGGCAGGTGTAGGCAAAAAAGGACCAGGCTGGTGTGATGGGTAATCACCTCCAACCCTCCCTCTGACCTTTCCAGGCCTCCCTCTCATTTTCCTGCTTTCCAGCCCAGGTTGCTCTGATCAACTCACGGTGCTCGAATAGCACATTCTCTTCTCTCTTCACCAAAAAGCAGAACTTTAACACAGTTCTTCCAGAATATCTTGTTTCTAGCCAGATGAGATTAATTAGATGGAGGCTTGGTTTTATAAGGTGGAAGGGAATAAAACTAGTCACAAGATAGTTGTGGGGGATTTTAAAGATGTAAGTTAGTATCTTTATTAAGCTATTTGACATATGATAAAAGAACAATATTCTTCTGTTGGAAGTGGCAAAACAAAATGATATTTGACAATGTTAGCTTCTATCATCATGGTGTGTTCAGCTTATTAGCCAAGATAAGGTGCAGACCAGGTTTTTACCCTTTACATATGAAATTTGAGGCATTAAATGAGTAAAAGAATTGAGGTTCCTTTTCCATCTTGGTGATCAAAACACTTTTCTCTTGTTTCATTGGACCAAGTGATGAAGAGGTGGTGAGGGGACAGCAAAAAATGGAATTACATTTCTTCTCTTTCTTCATTTTTGTTTTTTGAGACAAGAGTTTTGCTCTTGTTGCCCAGGCTGGAGTGCAATGGCCCAATCTCAGCTCACCGCCACCTCCACTTCCCAAGTGCAAGCGATTCTCCTGCCTCAGCCTCCTGAGTAGCTGGGGTTATAGGCATGTACTACCACACTTGGCTAATTTTGTATTTTTAGTAGAGACGGGGTTTCTCCATGTTGGTCAGGCTGGTCTCGAACTCCCAACCTTAGGTGATCCGTCCGCCTCGGCCTCCCAAAGTGCTGGGATTATAGGCGTGAGCAACCGCACCAGCCCCCTCTTCTGTTTCTCTGATCACTCCAATACTCGTTCTAACTGGGAGGAGTGGATATAACTAATCTGGTTTTTAATCTCTGTGTAGAAACTGATTTCTTGGTAGAATGGACTGTTAACATATTTAACAGGTAAAATATTAATCTTACGTAGGTAAAATATTCAGATCGAAGAAGTAGAGATTTTACCCTTACAGTATGGTGACAACAGATAACTGTAAAAACTTCTTTTTCAAATAGAACCAGCAGGGGCATGCATGGAACACACATACCAAACATCTTTCTGATAACATTAAACATTTTTAAAAGATGTTAAATGTTCTTTTCATTGTGGTGCTCCTGATTCTAGAACTTGGTGTGTGGAACCTGTGTTCTAACTATTCTGTTGGAGTTTACAAGCAAAGAATTACCTAAGAATTTTCAAATTAAATGATGGGGCAAGGAACTAACGTTTTTGCAGGCCCTGGAAATGTAAAATGTTGTATTCACATGGCCTCACATTAAATTCCCATGAAATTGACGTTTTAAAAAGAAATTATTTTAAAGGAAACGAAAGGACAATGAGATTAAATAACTTGCCCAAGGATTCTGGGTGGGTGTGCTGTGGAGGCGGGATTTTTTTTTTTTTTTGAGACGGAGTGTCGCTCTGTCGCCCAGGCTGGAGTGCAGTGGCCGGATCTCAGCTCACTGCAAGCTCCGCCTCCCGGGTTTACGCCATTCTCCTGCGAGGTGGGATTTTTATACCCTGCCATGACCCAATGTCCAAAGTCTCCTTGAAATTCAATTCTTGTCCAATATTTACCAGATTAAACTCAGTGAAATTCCTCTCTCTCCTACTGTTTATGGTTATTTTCTATGCCAATATTAATCGGTAAGCCTGTCATTTTGGCCCTTGTGGCATCGAGTTTTCTTTAAAGGACAGCTTTTTTGTTTGTTTGTTTGTTTGTTTTTGAGACAGAGTCTGACTCTGCTGCTCAGGCCAGAGCGCAGTGGCTGATCTCGGCTCACTGCAACCTCCGTCTCCCGGGTTCAAGCCTCCTGAGTAGCTGGGATGATAGGTGCGCACCACCACGCCTGGCTAATTTTTGTAATTTTTGTAGAGACGGGGTTTTGCCGTGTTGGCCACGATGGTCTTGAACCCCTGACCTCAAGTGGTCCACCCACCTTGGCCTCCTAAAGTGCTGGGATTACAGGTGTGAGCCACCACACCCGGTCTTTAAAGGACAGCTTCAGAATCTGCTTTTTTCTGAGACGTCATAACAGAGGTCAGTTTTAGTGTTTGGTTAATACATAAACACATAGAGCTGAGGTCAGTGCATTCAGCATTGGTCTGAATTTTGTTGCTGTGCTGCTCAGTTTCTAGTGAATTTACTAATTGTGGAGAAATGCAAAGTCAGTCTCGGCCCTTTCAGTAGAGCTTTGGTTTAGTGACTCTCAGCATGGATTACCTGTTGCCATATTTTTTTTAACTGCTTTATTTTAATCTTAGAAGTTCCAACGTCTAACTTTCTGTACCAAATGATTTCTTTCAAAATTAGAAGTAACAGAAATGAATGAAATCGCCTGGGCATGGTGGCTCACACCTGTAATCCCAGCACTTCGGGAGGGCAAGGTGGGCGGATCATCTGAGGTCAGGAGTTCAAGACCAGCCTGGCCAACATGGTGAAATCTCATCTATGCTAAAGATACAAAAATTAGCTGGGCGTTGTGGCAGACTCCTGTAATCTCAGCTACTCGGGAGGCTGAGGCAGGAGAATTGCTTGAACCTGGGGAGGCAGAGGTTGCAGTGAGCCCAGATTGTGCTGCTGCTGCACTCCGGCCTAGGTGACAGACCGAGACTCTGTCTAAAAGAAAAAAAAGAGAAAAGAAAGAAAGGAATGAAATAATTTAAACTGTGTGCTCATTGCTTTCTCTTGGTAAAAAGCTCCTCTGGCAAATAGGAAGATGAAATGTTGAGAGGCAGAGGATACTCGAAATACTAAATTTCTTCTTTATTCCCTCAACTTCTGAGCTACCCCAGGTGGCACCATCCTTGTAACCCAGGTGTGTAACATTACGGGACTGAGAGCTTTGCCCCATTGCCGGCTTCTCAGCGGAGTTCCTTCGACCGCCTCTCTGGTGCCTTCCTGCCTTACTGAATTTTGCTGGACTTGGCCTTTGCTTGTAGTACAGCTCCACGAACTCAGCTAGTAGGATTTCCTTATGAGTAAAAGAAGAAGGTGAATGAATAGCGTACTACTCCATGGTGCTGTTGAGATTACATATTGTATGTAATATATTTGTGAGTAGGATTGTGCTTGATACCTAGGAAACAGTTAATAGATGTTGTAGGCAAGGTCTTCACCCATATGGTCTTGGGAAATGATGAGATAATCCTGCCTTTTCAGGGTTCAGGTGGGTCCTATGAGCCTCCCTCTGATACCTCAATATAACCAGTAGAGGTAAATTAGCAAAACGCCAGGGGCGTTTGTTAACTTTATTTGAAAAACAAACTGGATTGAGACATATTTTCTTACTTATAACTTGATTATGTGTGTTCATTTTTGACCCAGAAACAAATCGCAGCTGGGCATAAAACAAAGACTAGAATGTGGCCTTAACTGTGTGTCAGAGAAGCCAATTTTAGTAACTCAGATTTTAGGTTTGTAACCCAACATGACTTTAAACCTCTGGGGATTGCTGTATAGAATTTCATGCTGTGGGTGTCGGAAAGCAGCACCCATATTATACAGTACCCCCTATGTTTGCACGTTATCTTAGCGTCTGTAATTTCTAAGTTGGTGTATTGGTTTCTATTACTGGATTGAGAGAAGATCCTAAAGGCAGACTTGTTAGGTTTCCTGTTTCTTATTTAGCTCAACCTAAGGGACCCAAATGTATCTTGAAATATCGGAGCTGAAATTATATTTGGTATAGGCCATTCGTGCATCTGACAAGAATTCCATGGAAGAGTTATAAACTACAGTTTAAAATACTGATCCAGTTTTTGTCTCTATATTTTCATGTACTGCTGTGTGATTGCTTAGAGGATGAAAGTATATTTAATTGTATTTTTCGCCACATATGTTTGTTTCTCCTTTTGAGGGAGAAATAATCAAAAGTTAAATCCAATGGAGCCTGTCTGAAGCAGGTTATGACTAATTGGCCCTCCCTTTTCTAAAAAGAAGGACATGTAAGAATCTTAGCTAACGTCATAAAGACCTTTCTTGAGAATATGAATAGTATTTTAGTCAAATTTCAGTTTATTGCTTTTCTCTTTCCCCAACTACTGAAGTCATTCCAGATAAATTAGCATATAGAGTGGTGAGAAAAATTTTGACTGAAGAATCATTTTCTTCCACCCAAAACTCGACTTTTAATAAGATAAATGTAGGTTATTTCACTGTCATGAATCTTGATTCCAAGGAGGTAATAAATAAACAGCAAATCTTTCTCTTCTAAATGAGGGATGTCTACATTTGCAAAGCTGGCAAAGGAGTGTGTACAGTTCTGCCAGTGGACCTGACCTGGGCAAAACCAGGTGGTCCGCCCTGTCTTTCTAACCTCCCTTGGGGTCTAGGGTGAGGCTGACGCCTTCCCCTGGGCTTTTCTCAATTGTGGGACTAAGGAGGATAGTATAATGTGATTTCTGCCATGCTTCATCCAGGAAAAGCAACCAATTTCCTTTGCAAAAGCAACATTTCAGCGGGTTTTCACTGATGTGTGGTGACAGAAAAATGGACTTGAAGGAAAAAAAAAAAGACACCAAGAGCCTGTTTAGCTATGGCCATGGTTCTGGAAGAAGAAATTTATTATTTATCTGGTTTAATGCTTGGTTTTCAGTGGAGAGAAATTCAAGATTCAAATACAAATAGGGTTTCTTGTGCCAGAATGAAAGCAGCAGCCTCAAGATGGTTGTTAATGACCATTGAACGTGCATTTATAGTTTGAATTCTAACCAGGAAATTGATAATGAAGAACAATTTTATGTTACTACGGAACTATTTTTTTTTAAGCTGAAAATACCTTGAAATGAATTGATGTCAGACACAGCCAGCAGGAGACACTGGCATTTTCATAACTGCCCCTGCTTGGTAAGAAGATAGACTGAATCCTGTTTACTTTACGTGTTTGAAGATGTGTTTGCTGATACAAAACACACACATATGTAGCAGAGGAGATTGTAGTTTGAGATTATTTTCTAGAAATCTGTGATTTGTGCTTTATTACAGCTGTGCAGTTTCTCCAGCAAGCATTTTAAAATTGCGACGCCTTTCTGTAGCTCTAGCCTGGGTCTAAGATGGCTGCCCCTGCCATGCTGCACACGCCTGTTCTAGACTTGGTGTTTGCATCAGACATGGGATGGCAGATGAGAAACAGATAGTGCTCCTCCTCTCAAGGGTTGACAAGCTTTGCCTCTAATCACTGATTCTTTGATCTCAGCTTATTATTCCCTCAACTGGCTATGATTAGAAGCTCCACAACTGAGCTCCTTAATTTCTTGACATATTGTTTTAAAAACTCATTTAAAATTATGGCAGAACCCACTTAACTGAGCTCCTTAATGTTTTTGAGTTTTAATTTTTTTTACTTTCAATTGTGTAATAACAGTGTAATATAATAATTTAACTGATTACCCGGGCATGGTGGGTGTACCTGTGGGCCCAGCTGTGTGGGAGGCTGAGGCGGGAGGATCCCCTGAGCCCAGGAGGTGGAGGCTGCAGTGAGACGAGATCTCACCACGGCACTCCAGCCTGGGTAACACAGCGAGACCCTGTCTCAAAAGTAAATACATGAATAAATTGAATTTAACTGTGCGTAACTGCAGTTTACCATGCCACCTCTTTGGGGTGTGCAGTGCAGCAGGCCCAGAACCCCATGCTTTGCAAAATGCAGCCTTTTGTGGTCCCCACACTTGTGTAGTAACCCCCATTTTGTTTTGTTTTGTGTTTGCTTCCAGAACTCCAAGATGGGAGGCAAGCTCAGCAAGAAGAAGAAGGGCTACAATGTGAATGACGAGAAAGCCAAGGACAAAGACAAGAAGGCTGAGGGCGCAGCGACGGAAGAGGAGGGAACCCCGAAGGAGAGCGAGCCCCAGGCGGCTGCGGAGCCCGCCGAGGCCAAGGAGGGCAAGGAGAAGCCCGACCAGGACGCCGAGGGCAAGGCCGAGGAGAAGGAGGGCGAGAAGGACGCGGCGGCCGCCAAGGAGGAGGCCCCGAAGGCGGAGCCCGAGAAGACGGAGGGCGCGGCGGAGGCCAAGGCTGAGCCCCCGAAGGCGCCCGAGCAGGAGCAGGCGGCCCCCGGCCCCGCTGCGGGCGGCGAGGCCCCCAAAGCTGCCGAGGCCGCCGCGGCCCCGGCCGAGAGCGCGGCCCCTGCTGCCGGGGAGGAGCCCAGCAAGGAGGAAGGGGAACCCAAAAAGACTGAGGCGCCCGCAGCTCCTGCCGCCCAGGAGACCAAAAGTGACGGGGCCCCCGCTTCAGACTCAAAACCCGGCAGCTCGGAGGCTGCCCCCTCTTCCAAGGAGACCCCCGCAGCCACGGAAGCGCCTAGTTCCACACCCAAGGCCCAGGCCCCCGCAGCCTCCGCAGAAGAGCCCAAGCCGGTGGAGGCCCCGGCAGCTAATTCCGATCAAACCGTAGCCGTGAAAGAGTGACAAGGACAGCCTATAGGAAAAATAATACCACTTAAAACAATCTCCTCTCTCTCTCTCACTATCTCTCTCTCTATCTCCTCTCTCTCTCTCGCCTCTCCTATCTCTCCTCTCTCTCTCTCCTATACTAACTTGTTTCAAATTGGAAGTAATGATATGTATTGCCCAAGGAAAAATAAAGGATGTTGTCCCATCAAGGGAGGGAGGGGGTGGGAGAATCCAAATAGTATTTTTGTGGGGAAATATCTAATATACCTTCAGTCAACTTTACCAAGAAGTCCTGGATTTCCAAGATCGCGTCTGAAAGTGCAGTACATCGTTTGTACCTGAAACTGCCGCCACATGCACTCCTCCACCGCTGAGAGTTGAATAGCTTTTCTTCTGCAATGGGAGTTGGGAGTGATGCGTTTGATTCTGCCCACAGGGCCTGTGCCAAGGCAATCAGATCTTTATGAGAGCAGTATTTTCTGTGTTTTCTTTTTAATTTACAGCCTTTCTTATTTTGATATTTTTTTAATGTTGTGGATGAATGCCAGCTTTCAGACAGAGCCCACTTAGCTTGTCCACATGGATCTCAATGCCAATCCTCCATTCTTCCTCTCCAGATATTTTTGGGAGTGACAAACATTCTCTCATCCTACTTAGCCTACCTAGATTTCTCATGACGAGTTAATGCATGTCCGTGGTTGGGTGCACCTGTAGTTCTGTTTATTGGTCAGTGGAAATGAAAAAAAAAAAAAAAAAAAAAAAAGTCTGCGTTCATTGCAGTTCCAGTTTCTCTTCCATTCTGTGTCACAGACACCAACACACCACTCATTGGAAAATGGAAAAAAAAACAAATAAAAAAACAAAAAAATGTACAATGGATGCATTGAAATTATATGTAATTGTATAAATGGTGCAACAGTAATAAAGTTAAACAATTAAAAAGAAGTAATAAAGACTATTGGGTGTTTTGTTTGTTTGTTTTACTTCTCTAGTCCCTCTCAATACCTACTTTATCAGAGAACAGAGCACTGTATTGCCCATTTTTCTGAATATATTTGGATAGAAGCAAAAAACAGACCGGTCACGGTGGATCACACCTGTAATCCCAGCACTTTTGGGAGGCCGAGGTGGGTGGATGGCTTGAGCCCAAGAGTTGAGGATCAGCCTGAGTAAGATAGTGAGACCCCACCTCTATTAAAAAAAAAAAAATGTGAACATTATTTGTTGAAAAAACTAGCTAGGGCAATGTCAGTAAACTATCTCAGAAGAAGTTAAACTGAAAACTTACTGTGTCTGCATATGGACCCTCTAAAAATGTGACTAATCAACTTAAGAAGAAGAAAGATTTTGAATAAAATACATTAAAAGACAATAGATTTGATCTTGAAGGCTAGGAAAAAATGAATGACAGGTTCTTATAGAAACCTCTGTTTGTAAATTGTGGCACCACTAATGGTTATTCTGTTCTATCCCATCCCCTACTTTCATTTTTATCATATTCATGGTAGAGCCAGGAAAGGCGACCTGAGAATTGTGCCATGAGACAGCAGTGTTGCGGAAGCAAGCATGGTACTGGCCTTTATGGTGACCGAATTTCGGTCCTGATTTTGCCACTGGTGACTTGTTTGGCTTTTAAGTCACTTCCAACCTTCCCAGACCCTCCTTGTGTTACCTACAAAAGGGTGTAGTTTTTATGATCTCATGGTCCCGTTTAATGGTTTGGGTACACACCCGGTGACAATTTAATGTCATGATGCTATGATGCATCATGGGATGTCTCTTTCATGTCTTGATTCTCCAAAGCTCACAGAGTAATGAATAACAATTTCATAGTTTAGAAAGCTCCGATACAGGAAATGTCCTGTGGAATGTGGGAAGGCCAGTGCAATGGAATTGATTCTCAAAGGGACATTAATGACACAATGGATTCAGACAAACCTGGTTCTATTCTTATGGGTTACATTACACATGGTTAAATAAAAAAGGAAAAAAAAAAAGTCTTGGAGTATTTTGGGAGTAACCTATAGTCTGGCTCTCACCTCACTGGGAAAGAAAAAGTGGCGAAAGTGAGTATTATGTAAATATTATACCCGTTGGGTTCAATTGGTATTTATGATCACTTTTTGGCACTTTGGGTTCTTGTTTCTACAGTGAGATAAATTTGAATTCTTAATGCTTGAAAGCACAGCATACAAGAAATCTGTAAACACAGTAACCACCAGGCAACTGTTTTACATAAGAAAAAAGAAGGGGAATGTCCAGGGTATTACCCGTGTGTCCTCGCATATACAAAATAGCTTGGGGGGCCGGATGATGGTGATGGAGTGGTAAAATATTCAGTGAACCATGGGGGACATTTATATAGTTACTGATTAAATGCCATGCATTTGTTGCAGAAAAATGTGCTTGGTGGAAGTAATATTTTATATATTCACTGTCTTCCCCACTTCCCCTTCTAAAAAAAAAAAAAGCTAAGCTTTTTGGTGATTAGAACAATCAAATCAGCCTCCCAGTTTAGCATTTATTACTATAAATTGCTATTTTTTGAATAAATGAAACAGACATTTTTCTGAATGTATTTGGAGTTGCAGAGTAGAATAATTAAAATCTGAGCTATATATATTTATTTTTCTTTTTTCTAACTCCATTAGGTGTTGAAGCAATTAATTAAAAAGTGTTAGAAATGTAATCACCAAAATGTTTAAATCAGAATTTTAACCCGGCCATGGTTCATGACACTGAATTTTATCATACTGAAGAAAAAAACTTGAGCTGTAGTTTGAAGTTATATATGCAGCAGAAAATGTAGTACGTGTGGGAGTAATTGGCTCAGCCAGGAAGGGAACAATGTCGGGCACCATGTTAATTTGGATTAACCTAGATTGTTCTCGCCTCATGAATGATTTAAGAGAAGGGACCGCACAGGCTGTGCTGAACAGGCAAGTCAGAACCATCGGGGACATTACCACATATTTGCTTCACTAACTCAGGGATGTCCCTCTCCTCTATGAAGAATGAAGGGTTCCAAGGGTCTAACGTTCATTTATGGGTGCCTTTGTGCATACTGCAAGGAGGAAACTATGAGGAATCCACAGGAACTTGTACAGGGATGCCTGGTTTGTCCCTCCACTTTGAAGATCCTTTTCGGTAGCTGATGCTGCCTCTGCATGATGGGAATAGACTCTGGTCCCCAAGAGCTGGCACGTGCCATGCATCCCAGGGTGGCCCTTCCTGGCCTCAACCCTGAGAGAAGGCCATCTTCAGCCTGTTCCTGGCCATATGGAGGCAGAGGCGACCTTGGCACTCCAGGAACATCATTCCCCATTCTTGGAGAATCTCCCTTCTGGAATCAAGATGTAGGTCTAGTGGACAGTAAGGACTTGGTTGTCAACTACTTGTGCTGACAAAACCTAGACATACTTTAGCTGGGTAACTTCTTTACCTAAGTTGGGTAAATTATTAGGTACCAGCATAGCTAAGGGTACTTACTGAATTGCTAACAGGAAGTTTGTTTCCATAAAGCATCCTGGGACTTTAATTTTCCTTGAATGAATGGTATACCATCATGGTATGACGAAACACAGTATCTTCATTGAAACACACATACTAGTTAGTGTCCATGATCAGAGCTAACTGTAGGACATCAATCTTTTTTTTTTTTTTTTTTTTTTTTTTTTTTGAGACGGAGTCTCGCTCTGTCGCCCAGGCTGGAGTGCAGTGGCCGGATCTCAGCTCACTGCAAGCTCCGCCTCCCGGGTTCACGCCATTCTCCCGCCTCAGCCTCCCGAGTAGCTGGGACCACAGGCGCCGCCACCTCGCCCGGCTAATTTTTTGTGTTTTTAGTAGAGACGGGGTTTCGCCGTGTTAGCCAGGATGGTCTCGATCTCCTGACCTTGTGATCCGCCCGTCTCGGCCTCCCAAAGTGCTGGGATTACAGGCTTGAGCCACCGCGCCCGGCCGGACATCAATCTTAAGTGATTCTTTCATAGATAGAAGGCTTATACACATCCAACAAATTTTAGTCAGGTTTCATCTATGAAAAAAACTTATTTATGAAATTTCCTATTTTGGTGTTTTCCAGTTTCTCGTCTCAAGATTGATGGGATTAATCTCCATCCTTTTGATTTCTATTCTGCTATTTGGGAAAGTAACTGGAGTTATTTTGAGCTTTGTCTTAGCTCATTTGCATAGTAATGAAAACTGGATGCTCAGGAGGTAATCTTAAAAATGTACCAAATGGCTGTACCGCTAGTAGTTGTGAGATTAATCAGGTGAGCTTTTACATTTATCCTCATAAAAAGAGGCACAATTTGCTTGATTTGTAACTGACACTGATTTGGCTTACTAAGTAGTTAATATTTTAAATATTTAGCTCAGAGAGTGCTATTTGGCCAGAGTGTCATGTATTTTCTCAATGCTATCTCCTCACAGAAAAATTAAAAGGGCAAGGTAGGGAGTTTTTCATGAAGTTATATTTCTTTGATTTTTTATAAATGCTATCTCTTACCACGATCCTATATGCTTTCTACTGTTTTTGTTTGTTTGTTTAATTTTTTTTAGAGAGTCTCACTCTGTCACTCAGGCTAGAGTGAAGTGGTGCAGTCATAGTTCACTGCAGCCTCAAACTCCTGGACCCAAGTGATCCTCTTGCCTTAGCCTTCTGAGTAGCTAGGACTGCAAGCAAGTACCAACAGGCCCAGCTAATTTTTTTTTTAAAAGAAACTGGGGTCTTGCTATGTTGTCCAGGCTGGTCTCCAACTCCTGGGCTCAAGTGATCCTTCCCAAAGTGTTGTAATTACAGGCCTGAGCCAACATGCCCAGCCTCAACCTTTTTAACGACAAGATTTATTAGTAGTGTATAAAATCTCAAAGTCTGGGGAATCACTGATTTGGTACATTTCTCTAAGTTTTGCTCAGTCTTCATTTTATTAAAAGCATTATTCATTCTGAAGCTGTATGCTTTCATTCACATACATATTTAAGGAAATTCCTGAGGGAAATAACGTTGAAAAAGAACTACGATCATAAAAAAAAAAACAAAAAAAACTCAGTGCAACTGTACACACTGAAATAAATAAACCAAGCAAAAATCTCATGTCTATCTCATCTCTTTTTATTATTTTCTAAATTTTTATTTATGTATTTAAGATGGAGTCTCACTCTTTCACCCAGGTTGGAGAGCAGTGGCAAAATCTTGGCACATTGCAACCTCCTCCCAGGCTCTTGTGATCCTCCAATTACTCAGCCTCCAGAGTAACTGGGACTACAGGTGCACGCCAACACTCCTGTCTAATTTTGTGTATAATATTTTTCGTAGAGACAGGTCTTTGCCATGTTGCTCAGGCTGATCTCAAACTTCTAAGCTCAGGTGCTCTGCCCACCTTGGCCTCCCAAAGTGTTGGGATTATAGGGATGAGTCACCACACCCAGCCCTATCTCTTTATCTCATGTGAACTTGGTTTTCATTTTTTCCTAAGGTCCATATGTCACATTTATTTTTCATTTTGTTGTCTTTGAAGATAATTTTATATTTTCCCTGAGTTTCCCTCTGGGTCCAGAAAAATTTGTTATTAATATCATTCATAACAAATTTCATGTTATATAATGATAATTATAATAAATAATTATCATTCATTTATAATTTAATGGCTTTGTATAATTTTATTGCAACTCCTTGAGGTCAATGTGTTCAAATGTTAAATGAAAAAATGATGGGTTAATAAGCACTTATTTAGAATCATTTAGAGAACACATGTACTTGCTTTGTTTTGTTTTGTTTTCGTTTTTATTGCTTATATAGTCCAGGATTTAAGAGACTAAAATGGTCTCAATAAAAATGTTGTCTTGGGAATTCTCATCTTAAATATAATTTTTACATATATTTCATGAATTCCAAATCAGACTTTCAGATAACAAAAACAAAACATTGGTAGTCTACAGGCTTCCCCGAGTATCTGGGTATAGAAACTTATACCAAAGCTTAAAAATAAATATATTTTGGCCCAGGCGTGGTGGCTCATGACTTCCCAGCACTTTGGGAGGCTGAGGCGGGTGGATCACCTGAGGTCAGGAGTTCGAGACCAGCCTGGCCAATATGGTGAAACCCTGTCTCTACTAAAAATACAAAAATTAGCTGGCCATGGTGACGTACACATGTAATTCCAGCTACTGTGGAGGCTGAAGCAGGAGAATTGCTTGAGGTTCTTGGGGAGGAGGCTGCAGTGAGCTGAGATCGTGCCACTGCACTCCATCCTGGGCAACAGGATGAGACGGTCTAAGAATGAAAAATAAAAAAAAAAAATATATACACACACATGCATAGACACACACACACATATATATGAATCATTTAGACAGCACTTTATATGTATATGTGTGTGTGGTTTATAAAACTTACATATATATTTTGATAAATTAAAAAAAATGATCTTACAGACTGAGTTCCAAACACTAGAGGCTCATTATTGGTGATCTCACTATCTTTTGGCTTTTTAAGCTATGAATTTATTCAAGTAGAAAATACGTTTGAGCCGGGCGCGGTGGCTCACGCCTGTAATCCCAGCACTTTGGGAGGCCGAGGCGGGCGGATCACAAGGTCAGGAGATCGAGACCACGGTGAAACCCCGTCTCTACTAAAAATACAAAAAATGAGCCGGGCGCAGTGGCGGGCGCCTGTAGTCCCAGCTACTCGGGAGGCTGAGGCAGGAGAATGGCGTGAACCCAGGAGGCGGAGCTTGCAGTGAGCCAGGATCGCGCCACTGCACTCCAGCTTGGGCGACAGAGCGAGACTCCGTCTCAAAAAAAAAAAAAAAAAAAAAAAAAAAAAAAAAAAAAAATACGTTTGCACAGGCAACAAATATTCTTGCCTTGTAACAGAGTGAATTAATCTTTAATGCTGATTTGTTGTATTTAAAAGCCACACACCTGAAAGTCAGGCACATCACATAATTACTCAAAGAAAAACAGGCCCCTGTTTTACCTTGAGGAAGATCGGTTGACTTGTCACATGCTTTTGTTAACAAAAAAAAGTGGGGGAGAAAAATTCCCCCAGCTCTCTCTCTAAAAAGAAAGCAATCCTCTTAATGCAGAAGAAAGACTGCGTTTCAGTACCTCAGAAACAAACCAGTTTTGAGTTTTGTCGTGAAAAGAGATGACATGTGTAATTACAAGAGCCTTTTACACAGATTGGGAGATTTGATTTGACAGTTGAAGCCCATTAAAAAAAATGACTCTAAGGTCCTACAGCAGCAGTGAACAATTTCCATCCCACTCTGCCTCAGCACAGACGTCTAAGAATAGACAAACTCTCAGCCGGAACCACCCACTGCTGCGCACCCAAGTCTGCCTAGTATGCAAATTCCCCAGAGGGTGGAGTTTGTCTTTTCTTTCTGTTTCTTTCTTTTTTTTTTTTTTTCAATTTTAAGAGCTGAGAATAATAGAAACTATATTTTCCTTGCTATCTATTCGGTTACCTTCTCTTTCAGGAGCTGAAATTGCCTTGACATTCAGAGCAAAATCTACCTTTACAAAATAAAACACACACACACACACACACACACACTATAGTATATATAGAAATGACATAATAAAAATCAATTAAATACAAGACAATCCTAATCAGAGTGAATCAGAAAGAGCTGCTTACATTTGGGATGCTAATTAGAACTTCATAATAACTTTATTGTCTTTTGTTTATTTCCTCCCTTCCTTATTCTCTTTCCTCTACATTTTGTCTTTCCCATCAAGTTCCCTACTTCCTCTTTTTTTGTTGTTGTTCAAGTACATAATTTCTATTGTGATAGTGTCACTCTTTCCTTCTCTCCCTCCCTCCCTCCCTTCCTCCCTCCCTCCTTCCTTCCTTCCTTCCTTCCTTCCTTCCTTCCTTCCTTCCTTCCTTCCTTCCTTCCTTCCTTCCTTCCTCTCTCCCTCCTTCCATCCTTTCCCTTCCTTCTTTCCTTCCTTCCTTCCTTCCTTCCTTCCTTCCTTCCTTCCTTCCTTCCTTCCTTCCTTCCTTCCCTCCCTCCCTTCCTCTCTCCCTCCCTTCCATCCTTTCTCCTTCCTTCCTTCCTTCCTTCCTTCCTTCCTTCCTTCCTTCCTTCCTTCCTTCCTTCCTTCCTTCCCTTCCTTCCTTCCTTCCTTCCTTCCTTCCTTCCTCCCTTCCTTCCTTCTTTCCACTGACTGCACACTGAGGCAAATACTTACATTGGGCCAGAACTATACACATTAAATGTATAGTTCTTACATTTTTAAGCTTGCTAGTTTTTCTGACTGCATAACCCTCATTCTTCGTTTGTTTGGGAAGAACAAATATAATTTACTTGGAACTTTACTTTACTCATCTTCCTCCTCCACTTCCCCCCGCCCCTCATTTATCTATAAGAATAATAAAGATTAAGAGAGACCATATTCAGGATCCAAGGTAATTTGAAATAGTCCTTGATGTACAGTGCTTATTAAAAGAGAATCTTGAAGATTCTACCAGTAGAAACTCTGTTTCAGAAAACAAGGCATCAGCTCCTAAATGTCATACAAATTGACTACATAAGAATTTTCTTGGATGTCTAAATAAAGAGATCCCAGCCCCAAGCTGTGATCCTGATTTTTGTTGTTGCTGTTGTTGTTTTTTGAGACAGGGAGTCTTGCTCTGTTGCCCAGGCTGGAGTACAGTGGTACAATCTTGGCTGACCACAACCTCCGCCTCCTGGTTCAAGCAATTCTCTGCTCAGCCTCCCAAGTAGCTGGGACTGCAGGCGTGTGCCACCACACCTAGCTAATTTTTGTATTTTTAGTGGAGACAAGGTTTCACCATGTTGGCCAGGCTGGTCTCGCACTCCTGGCCTCAAGTGATCCACCTGCCTCGTCCTCTCAAAGTGCTGTCAGAGGCATGAGTCACTGCGTCTGGCCTGATTCAGTAGTTCTTAAGGAAGGTAGAGGGACAGGGCAAGGGTTTCATGAAGCTCCTCTCTGGGAATCTACTGGGATAGTGTGACTCACAAGATTTGAACAAAAAAGCTTGGACTAGAATCAGGGTCTGGTGGATCATACTTTGATTTTAAGTTTACCTCATTAGAAAAAAAAAATGGTAATAATAACAACAGAGTTGCTGTGAGGATTTTCAATAAGACCTGGAAGTAATTGCTTGTGATATACACTCAGTGAACTGCAGCTATTCCAATGGAGGCTTCAGTTCCAAAAAAAAAAAAAGCTGGGGTCATAAGCTCTGGCCTGTCTGTCTACTTCAATTGGGAAGGAATTTCTTAAGGTTTCCTTGGAAATAGAGTCACAAGGACCACAGAATTGAGATCCAAATTTTCCTACAGAGAACAACCCCTCTTTGTAGGAGAAAAAGAAAACACAAATGTATGGCAATCTTTTTAGGGGGAGAGGGGGAGTCAAAATCCAAGATAGTTTTCCTGAGAATATTCAAATTAGATTATGGAGATAACAAGATGTGAACCGGAAAAAGAACGAATTGCCTTTATGTATGGGAGGCGAAGTAGTTGGAACCCCACCTTCGTATCTTAGTTACCTCTGTAACCTGGTGACAGATTTCTTCTCAGAGCCTCGGTGTGTTTACTCAAGAACTGGAGAGCCCAGGCTCAGTGCCTCATGCCTGTAATCCCAGCACTTTGAGCGGCTGAGGCGGGCGGATCACTTGAGGTCAGGAGTTCGAGACCAGCCTGGCCAACATGGTGGAAGCCTGACTCTACTAAAAATACAAAAATTAGCCGGACCCAGTGGCATGCGCCTGTAATCCCAGCTATTCGGGAGGCTGAGGCAGGACAATCGCTTGAACCCGGGAGGCGGAGGTTGTAGCGAGCCGAGATCATGCCACTGCACTCCAGCCTGGGTGACAAGAGCGAAGCTCCGTATCGAAAAACAAACAAACAAAAAAACTGGAGAATATATCTGCCTCGGGGGCTGTGGAGAGGATAGAAGGCTGTGTTTAGCACACAGCCTAGTACACAAGCATTCATTAAATGGATGCAAGACCAAGACGTTCATTTCCTTCTGAAACAAGAGAGCAATCATGAGTGATGCAATCTCATCTTTTCCCTCACCAATTTTTATGAGCAATTTCTCTTAAAGGAACATTCTGATGTTACGGATTAACTGTGGTTTAGTTTTTATTCACTCTGTATATATGACACTTTCCCATATGTCAACTCTCCTGGTGTGTTCTACATTGCTTCATTCATTCATTCACCAAATATTTATTAAGCATCTGCTATCTTCCAGGCACTATATTCCCACAGAAGGTAGGAATATGTTGAGCATAAAAACAGAGCCGGCCGGGCTCAGGGGCTCATGCCTGTAATCCCAGCATTTTGGGAGGCTAAAGTAGGAAGAGCCCTTAAATCCAGAAGTTCAAGACTAGCTGAGGCAACACAGTGAGACCCCATCTCTATTTAAAAATCAAAAAGCAAAAACAGAGCTCATGAGGGAGATGCAAATTAAAACCACAATGAGATATCACCTCACACCTGTCAGCATGGCTATTAGTAGAGAGACAAAAGATAACAAGTGTTAGTGAGAATGTGGAGGAAGGGAACCCTTGTACACTGCTTGTGTGAGTGTAAATTAGTACAGCCATTATGGAAAATTGCATGGAGGTTTCTCAAAAAACTAAAAATAAAATTATCATATAATCCAGCAATCCCACTTCTGGGTTACCCACAAAATTTGAAATCAGCATGTTGAAGAGAAGTCTGTATGCCCATGTTCATTGCAGCACTAGTCACAATAGCCAAGATATGGAATTAGCCTAAGGGTCCATCAGTGGATGAATGAATGGATAAAGAAAATGTGGCAGGCCAGGTGCGGTGGCTCACGCCTATAATCCTAGCACTTTCGGAGGCCAAGGTGGGCGGATCGCTTGAGCTCAGGAGTTTGAGACCAGCCTGGGCAACATGGCAAAATCCCGTCTCTACAAAAAATGCAAAAAACTTAGCTCCATGTGGTGGCGCATGCCTGTGGTCCTAGCTACTTGGGGAGCTGAGGTGGGAGGATGACTTGAGCCTAGGAGGTGGAGGTTACAGTGAACTGAGATCGTGCCACTACAGTGGAAAAAAAAAGTGAGACCCTATCTCCAAAAAAAAAAAAAAAAAAAAAAGGAAAGAAAAAGAAAATATGGCATATATGTGATGGAATACTAGTCAGCCTTATAAAAGGAAGAAGTTCTGTCATTTGTGATGATATGGATAGAATTGGAGAACGTTGGCCGGGCGCGGTGGCTCAAGCCTGTAATCCCAGCACTTTGGGAGGCCGAGACGGGCGGATCACAAGGTCAGGAGATTGAGACCAGCCTGGCTAATACGGTGAAACCCCGTCTCTACTAAAAAATACAAAAAACTAGCCGGGTGAGGTGGCGGGCGCCTGTAGTCCCAGCTACTCGGGAGGCTGAGGCAGGAGAATGGCGTAGACCCCGGGAGGCGGAGCTTGCATGAGCTGAGATGCGGCCACTGCACTCCAGCCTGGGGACAGAGCGAGACTCCGTCTCAAAAAAAAAAAAAAAAAAGAATTGGAGAACATTATGCTAAGTGGAATAAGCAAAACACAGAAAGACAAACACCACGTGCTCTCACTTATACATGAAAACTAAAACAACTGTTCTCAGAAGCAGAGAGTAGAACAATGGTGATCAGAGACTAGCGGGTGGGGGGAACAGGGAGGTGATAATCAATGGATTCAAAGCGTCACTTAGGCAGAATAAGTTTGATTTTTTTTTAGATCTATTGCAGAGCGTGGTGACTATCCCTAACAACTGAGTACTGCACATTTCCATCCGTTAAAAGAGTAAATCTCAAATGCTCTCATTCCAAAAAAGAGTCAAATACTGGAAGTGATGGATAAATTAAGTCACTCATTAATAATTTCATATTATATTTAAAAATCATAACATTGTTTTGTACTCAGTAAATATGTACAACTATAATTCGTCTATTAAAAGACCCAGAGCCCACAACTCTCACTTCAACTCTGGACTCCAAAACATTACCTGCCTCTTGGCCGATGCCCTTGGGTGACCCACAGGCATCTCAGAGGTAATATATCCTGACATGAACTTCTGATTTGCCCAGACCTTGCTCCTTCACCCTTTCAGGGTTCATCTGAGGGTAAATTCATCCTCCAGATACTCACCCCAAGTCATTAACTCCACCCTCGACTCATCTTTTCTTATACTTGATAGTCCACGTGTCAGGAAAGGTTGTTCACTCTATATGTCCCCCATAACCAGGATACAAGCAGTCTTGCCACCCTGGCCCAGGCCAAACGAATCTCTTATTCTTTATTTTTCTGAGGAAGAGTCTCACTCTGTCGCCCAGGCTGCAGTGCAGTGGCGCCATCTTGGCTAACTGCAACCTCTGTCTCCTAGGTTCAAGCAATTCTCCTGCCTCAGCCTCTTGAGTAGTTGGAATTACAGGTGTGTGCCACCACGCCCAGCTAATTTTTTTTTTTTTTTTTTTAAGATGGAATCTTGCTCTGTTGCCCAGGCTGGAGCGCAGTGGTGCGATCTTGGATCACTGCAACCTCCACCTCCCAGGTTCAAGCGATTCTCCTGCCTCAGCCTCCCGAGTAGCTGAGATTACAAGAGCGTCACCATGCCTGGCTAATTTTTGTCTTTTTAGTAGAGACGAGGTTTCACCCTATTGGCCAGGCTGGTCTCTAACTCCTGATCTCGTGTTCTGCCCACCTCAACCTCCCAAAGTGCTAGGATTACAGGCATGAGCCACCGCGCCAGGTCTTGTTTTATTTTTAATAGAGATGGGGTTTCACCATGTTGGCCAGGCTGGTCTTGAACTCCTGACCTCAGGTGATCCACTCTCCTCGGCCTCCTAAATTGCTGGGATTAGAGATGTGAGCCACTGGAATCTCTTAATCCGATTATTTGCAAGAGTTTTCTCACCAACTTCTCTGTTCCTACCCTTGCTACTAAAACTCAACTCTTCTCATTAGAGCAGCCAGAAGGACCTTGCTAAGGTGTAAGTGGGATCATGCCACTCCTCAGCTCAAAACCTTAAATGGGCTCTCTGTCTTGCTCAGAGGGAGAGCCAAGGTCTCCACTAGATTAGACCTGGCAGAAGGAACAGTGACTCACTAGGTCCTACAGGCAGGACTGACTGCAAAATGTGCTGGGCCTTGCTTAAACTCTTAAGAATTTCAAGGGAGCAGAGCATTAGATCCAACACAGGACTGAGTGTGGGGTCCATTGTGACTGTCCAGGTGAAACGCCCATGAAGCTGCTCCTCCCTGCAAGATCTCCACGGGGTCTCCTTCCCATACCTCCCTCTGCTATCTCTGACTCCATCTTCTTCCTTTCTTTCTGCTTAACCAGGCGGGCCAGCAGACTGGTCCTCCAAGAGGAAATCAGGCATCTTGCCACCTTTGGGCCTTTGTGCTTGCTAGTCCCTCTGCCTGGAGCTTTTCCAAATTCCCTCCCTCCTCTCATGACTTTGCTCCAATGTCACAGTCTCACAAGGCCATCCCGATCATCCTATTTTAAATTGCAACCCACTGTACACCCCTTCTCACATACACACCTTGCTCTCCTCCCCATTCCCTAATTATTTCTTTTATAGTGCTAGTCATCAAGATATGAGACCTTTTTCTTAAATAATTAGTTATTCTGTCTCTTTCCATAGACTATAAACTCCAGAGGACAGTGATTTTTGTCTTTTTCATTCAATGTTACTTCCAGCGCCTAGGATGGAGTAATTGTCAATACATCTTATTTGAAGAGATGAGTAGGTCAGTAGCAGAGGATGTAACAATTAGACAAACAATCATCCAACAATACACAATTAAACCAGAATTATGTACTTAGAAGGAAGGTAACTGTATTAGTCTGTTTCCATGCTGCTAATAAAGATATACCCAAGTCTGGGTAATTTAAACAGGAAAATGTTTTAATGGACTTACAGTTCCACATGGCTGGGGAGGTCTCACAATCATGGCAGAAGGCAAGGAGCAAGTCACATCTTACATGGATAGCAGCAAGTAAAAAGAGAGCTCATGCAGGAAACTGCTGTTTTTAAAACCATCAGATCTCATGAAACTTATTCACTATCATGAGAACCAAATCATGGGAAAGACCTGCCCTCATGATTCAATTACCTCCCATCACGTTCCTCCCATGACATGTGGGAATTGTGGGTGTTACAATTCAAGATGAGATTTGGGTGGGAACACAGCCAAACCATATCAGTAACCTTGTTCCACAAAAGACACAACCCCAACCAGCAGCCACCTGGGGAGGGGGAAAGGTGTCCAGGCAGAGGGAACAGCTGGACAAAGGGCCTGTGTGCTGAGGAAACAAGGGAACACTTGATGAACTGAGAGAGGCCACAGTAGCAGGAATGCACAGAGAAAAAACAAAGTTGGAAAAGATGAGTGTGGGCACCTGGCTGAGGTTTGAGCCAGCAGACCCTTGCAAGCCATGCTGAGGATGCCGCCCTTCATCCTTGGGATGATTAGAAGTGACAGGAGGGCTGCAGACAGAAAGGGCATATAAGAGAAAAGAAAAGATAATTCTAGGTTCAATGTAGAGAACAGATGGGGGTGGCCTCAGGGAGACTGGAGAGAAAGTTATTTGCAGACTGCTGGGTGACAGTTGCTTGGATGGCAGAGGGGGCAGAAAAGATAGAGAAAACCAGGCTGTTGAAGCTTTTATTTAGGTGGTAAAAAACACAGAATTGGCTCATTCCTGTAATCCCAGCACTTCGGGAGGCTGAGGCGGGTGGATCACCTGAGGTCAGAAGTTTGAGACCAGCCTGGCCAACATGGCAAAACCCTGACTCTACTAAAAATACAAAAATTAGCTGGGCATGGTGACACGTGCCCGTCATCCCAGCTACTTGGGGGGCTGAGGCAGCATAATTGCTTGAACCTAGGAGGTGGAGATTGCAGTGAGCCAAGAATGTGCCATTGCACGCCAGCCTGGGTGACAGAGCGAGACTCCATCTCAAAAAAAAAAAAAAAAAGAGAAAAGCCTGTTGCAAAGTGATGTCCTCAGGGGCTTCAGTTAAGGCAAGGAGGTGGGAAGGATCCTCCAAAAACAAGGTTGAGGGTAAAAAGGAGTTTGCACGTGATGAGGCAGCAGTTTTAGAGGGCGATGTGGCAGCACTCAGGAGGTCAGCAGAGAACTCAGCTGAATCTGGGGCAAGGAACCATATGATACCTTGTGGATTTGCTGGTATTGCAGCATGAAGTATTTGTTCATGTCAGTTTACTCCGGATGTTTGGTGATGGGAGATAAGGGACACAGAGATTCGATTTCCGCAGTCCCTTGGGGGATGGTGAGCCCTTGGCCTAATGGCTAAAGGTTTTGAATCACAAGACCCAGGGAGAGGTCCTTCTAAGCTTCTGGGTAGGGAAGTGCATTCCACCCCCGCACAGCTCTGGGTCATAACTTCTTGGAGGTTGATGCTATCTTCATGAGCGCAAAGGAGGAAGCCCTGAATTTTCTCTAAGTTGTCCCCTACTTTGTGTCAATCCACCCAGTAGGCTGCCCTCAAACCAAGCACGAGTGGGCAGGTGTACTTTACACTCGGGTTGGCACACATTGTTCTGTCACCTCAAATCTCTTTGAAGAATTCCGTGGCTTTATGCTTCTTGACCCTCCCTCTCTCATGACTAGAAGATGCTAGCAGACCCCTGGCTTGAAGCCTGGCCCTGAGACTCTGGGGCAAGTTATATAACCTCTTTGTGCTTTATCTTCCTTATCTGTAAACTGGGAGTAATAATCTGGCTCAACTCACAGCATTGTCACCAGGATCAAATGACGTCATTGGTCTAAAGCACAGTATCTAAAACCTAGTAAGAGATCAAAGAAAAAGTGCAGCCCCATCTCTTCTCACTTCCTGGTTTGTTCCCTTGATTCCAATGGTACGGGACACTTTCCAGCCCATCGTCCAATTCTCCCTGCTATGCTTTTGAACATGCCTGGAATTCTTTTCCTTCATGAGTCTCCTCTGCCTTCTCCACTTCACTATGGCTCACTGTGTGTCTATAAGTTTCTACTTGTTCTACCCATTCCCGACTCGGGAGTGCTGACACGTAACTACTCTGGTGCTCCTCTGTCGCTCACTCCAGTTTCTTCCTAGCAACCATCAACTTACCAACATCGACTCATGAGCACGAGGGTCTCCTCACTAGGCTGTGCCTGACCTGTGGGCAGGGACCCTCCTCATTCTCTTATGCCCAGTACCTTGAACATTGCCTCATGCTCAGAGTTTCAAAATATCTGTTGAGATGTAAATACTTAAGTAACAGGACTGTCTTTTCTCTTCAGATCTATTTGTCTTTTACAAGGAGACAAAAACTTTAAGTAAAAATGACCTTTGGCCAGGCTAGGTGGCTCATGCTTATAATCCCAGCACTTTGGGAGACTGAGGCAGGAGGATTGCTTGAGTTCGGGAAATTTGAGATCAGCCTGGGTGAGACCCCCATCTCCTCAAAAAACTAAAAAATTAGCCAGGCTTAGTGTCACATACCTGTAGTCCCAGCTCCTCAGGAGGCTGAGGCAGGAGAATCAATTGAGCCCAGGAGGTCAAGGCTACAGTGAGTCGTGATCGTGCCATTGTACTTCAGCCTTGGCGACAGTGTAAGATCTTGTCTCGGAAAAAGAAAAGACACTCAATTGTCCAATTTCAGGCAACGGTTGGGCAGAGGAGAAAGTATTTATCTGGGGAAGAATAGGGTGATTTGCTGAGAAGGGAGAGTTATATTGGTGGGAGTCACCCTAGAATCACTGAAATTGCATTATTACTTATGAACGCTTCTGACTCCTCTCTTAATAAGGCCAATTCTGTATTTGGTAGCAACACAATTTGTTATTTTATGTGAATATGTTTTAAAAATAAAACAATCATATTTTATAAACTTATGCAGATTATTTTCTTTGTATCATAAATTATACTATTGAGCATGCTTATGTAAAATAATGGGATTCTTTCTTTTTAGTAATTAAAAATTGTTATTCTTCATTTACACAACACATACAAAAAGATGCTACAAGAACGTTGTACTTTTTAAAAGACATTTCCAGTGAGACTGGCTTCATTTAAACTGGGAGTATGATTTTAGGGAGACATTCTGGGCAGTTGGGCTATCTACCTAGCTTGATTTGTACTTTCTTATAAACTTGGTCTTCCAGGAAACATTTGCATCTGGCAGGGGTCTGTAATTCTCAGTGGGCTAGATTTGGTCTTGGTTGATTTTTTTGAGGCCACCATCTTGTTGGTTGGTTATTTATACCTGCCCAACCATCTCACTGCCCAACCAGTGAGTTCAGGTGCACTCACTCAAAGTCCTTCTGACATTAGAATCACAATTCTTCCTGTAGATTTCCCCCATCATCTGATTCTCTAAAGCAGGCACAAATTCATACTTAGGAGAGACTTCACACCACCTGTAAGCCTCTCTCAAATGCAAGAGGAGGCCACAAAGTATTGCTGTTGAATCAGACACAGCTTTGTTGTGTTGAGTCTAAAGATACTTTTAACTTGAATTTTGCTTTTTTGTTTTGTTTTGTTTTGTTTTGAGACAGAACTTCCCTCTGTTGCCCAGGCTGGAATACAGTGGTGCAATCTCGGCTCACTGCAGCCTCCACCTCCCGGGTTCAAGCGATTCTCCTGTCTCGGCTTCCTGAGTAGCTGGGACTAAAGGCACGTGGCACCACGCATGGCTAATTTTTGTATTTTCATAGAGACAGGATTTCACCTGTTGGTCAGACTGGTCTTGAACTCCTGACCTCAGGTGATCCACTTGCACTGGCCTCCCAAAGTGCTGGGATTACAGGTGTGAGCCACCGCACCTGACCTCCTTTTTTGTCTTAGATAATGACTCCATGTTGTTCCTTGAGATGGTTTTGGGTTTACGGGAAGAGTTAAAAGAGAGTCTTGTGTGGTCTTTGAGGACTCAGGAAGATCAGGGTCCTGGGGCAATAGTTTCTTGACAGGATAGATGCTGAAAACCAGCAGGGCCCAGAAAGGAGCATACCCCCAGGGAACCAGCAACGCAGAAACTGGTAACCCATGTGAGCACCCTGTCAACAGGCAAGGTCAGAAATCAGAGATCTTTATGATTTGTGAGGCAGAACAGCCAACTACATGTGCATTTGATGTAAATACTCAGTACATTCAACTTTTCCCCAGTGTAGCTCTGCCTTCAGGCTTCTCCCCAGTCCTCCAGGGCTTCTCTTGAACATGTGGGCTGCCCACTGCTGCCTGCACCATTCCTCATTCCAGCTGTGTTTGTCCTAACAGGTTTGCCAAGTATAAAATAATTTTTGTCTGGGCACGTGGCTCACGCCTGTAATCCCAGTTCTTTGGGAGGCTGAGACGGACAGATCACCTGACATCACGAGTTCGAGACCAGCGTGGTCAACAAGGCGAAATCCCGTCTCTATTAAAAATACAAAATTAGCTGTTTGTGGTGGCACGCACCTGTAATCCCGGCTACTCAGGAGGCTGAGGCAGGAGAATCGCTTGAACCCAGGAGGCGGAGGTTGTAGTGAGGCGAGATTGCACCACTGCACTCTAGCCTGGGCAACAGAGCAAGAGACTCTGTCTAAAAAAAAAAAAAAAAAAAAAAAAAAAAATTTCATCTTTTTGAGATGAGAGGGCTGCTGGAGGGTAGAGATAGGGATTAGTGGCTTAGTATACTTACCTTCATTTAATAACTATATTTAAAGGGAACTAATGAGAACTATGATGGAGAGTTTTCTGCAATAGAAGTAAATGTAATTTTCAAAAGTTCTTCATCATTACTGAGTACACTGAAGAGGCAAATGGACTGGCGTATAGCTTAGAGTATTCACTTAATATGTATACAAATCACCTGCAGCTCTTGTTAAATTGCAGCTTTTGTAGGTTTGGATTAAGCTTTGCTTCTAAAAAAGCTCCCAAGGGACATTCATGCTGCTGGTCCTTGATCCATACATTAAGTAGCAAGGTTTTAGGGGACTTCAAATTATTATTATTATTCTATGTAATTGGAAGTTATTTGTTTCTTAAAATATATGTCATAGGTATGTATCTAATTTCTTCCAGCCTGGTAATTAAAAATTATTTCTAGGGCTGGGCGTGGTGGCTCACGCTTGTAATCCCAGCACTTTGAGAGGCCGAGGCAGGTGGATCACTACAGCCAGGAGTTCAAGACCAGCCTGGCCAACACAGTGAAACATAGTTTCTACCAAAAAATACAAAAGTAAGCTGGGTGTGGTGATGCACGCCTGTAGCTCCAGCTAGTCAGGAGGCTGAGGCAGGAGAATCACTTGAACCTGGGATCTGGAGGTTGCAGTGAGCCGAGATCATGCCACTGCACTCCAGCCTGGGCGACAGAGTGAGATCCTGTCTCAAAAAAAAAAACAAAAAAAACAAAAAAACACAAATATATATTTCTAGGCTTTATACTTTGCTGTGTATATTTGAATAATGGTAGGCTTAAGTGGTGAAATGTTGAATGGATATTACTTGGCCTCCAAAAATAAAGCTAAATGACAGCTTTTGTATCTTTAGGTGCTTTTAGAGTTGTTTTCTTTTTCCCAAAGAATGGTTGATAATTCCCTCTGTCTCCCTCTATTCACATAGGACTGAGATAGAAATAGGTTTAAATTAAGGCTGCACAACTTTGATTTGCTCATAAGGAAGAACTTACAGAATGCTGGGGTATGTGCGAATCTTCATCACTTTGAAAAGAGTTATCTTTTCAAAGAGAAGAAATTCTAATGTAATCCCTGCCCTTGAAGAATAACCTAGATTCAGAGCAGAACCCACTGATTTAGACATAGAACGTTGGATCACTGGACCTTACAAGGATATGGCTCCATGTAAGAATGGGAAGATGGCACTGTCATTGTCCATTGCATAGACAGCCCCTGCCCAGTTCTCATCCTGTGAATCCTGCTCTATCTGCCTCTGGGAACACTTTGTTTTCACATAAAGATTCATCTTTGCCCCCAGGATAGAGGACCATTCTTGATCTCAGAGAGTTTGAGGACCTAGGAAGCCCTAGCTCAACACTGAAGTTAATAATGGCATGGTGGGCTGGGTACGGTGGCTCACGCCTGTAATCCCAGCACTTTGGGAGATTGAGGTGGGCAGTTTGCTTGAGCTCAAAGTTTGAGACCGGCCTGGCCAACATGGCAAAACCCCATCTCTACAAAAAATACACTAGACATGGTGGTGTATGCCTGTAGTACCAGTTACTCAGGGGGCTGAGGCAGGATAATCTCTTGAACCTTGGAGGCCAACAAACTCGGGTAATTTTTGTATTTTTAGTAGAGATGGGGTTTTGCCATGTTGGTCAGGCTGGTCTTGAACTCCTGACGTGAAGTTATCCTCCTGCCTCGGCCTCCCAAAGTGTTGTGATTACAGGCATGAGCCACTGTGCCTGGCCTATGCTGCTGTTTTCTAATGTCCTTTCTATGGATTTATGGCTATACATAAACATGTCTCAGTTTAAATCTGACTTAAAACCTTTCTTGGGCCGGGTGTGGTGGCTCATGCCTGTAATTCCAGCACTTAGGGAGGCCCAGGCGAGTGGATCACCTGAGGTCAGGAGTTCGAGGCTAGCCTGGCCAACATGGCGAAACCCTGTCTCTACTAAAAATACAAAAATTAGCTGGGCATAGTGGCAGGTGCCTGTAATCCCAGCTACGCAGGAGGCTGAGGCAGGAGAATTGCTTGAACTGGGAGGTAGAGGTTGCAGTGAGCTGAGATTGCACCATTGCACGCCAGCCTGGGCGACAAGAGCAAAACTCCATCTCAAAAAACAAACAAACAAACAAAACACCAAAACAAAAACAAAACCCTTTCTTGTTCTTGACTGGGTAGCCATTTTATTGAAAAGTAATTTTTCTCTTCCCTGATTTACTTCAAGGGGGAAAGCCATGAGTTCTGGGCATAAATGTGCCCAGTATGCACTCAGCAAGCAGCTGAGAATGTGAGTGTGATGCCTTCTGACTTAATAATCCTTTGACGTTTCCATACTAATGCCTAACTCACTTCTGCATTCATATCTGTGTTCAAGATGGCTTATGCTTCCAGAATAAGATGCTACCAAATCACTGTCTTGAGGAATGCTTTTGGTCTTCATACATTACATTCATTATTCTCAAAGGCAAAAGTCATAATTCAGAAAAAACGGCTACTGTTTGTGTTGGAAATATGGGCTGAAGTTCTGTGCCTTGTTTGTCTAGTTAATCAGACCTCTGAGAGGGTAACATTCCTAGGGAAGTACTAATATGGTTTGGGAGGGGCTATTATCGGTAGATAATGGATTCAGATAAGGGCATGGCTGATACGTCCACATTTATTAGAGATAGAAAGTGGAAAGAGAAATTGGTTGGAGACGTTGCTGATTCAGACACACACACTTTAGATTAAGTTCATATGAGGACAAACAAATGACAATGAGTGGAAAGCATATGTACATTTGCATGTGCATGGATGTGCATGTAAGTATTAATAGGTAGAAAGCAAATGAACATACTGGAGATGTAGACAATTAACATGAGACGGCAGCAATCCTATCAAAGAACTGATAGTGCAGGGCAGGAAGATATTCACAGCTGCTGTCACTCTCTTCCCTTCCTTTCTGAGGGCCCAGTCTAAGAAGTCTAAGAAGTGCCACCTCTTAGAAGTCAGTCGTGACTCTGCCTTCATCCCTAGATTGCCTCTATCGCTAGCTCTGATTCACCCTCACACTCCCTCACTAGGGGTGGGGTGTGGAGATTTCAGGTGCCTGCTGGAGCCAGGTAGGGCAGTCTAAGAAGTATTGCCATGCTAAGGGGAGTTTGGACAAGAACGAGTTTACATTTTTTCCATTAAAAAAAAGAGTAGAAGAAAGAATGGAAATAGGATTGAATCTTCTAAGTTGTTTTTATTACAAATTCGCCTAGCCCTTAAAGAAAATGTATTTGTTATCTTGAATTATTCATAAACTGGGGAAGCATCTTTCATAAGTAGATATTTGGAGTTAAAATTGTAAACACTTATGAACTGAAGCATTTTGGTAGCCATAGCCATGCACATTTCCAATAGTAAAAATTTGCTTTTTAGGCCGGGTGTGGTGGCTCATGCCTGTAATCCTAGTACTCTGGGAGGCCGAGGCTGGTCAATCACTTGAGATCAGGAGTTTGAGACTAGCCTGGCCAACATGGTGAAACCCAATCTTTACCAAAAATACCAAAATTAGCTGGGCGTGGTGGCACATGGCAGTAATCCCAGCTACTTGGGAGGCTGAGGCAGAAGAATTGCTAGAGCCTGGGAGGAGGAGGTTGCAGTGAGCTGAGATCACACCACTGTGCTCCAGCCTGGGTGACAAGAGCGAAATTCTATCTCAAAAAAAGCTTTTTGTTTTCAAAAATACAAAATATATATATATATTTTTTTATGACCAGTGCTACAGGGTAAGTATAGTTTTTGAAGACCAAAGAGCACCCTTCATGGATACACTGGGTACCATGTAGTTTCCTTCTTATCTGGGAATGGAGGTTGGGGATGGAGACTAGGTTGATGGAAACTCATGAGATGTGAACCCAGGAACAAGTCAAAGAAAACAAGGTGCAACAAGCAAAGAAAATCCCTGCCATGGAGCCTAGGTGCTGCTCTCCAGGAGTTCCCAGACCTTCCTTAGACAAATGCCTGTCAGTAAGGGAGTGGTTGAGAAAGACAGTGAGCTGATCGCACGGTAGTGGTTGTCATGGAGAGAGGAGACAGGACGGAGTCTGAGTCCATCAAGCACAGGCGAGAGGTGCCACAGGTCTCAGGAACTCTTGAAAACATCCTTGCGCGGAGGTGCACAGTAAAATATCTGACATGCATAAAAATGACCAAATCACAAAGAGAAGCTTAAATTATGCTCAAGGTCATTCACAGGTCAATGTCTTTTCATTTCACCCACCAGACACTCATTGTTCTCCTTGGTCATGCTGCTATGAGTGCCTTCTTCCTCTCCCTTTGATCATCCTTGAGTTCCCAGATACCGGGGCAAAGCCCCGAGCGGTCTTTGACATTAAGCAGAACCTTCTGGTGCTGCCTCAAATGGTAACATCACGGTGCTATGCACAGTGTATACATGCACAGAACCCTCAGCCATGACTCTGCCTTCATCCCCAGATCGCCTCCATCGCTAGCTCTGATTCGCCCTCACACTCCCTCACTAGGGGTGGGGTGTGGAGATTTCCAGTGCCTGCCGGAGCTAGGTAGGGCTGTGTGGGGACTGGGGCAAAGTGCTCTGGGCCAGCTGCGGCTCCCTTCCCATTCTGCCTGTTGTAAGTGAATGCAGGACTGTAGTCTCCAGACCTTCTACCTAAAAGAAGTCCCCAATTTGAATTTTTATGTGAAATTTCTAATTTTTTTTTTGAGACGTCGCCCAGGCTGGAGTGCGATGATACGATCTTGGTTCACTGCAACCTCCACCTCCCCGGTTCAAGCAATTCTCCTGTCTCAGGCTCCTGAGTAGCTGGAATAACAGGCACCCACCACCATGCCTGGCTGATTTTTTGGATTTTTAGTAGAGGGGGAGTTTCATCATGTTGGCCAGGATGGTCTTGAACTCCTGACCTCAAGGGATCTACCTGGCTCCACCTTCCAAAGTGGTGGGATTACAGGCATGAGCCACCGCCCCAGGCCTGAAACTTATACATTTTTATATGTATGTTAATGTAATACTTAAAAATATGTGGGTCAAATGTGACACTCTGTAGGACCAATCTAGCCCATAGGTTTGAGTCTGCCATATCAGCCTTATCTATCTTTAAAATTCATCCCATCTCTGAGTCTCTCCCATGCCTGAACTGTGTCCAATCAAGTATGTATTAAGGACAAAGACGTGTATTAAGACATAACTTCAAGCTCAATTACAATAATAGTATTATATAATCACATATCATATATAATAGAACAGTAATATAATCTATAATGTGACAATATACCATAATAATAGAACCCTGGACAGCAATGTATTTCTCAAAAGGATTATATAGTCTTCAGTTATAAAGGACATATTAGGGGAAAGAAAGTTTATACATAATTTATTTTTAAAAAGTTGAATTCATAATGAACAAAATAAAGCTCTAGTTAGTATTCTTCAGGGGTTGGAAATCTCTTTAAACTGTTCAGATGTAGCTGGGGGCACATTTAGGATGGAAGAAAGAGAATTCTGTTCAAGTAAAATATAACTACTATCGTGTGCACAGCAAACATGCATTTTAATCAAACCATGGAAATAGGAAAGTCAGAACGGATTCTATTAATCATGAGGATTATATTAATCACGAGAATTTTATAGGCAATTTTGTTTGGTCTATCAAGTTTCTTTTTCAAAGAGTTATTTATTTATTTTTAAAAATTGTATATATTTATGATGTACAACATGATTTAATACATCAACAGTTTCTATTGGTAAAAATGAATGTATCAGTCTCATAGGAAGTCCTTTGTGAAGTTCCTGGCTCCAAAAAACCCTGGAAGAGTCCCATAGTCATCCTGGCTACTAATAACTTCCTTTTATCCCCTTTGATGTATACCTCAAGAACCCCAAATTTACCCTTGGGTAGCCTCAAATTCTTAGGTTGAGATTGTTTTGGGATCCTTTAACAGCTTTGAGTGGGCATTGTGGCATGAGCTTTATGCCAATCTAGTCTAACTGTACAGACTGGGGGAGGGTGGAGGAACTCAAAATACCTTATTCCTAGATGTCAACCCCAGGCTACCCTGATGACTGTCCCCACCTTGAGTCACTGCATGGCATCTGGGTGTGCCATCCCAGGAGGCCCTTGCTCACTGCTGTCACACTCTCTTGACTTGTCCTTGGATCCCTCTCAGCTTTGGGTCATCACTTCTTCACCAGCCTTGCAACTCTGGGTATTTCAAATGATTCACCATAGGCCTGAGACAAATTTGCCATGCTCTTAGCGGAGCAGCCAGTTGTCAGCTTGAGCCACAGGCTTGAGGTCGCCATTGGTACTGCCATTTAAAAACTGAGATCCACACTTCTGCTCTGGCCCCACGGTTTCTGCGTAGACTTGTGTACACTTGCTCTTCTTCTCTGCTGCATCTCAAAACCCTGAATTGTTTGTCTGTAGTGGGGCTGAGAAGTCCTCTTATCATTATCCTACGGCACCTACCTGGAGTAAATTACTCCACGTAGAAGTTCTATGTGGAAGGCCTCTCATTCAGGAGACAGAGTCCAGACTTGCAGAGAGCTGCTCCAAAAGCAATACTGAGTGATTTTCACAGCCTTGTAGCTTGGCTGGGTGGGAGGGTGGAGCAGAGGAGCTACTGCGGATTCTAGTTCAGCTTACAGGAGGCAAGCCTCCTGTTCTCCCCTGGGAACTTTGGGTGAATACTGTGCAGGCTGTTATGCATCATGCTTATTTTACACTTAACAGTGTATCTTGGAGATCGTGCCATATGAGGGCACGTCAAACTGTCTCATATTTTTAGAGACTATGTATTATAATTTATTTAGCCATTTCCTTATTGAGAAATGTTCAAACTTTTGATCACAGACACTGCTACATCAAATGTCCCTGCACACAGGCTATTTCACCCGTGTGCCAATAAATCTTTTTCAGAAACTTTCAACTGACACAATTAAGTAAAACGAAGAAAGAAAGATGCTGTAGTATTCGTAGCAGAAAGGCCACGGGACCAGGAATCAGAAGACCTGGGTTCAAGTCTCAGCTCTACTAATTTGTGAGATTTGGACAAAACAACTTGTCTGCAGCTCAATTTCCTCATAAGTAAAATGGAAATCAAATCTCTTGCTTTGCTTTACTTATGAGGGTTTTATCACTGTTAGATCTCCAAACACCCCTCCCTCGCTCCCTCCTCTCCTCTTTCGCTTCCTTCCTCCCTCCTTTCTTTCTCACCCAGTGTTCTTTCTACTATTCCACAACTTTAGGAAAATTTAATTTTTTATCTTCCAGAAACTACTCAGTAGCATACCCCAAAGGAGCTCTCCTCCCTTTCTGGGGTCTCCGGTGTGGGATGGGCCCATGTGCTCTCTCTGTAGCTCTTATCCATTTTCAGTAGGCCCAGAGGGACTAGACTACCTTGAGACGGGTCTAATATGCTCACCTGAGAATGGCTGAAGGGGTGAGTTGGTGTCTGAAAACATTTCAGCAGGCAGCATTCTTTGCTCCAGAAATTTTAGCAGATCCTCTCGCACTTGAAAGAAATGTGATTATTTCAAAGGCAATTGTTGGAATTCCAATGAAGAACTTTCATACCATTGAAAAACTAATATAGGACATAATGACTCTGAGTTTGCATGTCATGGGGACAGGACTCGGGAAAGACTTTCACTATTTCTAAATTGGGGTGGCCCAAATCTCCCTGGTCCTCTCCATTTCACTTACACTGGGTGGGAAAGAGTGACTTCAACTAAGGATTTGAAAGGAATGAAGCCTCCTTCGTGCAAAACTGTCCGTCGGGAGGTCATTACGTGTCTTTTTTCTTTTTTTGAGACGGAATCTTGCTCGGTCACCCAGGCTGGAGTGGTGGTGCAATCTTGGCTCACTGCAACCTTCGCCTCCCAGGTTCAAGCAATTTTCCTGCCTCAGCCTCCAGAGTAGCTGGGACTACATGTGTGCACCACCACACCTGGCTAATTTTTATATTTTTAGTAGAGACGGGGTTTTACCATGTTGGCCAGGCTGGTTTCAAATTCCTGACCTCAAGTGATCTGCCTCTGTCGGCCTCCCAAAGTGCTGGGATTACAGGCGTGAGCCACCACATCCTGCCTGGTAATTACCTTTCGTAGTAGAGCCCTCATCCCACTTCATTTATTTCATGATTAACTCCTTAAAGATTTGACTTAACAATGACAAAACAGTTTTATAAATTATTATGGAACTAGGTACTTTACTAGCCAGTACAGTTATATAAATGGATAAGATGTACAATAGTTCCCCTTAATCAACAGGGGATATATTCCAAGACCCCAGTGGGTGCCTGAAACCATGGATAGTACCAAACCCTATGTATACTATGTTTTTTCAATCTGATAACTGAGCTGGCTAAGTGAGAAACCAGTGGGTAGCATAGACAGCTTGAAAACATAGGACAAAGGGATGAGTCATGTCCCTGTTGGGACAGAGTGGAATGGCGTGAGATTTTACATTACTCAGAACGGTGTGTGTGAAAATTCCAGCATAAAGATAGAAACATAACTGGAATTTTCACGCATACCATTCTGAGTGTAATTTTGTTCCACTGCGTGGAAGTTTGTTTCACACACACCATTCTCAGTGGAATTATTATTTATGTCTGGAATTTTCCATGTAATATTTTTGGATTGTTGTTGACTGTGAGTAACAAGTAGCAGAAAGTAAAAATATGGATAAGGGGGTACTACCGTAGTTTCTTCCTGGAAACAACTTGTTGTTCAGTGGAGAAGAAAGACAGACTTGTTTTTTTTCCCAGAACAAATCCACTCAATACTCACAATACATTAAAATACTCCTGGTAGTCTGGGCAATACTGGTAACTACTTGTTCCTAGAGTTTTCAAGTTCCAGAAAGGGGAATATATCAAACCTCGTTACTTAGCAGCTAACATGAATCGTGCAACTGATCATTTCCATATTCATTCAGCATCAGACTATGAATTACTAGGCACCAGAGATACAAATCCTTGCCCTTAAACACCTTCTAATGGCAAGCTGGAAATTGTAGCATCACAGACTTGTGTGAAAGACTGCATGCTTGTCTGTATGATACAGTGTCCTGTGTCAAGTTCAACAAGGCTGCAAGGTTAGGAAATATTTTCTTGTAAAGAAATGTTGCTTATAATGGTATTTGTTTTGTTTAAAGTTTGACCTAAGCTGTGACGATAACTCAGTTGGGTCACTCAGCTTTGAGATAACGAAGATCTCTTGTTGCCGTGTTTATCTTTTACCATTCAGGAAAATTTTCTAAAAGGTTTCATCTGTCTGGAAAATGATACATTGAGAAGGTAGAGCTATACAGTGAGTAAAAACAGAGTTTGAATTAGTTTTTGACAAGTGGAGGAGCCCTAATTATACATACATGAATAAGGATCTTGTTTATTATAAAGAGGAATGTTTTGTTTGTTTAAGGAAGACAACATGTCTTTCTTAAAACTGCCACTTCAGCGAGAGTATTAGATTGGCATTTGGTAGGAACAAGAAGTAGCAGAGTTAATTCAGTTGTCACAATTCTCTCTCACCAACATAATTAATATTGTAATAAATGAAAGACCCCTTCGTAGAATTTTTAAAAAAGGTATGGTTAACGGTAGAAACCTAACATCAACATCAACCTTAGTTGTGACTAAGTAGTGACTCATAACCATTTTGACTCAATTGACAGTAATAACATAAATAAATACAGGCTACATTTTGCAACCTTTGTTGAGGTACACAGTATCAGGAAAAATAACCTCCATGTAATGAGGAAGTAGAATGAAGCCTGGGGTTTGTGCTCTTGGAAGTCACAAAAGAAGTCACAGCAAGATTAGGAATATCTCAAGATCTCCTAAACTCCATCTCAGTGCATCCCCCACATCCACATACTTCGTATGATTTGAGCAGCTATTTGGCTCTAGATAGAAATGGAATTTTTATTGTCACAATTCATTTAAATGGTGTTGACTTTGGGTGGCGAACAAGCTGGGATCAGACCAGCTTGATAGTGCTTCAGGCAATGATGTCAGCAGTTGCGTGTTAAACAAATAAATTAGAGATTCCTTTAATGCCAAGTTATGCAATCAGAAAGACAACAATCTCCTTCCATTTGCTTTTTACAACGTTTGTGTAATTTCAGGGCAAAACCCAGAGCAAGTCCACTGGCAAACCTGGGGAGCGGGGACTAGTGATTATTTTCTAACATGGCAGATAAATGAGACAAATGCTCCGACCTACCACCTACCGTAAGTCCCTGAGCCTGGCAGTGGAATGCTCCCCTGAGACCAGGGCCGCCACCCACAGACCACACTCCTGGTGCGCCTGACTTCCCAGCTGTTCAGGGCTGTTTCCTGGGCAGGCTGCAGTTGGCCCTGGCCTGTCTCTGGAGTGCCGGGCGGCCTCGCCTGCAGGCCCCATGAAAGCACACAGCCAACTGGCTTAGGTAGGGCTGCCTCACTCCCTGGCAAGGGAACCCAGCTGGAGCTCGAGGAGATGCTGGTCCCCAGGAAGATGTCCATCAGTCTCCGGGAGAGCTGGCTCACAGCCCGCTGCCTCCTGCCCAGACTGGATGTCCAGACCCCAGGGACTGCGGCTCCAGCCCAATTCTATGAGTGCCTCCCTAGCCAGATGGGGGAAAGGGTCAGGCAGGAGGATGAGAAGGCCTGGGATACATCTCAGATGCAGCACAAAAACGTGTTGAAAACCCGCCAGCGGAAGATGAACCACCACACGCACCGGAAGCGGGGAGGCCGCTGTTCCTGCGGCAGAAGGTCCGGGCAGGACCCCTGAAACGGAAGCCGATCAAGCTCAAGAGAGACCCGAGGCGCATCTGGGAGAAGGCGGGTCTGAAGGAAACCCCTGGAGGCTGGCAGACCCCAAGATCTACCTGAGGGGCAGGTGAGTCTGGTGCCTCCCTTCCTGCCCCGTTGCTGCTGGTGATCCATGGTAATAAGTGCTCAGAGGACTCAGCTGTTAAAAAAAGAAAAAAAAAAAAAAAAAAAAAAAAGAGAGACAAACGCTGAGAAAAACTTCCAGCCTATTTCGTCAACCACCAGGAAGTGTGTGAGGTGAACAGTTGGTTGTAGGGCGAAGGCTGTACGAATCTTCATTCAAGGGACCAGTCCCCACTGACACCTGCCTCCAGATTGCAACAATTCTCTATGAAGTGTGCATTCACATGTATGCTATTTAGCGCTGTGTTAACTGTTATTGTTGGTAATAACAACTATCGTCTATTGAGGGGCTCTTTTTTTTAACTTTTATTTTAGGTTTGGGGGTACAAGTGATATTCCATAGGTAAACAGGTGTCACAGGGTTTGTTGTACAGATTATTTCATCACCCAGGTATTAAGCCCAGTACCCAGTAGTTATCTTTTCTGCTGCTCTCGCTCCTCCCACCCTTCACACTCAAGTAGACCCCAGGGTCTGTCGTTTCCTTCTTTGTGTTCGTAAGTTCTTATCATTTAGCTCCCACTTATAAGTGAGAACATGCGGTATTTGGTTTTCTGTTGCTGCATTAGTTTGCTAAGGATAATGGCCTCCAGCTCCATCCATGTTTCCACAAAAGACATGATCTCATTTTTTTTTAATGGCTGCATAGTATTCCACGGTGTACATGTACCACATTTTCTTTATCCAGTCTATCCTTGATGGGCATTTAGGTTGATTCCATGTCTTTGCTATTGTGAATAGTCCTGCAATGAACATTCGCATGCATGTGTCTTTATAGTAGAGTGATTTGTATTCCTCTGGGTATGTACCCAGTAATGGGATTCCTGGGTCGAATGACAGTTCTGCTTTTGGCTCTTTGAGGAATCGTCATACTGCTTATGTACCAGGCACTCATTTAGGGGCTTGAATATATTTGATTCTTCACCACTGTGGGCTCATCTAAAACATCTTTTAAAATTTCAAAGATGACTTATAAACAGATCCAGAAATGGATTAAGGAGGGGGAGCAAAAAGAATAAACTTGAAAACAGGTACTCAGATAAATAGCTGTACATGACTTTTCATAGGAGCATTGAAAACAGGTACCCAGATAAATACCTGTACATGACTTTTCACAGGAGCATTATTCACAATAGCCAAAACGTGAAAACAGTCTAATGTTCATCAATGGATGAATTGATAAGCAAACTTTGGTATATCTGTGCAACTGAATATTATTTAGTAGTAAATAAAAGAAGTACTGATACATGCTACAACATGGGTGAACTTGGAAAACATCATTCTGAGTGAAAAAAATGCAACACAAAAGGTCTCATATTGCATGCTTTTCTTTATTGCCAGTGGGTACTTGGTTTTCTTTTGGGGCAATGAAAATATTTTAGAACTAGAGAGGGGGGTAGTTGAATGACATTGTGAATTTACCAAATGCCACTGAATTGCACACTTTAAAACTAATTGTATGTTATATGAATTTTACCTAAATAATAGTAACAGGCCGGGCGTGGTGGCTTATGCCTGTAATCCCAGCACTTTAGGAGGCCGAGGCAGGTGAGTCATGAGGTCAGGAGTTAGAGACCAGCCTGGCCAACATGGTGAAACTTTTAGTCTCTACTAAAAATACAAAAAATTAGCTGGGCGTAGTGGTCAGCACCTGTAATCCCAGCTACTCGAAAGGCTGAGGCAGGAGAATCGCTTGAACCCAGGAGGTGGAGGTTGCAGAGAGCTGAGATCGTGCCACTGCACTCCAGCCTGGATGACAGAGTGAGACTCCATCTCAAACAAACAAACAAACAAAAAACAAAACAAAAAGAAAGAACAAACCTAGAATAAAAGTCTCTCTCTCTCTCTCTTTCTGTCTCTGTCTCTCTTTCTCTCTTTCTTTCTTTTCTTGACAGGGTCTCACTCTGTCCTCCAGGCTAGAGTGTAGTGGTGCAATCTGGCCTCACTGTAGTCTCAGCCTTCTGGGCGCAAGTGATCCTCCCACAACAGCCTCTCTAGTAGCTGGCACTACAGGCTAATTTTTGGTTGGTTGTTTTGTAGAGACAGGGTTTTGCTATGTTGCCTAGGCTGGTCTGAAACTCCTGGGCTCAAGTGATCCTCCCACTTTGGCTTCCAAAACTGCTGGGATTACAGACATGAGCCACTGCACCTAACCCAGAAATTTTATTATTTTTATTCGCTGCTGTGCCTTAAACAATGCCCTACACAGGGCGAGGGTGCGGTGCATATTTGGTGAATCAATGTATGGATGAACATCAGTATTGAGTCTTAGTTTTTTTTCAACATCAGGCATCATGGGTACTATATTAGCCAGGGTTCTCCAGGGAAACAGAACATATAAATATAAAGAGATTTGTTATAAGGTATTGGCTCATGTGACTATGCGGGCTGAGAAGACCAAGATCTGCTGTCTGCAAGCCGGAGGCCGAGGAAAGCCAGAGGTGTAGTTCAAAGGCCTGAGGACCAGAAGCACTGCAAGCAGATCAGTGTCCCAGCTCAATCAGGAAGGAAGAGAGGGAGTCCAATCTTCCTCCACCCTTTGATTCTGTTCAGGTCATTAGTGGACTGGATGAGGCCCACCACATTGGGGAGGATTATCTGCTTTACTCAGCCGACCAATTTAAATGGTAATCTCTTCAGGAAACATCCTCACAGATGTGCCAGAAATAATATTCAGTCAGCTATCTGGGCATCCCATGGCCAAATCAAATTGACTCATAAAATTAACCATCAGAGATACCATAAAGGCATAGAATTTTCTAAAGAAAAGGAGTTTTTTTTTTTTTTCCAATGGAGTCTCGCTTTGTTGCCCAAGCTGGAGTGCAATGGCATGATCTCGGCACACTGCACCCCTCCACCTCCTGGGTTCAAGTGATTCCCCTGCCTAAGCTTCCCGAGTAGCTGGGATTACAGGCACCTGCCACCACTCCCAGCTAATTTTTGTATTTTTAGTAGAAATGGGGTTTCACCAGGTTGGCCAGCCTGGTCTCGAATTCCTGACCTCAGGTGATCCACCCACCTCAGCCTCCCAAAGTGTTGGGATTACAGGTGTGAGCCACTGTGCCCAGCCAGGAGGTACTTTTTAATCTTCTACTGCCAACTGGAAATGGATGATGCCGTTTAGATAGTTTTGGAAGGAAACTAAAGACAATCTGGTTGGCAAGATGAGACAGGTAAACAAAAAGATGAGAGTGCAGGAGAATAATATGATGTTATAGGGCAAGAAAAAAACCATCTGAGAATCATTAGATTTCCTTTCTGATTCTGACTGTTTTACTCAGGAGAGGATTTCCATCTCTGTGGGCCTCAATTTTCTCATTGGTAAATTTAGAAGGTGAGACCAGATGGTTTCTCTGACCCATTCTAAACTTTACTTATTATGTACATTTGTTTGGCAAAGGGCAAGAACTCTATGCATTTAAATAAATAGAAAATCCTCCTAGGTCGGGTTAGTTAACTCTTCCTCCACCCTGATCATGTGACAGGTCAAAAGAAGAAGAAAGCTGAGAAAATCTCTTCTAAGCGTGAAATTCTGTTGCTTAGTATAATTTTGTGAAATGTGGACGAGAGTGAGTCCTAAGATATATCCCAAGCTTTTTGAGAAAACAATTCTTATTTAGGAAAGTGGTGAGTACGTGAAATTTGACTTATTGTTGTAAACTTTTTTTTTTTTTTTTTTGAGACAGAGTCTCACTCTGTCACCCAGGTTGGAGTACAGTGGCGTGATCTTGGCTCACTGCAACCTCCGTCTCCTGGGTTCAAGTGACTCTCCTGCCTTAGCCTCCCAAATAGCTGGGATTATAGGCATATGCTACCACACCCAGCTAAGTTTTGTGTTTTTAGTAGAGACAAGGTTTCACCATGTTGGCCAGGCTGGTCTCGAACTCCTGACCTCAAATTATCCCCGCATCTCGGTCTTCCAAAGTTCTAGGATTATAGGCATGAGCCACTGCGCCCAGCCTGCTGTAAACTTTTGAGGAAACTTAATACTGTATTTAAAAAAAATTCTAAAGGCGAATAAGATCGTAAGTGCATCGTTAAGCCTACACATCAGTGAAAGATCTAATTGCAATGATTTCTCCAACTGGAGTTCTAAAGAATGATTTGTTTCTAAAGGTGAGTAAGGCATTTGCAAACTCCACATAAACACAAACACAGAATTGAAGTCTAAGCAAGAACTCTGCTCCTCTTTGCCTGGGGTGTTTGAAATGAAACAACAGCAACATCATACTAACAAAGATCAAGGTTCAGCTGGCTTCTTAAAGAAGCTAGTGGAATTCAAGACACTTGACATGTTTGCTGTAGTCTTTGGAATGTGATGGTAGGATTTAGCAGGTCTGTTTGTTTGCAGTGTTAGTATAGGAGCCGAAAAGGGAGCTATAATAGAGAAAAGCAAAACATAATAATCTTGCAAAGAAAAAAATCAACTGGGGCAGCACTATGAAGACACTTATGAAACGCAGAATAAAAATCTATTTAATGATTTTCCCTCTGAGCACTATGAAAAAGAAATAACCTTGCCAAAGTAAAATAATTTAAATTCAATTCAACAAACATTTATTGAGTGTATACTGCAGGACACATACTATTTTTCAGTGAAAACAAAAATGGGGTTGGCTTTTTAAAAAAGTGTAAAAGTTACTGTATAAATGTGACCAATATATGAGTAATTTCTCCCTCTTAGTTTTTTCTCCTTTTGGGGAATATTTCTGCTTTATTCTCATAGAGAATGTAATTTTCTCTCCACTTCCTGTATTTTTTTGAAATGTGCATGATTATTTTTCTCCATACTTACTTTTTCTTGTGTTCCATAATATTTAAAATTATGTATATTCTTTATATATAAAAATACGATTTACAATTATATATATATCTGTATTATTCTTTTCCCTCTCTCCTTGGTACTAATATTTACTTCCTACTTCCTCCCACCCCAACCTAGAGGAACTGTGGGTGAATATTGGATAAGTGTTCTTCGCCTGGATCAAATAAGCAGAATGAGAGTGAGAACTGGATTATAATCTTTGCAACTATTATTCTGTTGTGCAAATTAAATTCTCTAGGCCTCATTTTTTTTTTTTCTATAGAATATACAGGGAGTAAAATGTGAAAAGGGAACCTTCTAGATTCATTACTGGAATCGTTAGTTGAGTTTGTAATTCAGAGATGTCAGGAAGAATGATGGCATATGACACAGCTGGCCGAGTGGTGGTAGTCTATTAAGCGGGCCCTATATTAGCATATATGGAATGTTTATTCAGTTGCTGGGTGGGCATGCAAGATATAGCTGCTGAGGCTGGGTTTGCGCCTGTAATCCCAGCACTCTGGAAGGCCGAGGTGGGCAGATCACCTGAGGTCAGGAATTTGACAAGCCTGGTCAACATGGCAAAACCTGGTCTCTACTAAAAATACAAAAATTAGCCGAGAGTGGTGGCATGTGCCTATATTCCCGCTACTTGGGAGGCTGAGGCATGAGAATCACTTGAACCCTGGAGGGGGAGGTTGCAGTAAGCTGAGATCGCCTGGGCAACAGAGCAACAGAGACTGATAGGGTTTGGCTCTGTGTCCCCACCCAAATCTCATTTTGTAGCTCCCCTGTGTTGTGGGAGGCACCCAGTGGGAGACGATTGAATCATGGGGGCCGGTCTTTCCCATGCTGTTCTTGTGATAGTCAATGGGTCTCACGAGATCTGATAGTTTTAAAAATCAGAGTTTCAGCCGGTCGCGGTGGCTCATGCCTGTAATCCCAGCACTTTGGGAGTCCGAGGCAGGTGGATTACCTGAGGTCAGAAGTTTGAGACCAGCCTCTAACATGGTGAATCCCTGTTTCTACTAAAAATACAAAAAAGTAGCTGGGCGTGGTGGCACACACCTGTAATCCAGTTACTTGGGAGGCTGAGACAGGAGAATTGCTTGAACCTGGGAAGTGGTTTCAGTGAGCCGAGATCACGCCATTGCACTCCAACTTGGGCAAAAAGAGCAAAACTTTGTCTGAAAAACAAAGAAAACAAAACAACAGACCTTCTTCTTTTGTAAATTGCCCAGTCTTGGGGATGTCTTTTTTTTGTTTGTTTGTTTTTGTTTTTGTTTTTTTTGAGACAGAGTCTGTTGCCAGGCTGAAGTGCAGTGGTGTGATCTTGGCTCACTGCAACCTCCACCTCCTGGGTTCAAGCGATTCTCCTGCCTCAGCCTCCCAAGTAGCTGAGACTACAGGTGCCCACCACACCCAGCTAATTTTTGTATTTTTAGTAGAAAGGGGGTTTCATCACGTTGGCCAGGATGGTCTCGATCTCTTGACCTTGTGATCTGCCTGCCTTGGCCTCCCAAAGTGTTGGGATTACAGGCGTGAGCCGCCCCCATGCTTGACTCTCAGGTATGTCTTTATCAGCATGGTGAAAAGGGACTAATACAGATATCCTGCCTCCAAAAAAAAAAAAAAAAAAAAAAAAAAGAGATATAACTGCTAAATTGTAAAAGGGATCTTGAATTAATAATAAGTCTGAGATAGCTTAAGATAAAATATTTAACTGGGAAGTATTTTTATATCTTATCAAGTAATAAGGCATTAAGGATGCCTGCCTGCTAGCCTGGATAGTCCCTAAAAATCACTGATGATTTGCATTAATCCAGAAGACTCCGGCACGTCTATTGGGAGATTGTCAGAGAGGATGCCTGCTACTAGCGATTGAATTGGAGATCAGATTACACTTGTAAGGACAGGATTAGTATTCTGTATTTTATCATCGATGTGACTTCTGAAATGGAACTGTCGCAAACACATTGAAAGATCCTAGAATAGTAGAGAGTGTCACCTGGATGACACCAAACACAAATCAAGACCACTTAGAATATAAGAAACTGGAAGAAAAAAAAAAACCCGAAACAAAAACCCCCGCACATAACATCCTTCATTGAGGTCATGTTTGTTCTAATCATGCTCACTTGAGAAGCTTGTAAATGAAAAGACAAGAGACTTCCTACTAAACAGCTGTTGTGGTTGAATTGAGGAGCTAAGTGGTGACAAGCAACACTCAATTGCCATGAGAGCAATACACAGATAGGGGTAAAACAGCCAGAATTAGGGTGTTTCCTTAGGAAGGGTGTCAGATTACCTCTGAGTAAAACCAATTCCCAGGAGAACTTTAAATCTGTTTATGTGGAAAACCTGGTGACTTAAGTAGTCTATACCTACCAGCGCCAGCTTTTCTAGTAGATGAAGTGTCTTTGACTAAAAGTTTTACTCATTATTTACCTAAAGAAGTCTTACCCAGATGGAGGAAAAATTAATTTACTTCACCTAGATTTTTACTACTCTGACATTGATGATGGGTGCCCCATCTGAAGATGCATTTGGCTAAATGCTCATGTGTGTCTGTGCAAAAGGCACTATAAATAGGGTTTTTCATATTTCTGTGCCAACGAGAATCAACTATGAAGGAAGAGCTATTTATTTATGTTTATACAAGGCAAGCTGTTTTTAATGAAATCTCTCTTGGGGGTCATGAAACAGCTGTACGTGGCCCAAACAAATGATTATTGCTGACTTATCCTGGCCAGTGTGGGCCCTTCTTTTTTTTTTTTTTTTCTCTGTCATCCAGGTTGGAGTGCAATGGCACAATCTTGGCTCCCTGCAACCTCCATCTCCTGAGTTTAAGTGATTCTCCTGCCTCAGCCTTCCGAGTAGCTGGACTACAGGCATGCACCACCATACCCGACTAATTTTTGTGTTTTCAGTAGAGCCGGCATTTCACCGTGTTGGCCAGGCTTGTCTCGAACTCCTGGCCTCAAGCGATCCGCCCACTTTGGCCTCCCAAAGTGCTGAAATTACAGGCATGAGTCATCACACCCGGCCGTGAGCACTTCTTTCCTCCCTTCTCCATCTTGTTGCTTTGTCTCTAAACCATAGTTCTCCATTTGTGTTCTTTGTAGCATGAGTATCACCTGGGAACTTGTAAGAAATGCATATGGATAGGCTCATCCGAGACCTGTGGGATCAGGAACTCTGGGGTGGGGCCCAAGGATTTGTGTTTGCTCTCATCCTGTCCATGACGGATGCATGCTCAAGTCTGAGAATCGATGCTCTAAATCAGGGGTCTGCAAACTGTGGCTATGGGCCAAGTCAGCTTCTTGACTGATATGGTACAGTTGGTGAGCAAGAAATTATTTTTATATTTTTAAACGTTAGAAAAAGGGGAATAGTATTTCATGACGTATGAAAATTATATAAAATTTATGTTTTAGTGTTTGTCCATCAATACCGTTTCGTTGGAACATGATTACACCCATTCTCTTATAGCTTTGCACTACAACAGCAAAATAGGGTTGTTGCAACAGACACCATATGGCCCAAAGGCCTAAAATGCTTATTATCTGCCCCTTTACAGAAAGAGTTTGCTGACCCAGCTCAAAATCCTTTGTACCTTCGTCCTCCTCCTCTATCTCCACGCCCATCACTCCCCACACCCATTCCCATCTGAGGCCAGGACTCAGTCTGTATCATTCATTGTCACTGATAGTCTCCTATCTTCTTGGAACTCAGGGTCAAAGAGATTGTTGACCTTCACTTTAGCATCTTGTGCAGGGAAGCAAAGCAGCCTCGATTTTCATATGCAAACTGGATTTACTGGTGTCTGTCCAGAGGGAACATTACCCCGTGTAGTTTGCATTCACATTTTTTTGTTTCAGGGTTTAGGACATATATTTTCTTAGCATTTGATTATGGATCTGTTTTTAGAGGAACGTGCTGTGGGGCAAAGACCGGCCTGCTACTGTTTGTTTTGTCTAGAATGCTTTGGCATGCACACGGTAGATTGTTGCAAATTGTTGAAATGAATATTTGTGGTTTAGGAACTCGTTAGTTGTCATTCTAGATGAGGTTATGTGTCTGTCAACTTCGGGTTCTCACTTCCTGAAAAAGATCCTCTCCTAATGTTTCATGAATTAAAGGCTCATAGGCACACTGCAAACTGAAGCAAGAAGTATGAATGCAATTGTACTGCCTGTGGCAAGACAAGGTGCTTCTGCCCTGCAACCATCAGCTTCTTTCCGGGACAGTATGCTTATTTGCTTAATGCTAGCATAATAACCACGGAAACTGTGATCTGTGTTAAAATTAATCTTTTAAATCACTTAATAATGAGCTGCAGGAGCAGCCAATTGTACATGGACTACTTAAGTGAACTACTTCTAACATGAAGAGGAATATTTCATTTTGATTTTAATTTCACATTAATTTAATTATGCGAGTGTCTGAGAATGACACAATTTCACTTATTTTTCCCTGGAGAGATGTCAATGAATTCTCAATTTCCTTCCAAGGAGCCAGTCTTAGAATATTTGTGTGGTCTGTTGCATTGCTTTTCTGTTCCGTTCTAATAGGGCCAGCTGGGCTTTGACTCCGTGTAGCCGAGTGGGGGTGGAGGAGGGGGAACTGAGTGTGTGTGTTTCTGTGTGTGCACGAACGTGTGTCTTATAAGGAGGGAAGGACTGGCTTGAGTTCTGGATTCAGCAATAAAGGGTGTAGAAGAAACAGCACTATGGAAATTTCAAATGGCAACGAATACAAGCGGAGGTCTACATTTCAACAAAAATCATGGTTGATTATTATTAAAAATTTTGTTGTAGACAACCCAGTTCTCTCTACAGAGAACAACTTTCTGAATGTGCACAGTGAGAGGCAGGAAACTGTTTTACTTCCTTGTTGCCTTGTTGCCTGGGCAGAGAAGAAGAAGTAGTATCAGGTGAAGAGACGGCGGGAAGGTGTGAGTAGTGTGGAAGGAGAAAAGACAACAATACTGTGAAAAAGGTCTTTGTTATGTTTATACTAATGACCTTTTTTTCTTGCAACTTTTTAACGAAAATTTTAAAGATACACAGAATTGAAAGAATAGTCCAATGAATACCTGTATATGCACCCAACTGGATTTAACAAATTCTTAACATTTTCTTACTTTTGCTTTATCCACCCATCAACGTATCCATCCGTCCATCCATCCCTTGTCCATCTGGTATGTCTCTCTATCTCTTCATCCATCCCATTCCATCCATCCAAATTAGGGAGACTGAGTAGTGCCCTGATTGAGAACCAGAAGAATGGCTTCTGCTCTTGATCTTCAGAGCAGAAGGATTTTTTTTTTAGACCCACTAAAAGGGGGTTCCATAAAGGAAGTGAAAGATGAAGGTTACTTTTGTGTTGTGATCTTTGTAATAGATTCAATGGGAAGCTACATGTCTGGCAGTGATGATTACTGAGATGAAGGAAGGCAAGGGCTTTCATTTGACTGAATGACCATTACCATGAACCAACCTGAAAATTCGTTGGTGTTAGAAAGCAGGTAGATAATTTTATCTTAAATTGTTGAATTTTATTACCAGGTAATATAGAAAATATTAGCCATCTTTTTTTTTTCTTTTTTTTGGTGGGGGGGATGTGGACAAGGTCTCGCTCTGTTGTCCAGGCTGGAATATAGTGCAGTGATCTCAGCTCCCTGCAGCCTCTGCCTCCTGGGTTCAAGCAATTATGCCTTAGCCTCCAGAGTCGCTGGGATCACAGGTATGCACCACCACGTCGGGCTAATTTAGTAGAGACCGGGTTTCACCATGTTGGCCAGGCTGGTCTTGAACTCCTGACCTCAAGTAATCTGCCTACCTTGGCCTCCCAAAGTGCTGGGATTATAGGCGTGAGTCACTGCGCCCAGCCAGAAAATAATATCTTTCTTTTTTATGTTTGTTTCCTCAGTTTGGTTTACTAGTACAATCCAAACCTCAGGGTTTTTATGTATTCAAGTAAGAAAATGGAATATTAAGACAGATTTCCAAGTACACTTCCCCCAGAGTGATTCCATAGTGACAACAGGAATACATGAATGGAAAATTTGCTTAAAAAAGAAGATGTTGGAATTATCCCGTTTATTTCAATCTCTTATATATCACTTCCATGTGCATGCTGAAAACGCAGGTCTCAGGATCCTGGAAAGAACATGGCCCTGATTCTTCCCGAGTGGCTGAAGACAATTGTAAGCCACAACACTCTCAAGTTCAAATCACGGGATTATATGGATCTTTTAATTCTTACTTGAATCTTCCTTACAAAATTTCTTAAATATGAATGGAGAGAAAGTCCCTGTTTCAAATGAATGTGATTTTGTTTACCACTTAAAAACAATTAGAGACATGTCCTTCGATTCTTTCCTCTGCCTCTTTAAAAGTGCTGTTGAGAAGCAAGGAAGCAGGACAGGACAGGCAAGCATGCACAGTTAAAGAGGATGGAGGATGGCCAGGCACGGTGGCTCAT